>NW_006790911.1:37474-52116 GCF_000442215.2 Lipotes vexillifer | reverse complement strand
CACGAACCCGTGTCCCCTGCATCGGCAGGCGGACTCTCAACCACTGCGCCACCAGGGAAGCCCCCAAACTGCCATATTAAAGCCAGTCAACACTATTTCTGAGTGAGCATGTGCTCAGTATTTAAATCACAGACCTCAAAATTAAGGCAACCTTGAGAAAAGAGCTGAGGCCCAGCCGCACTGTTCAGCACATTTCAGAACAGAGAAATGCAGCGGTTTGAGAAATAAGATAGAGCACTGCCTTTTCCATTCTAAATTTGAATTCTAGAAATATACAGTACAAATTTAAAATGTTTAATATGACCCATAATGTATACAAGTTCAGAGGTAGTCTTGAATTTGTTTTCTTTTCCTCCACTTTATATATGTTACTGAGGACATATGTAAAAAGATTTTTCGAAGCAGCTTACATATGACATAATGTCAAAGAAGGCATTCCTTAAGAATGAAATGAAAGCAAGTAGCTCTTAAAACGTTTAATTTTTGGGTATATCTCAAATGGTACTTGAAAAATATTCTTAGGAAATTGTGTGTTGCTATCTCTACAGCCATGAAGTCCTGTGAGACCAATATTGCGTGGTTACACAGAAGCAGATTCCATTTTCTCTGTTCTCCAACCTGGAATAAGATTGTATTATGAACGTATAAGATTCCTCAGAGCAAAATTGAATTTGTATGATGTATTAGCGTTTTACCAGGTACTACAAAATGGTTATATGTAGTCAGAATCCAAAATTCTACTCCTCATGGGTAAACTGACCCTGAAAAGAGAGCTGTCAACAGGAGTAAGAAGCATTTAGTGAACATCCAGACTGAAGAAAACTATCCAGACTAAAAAAAAAGAAAAGGTAGTTTGTGTGTTGACCTTGGAGAAAGGCACTAAAATGAATAATTTAAAAGATGACATAGCAGTGCTACACTAGTGCTCATTCCTATGCCTCAAGCTATACAAATGGGAGAAATTTCCCATTTTCTTACTTTTTTTGAGGCAAAAGTGCTGAGTAATGGTTTTAGGAACAATGAGTGGTTATGGGTTGTGGCTTGTATATCGAACGCTTACCGAGTGAGGAAATCCATGAAACCACAGAATCTGTGTTGGCACAGGAAGGCTGCCCCCTCGTGTAGAGGCCGTACTCCATCCAATCACAAGATCCCAGAATATTCTGTACTTGGAAGCTCCTGACCACACTTATTCATGGCCCCATTAACCACTTTTGGCTGGGCATGGCCCTAATTAAGAAAGGGGCCTCTCAGACTTGAACATGCATGTGAGTCACTTGACAGACTGACTGAAGTGCAGATTCTGATTCTGTACGTCTGGGGAGGGCCTGAGAGACTGCATTTCAGATGACCTCCTGCTGGGGCTGCTGCTCTGGGACCACACTGAGTGATGACGATTTAGATTTATCAGTTTTTCTTACCTTATGACAATAGGAAAAAGCATGGAAGAAAAATCGTTTTGCAAAGGTTACAGTTGCAAGGGAACACTTTTCCATGTGTCCCAATGTGACTATGGATAAAGGAATAAGGGAATTCCCTGGTGGTGCAGTGGTTAGGACTCCAAGCTCTCACTGCTGAGGGCCTGGGTTCAATCCCTGGTCAGGGAACTAAGATCCCACAACCCAAAAAAAAAAAAAAAAAAAAAAAAAGAATAAGACAGTTCTTACGTCACGTCCTTAATCACCTCAAGCAGACTGTTGTATATGAGAAGCTATAGAATTAAAATATCTTCTGAAATTTCCAATGAGTCAGGATTTCCATAAAAGAGTATAACTAAAAAAAAAAAAAAGAGTATTACTCATGATCAATGTACCTTGTTTTACAATAACATGAATTTAAAATCTGAACCCCTACAAAAATTTCAGAATGAACCCCTTTACTTTTCATAAAGGACACAATAGATCGAGTTCTGTAACACTAACTCCAAAGATCAGGCCTGCTAAGACAGAATTTATCCCTGTGCTTCCATGCAAATGCACAGAAGACTTCTCATTTATTGATTAATTCATTCACTTATGAAGTATCATAAAATGAAAACCATTCTTTAATCCCACTACCCAGAGACATTCGCTGTTGGCCTTAGCTATTCACACAAAGTCATCACAGTATAATGTGTGTTATAAATTACTCAGGCTTCTCAACTTCCTCCTTCATTTCAAGGAAGTATCTAAAGCTTTATGCTACTACACAGAACCAGCCAACGTAGGTTTCTAAGAGAATGTCTTACGTTTCTGAAAACAATGCTTTATACGTTAAAAAATGTTGGGCAGTTTTCTACACTATCCCTTTAGTGTTTCATTATTTGTCATGTGTAAAGGGGTTAGAAAATGTGTTTTTCTTATTTAAATTAAGTTTGAGAACTGTGGGGATAACTGTCAACAAATGGGCACCATATATTCTTTATTAAAAATCTGAATATCCTCTTGGGTAAGTTTTCTATTTTGAAAGCTATCTCAGATTTCATTCAGTAGACCTAAGAGTCCAAAAGTTTAAAAAGTAATTGTTTAAAAGGAGAGCAAGACCATTTAAGTAATTTTTATTAGGACTACATTAAGATGCTCAATTTCCCAGTGTAATAAAAATAAGAATGAAAAATGAGTTCATCTATCACAAGTATATACCCTAGATTTTTGTTTAGATCCCATCTAGGTGTGAATATGTAGTAATTAGGAATATACAAGATGGTTTATTTCAAGGTGACAATAATAATAAAGTTCAAATTTACTTGTTTTATTCCCTTTTCTTTCTCCTCATTCCATGTAAAGGAACTTTACTCTTTTCAGTGGAAAGAAGAAATGTCCCTAGAACAAAGAATGAGTGGAGAGGAAAGAGATGGTTGGGATCACCAAAAATCTTTGTCAAACTTTAACAAATGTATTACTAGAAAAATGAATGTTGATATGTTGACTTAATTCCCAGCTGGAGGAAAAAGTAATCCCATCTCTTTATGTCATGCTTACTTCTTAGCCTGTTGTTTATTTAGTATGATTATAATTAGTGTAAAAATGCTTTATTTAAAATGAATTTAACTATGCCTTGGAAGAATTTTGTAATACAATATTACAAATTTGTAATTACAAATACTTGTAATTAATACAAGTTAATTTAGCCGATAGAGAGAAATACAGTGAGTGTTTTTAGTTTTATGCTTATGATATAAAAGTATAGTGATTCGATTTTAATGATATCCCTCCCCTAAATAGTCCATATATTCCTAATATTGTCACTCAGTAGCATTTTAAAGAAACAAACACCCTTTTAAAATTCCACTCGTTTCATTCATTCAACAGATTTTTAATAAGGATCTTCCGTGTGCTGTACACTCTTCTGGGTCCTGGAAAGACACAAGAGAAGAGAGGGAAATATTTGTCTTCATGGAATTTATATTCCAGATTTGAAAAAAGTTTCTACTATATGCATTCAATTCAATAAACATTTATTGAATGCCTATGGTATTTTCCTACCTCCTATGACTATAAGTAGTTGAGGAGATAAAATACTTTGGTAGCTTAAATATCATCTTTCTATAACATCCCTCAATCCTAAATCAATTGCACCTTCATCTGTATTCCTGTGATACTTCTTATGCACCTGTATCATAGCAAAGATGCCTTATACTTTTGTGTTTGCTTGTCTGTCTTCTCCACAGTGGTCTCCATGAAGATTAGGACCCTGTTTTGTTTCTGTCTTATCCCCATGAAGAGCACAGTACCAGGCAGAGTCAATGACTAGACTTGAAGAGGATTGAATGTATAGTTTTTGCCCTGAGAAAGCTTTTATTTCAGTGGGGAAGGGAAAGGGGAAATAAGATTACTCATTCCTTAAGAGAAGTGAAGTCCTATAGGTGATGGGCTATGTTTTATGTACATTTTCATGTTCAAGGCTCCCCGATAGAATAACAGAGAGAGAGAGAGGATTTATTTAACATGCTAAGTGAGGAATCTTAGTTGTCAACTTCATAAAAGAAAAAAAAATATTTCCCTAGGTAATTAAATAAAAATTTAAGGGCATCATAATGTTTATATATGACAGCCACACAGTTTTATATAAGCTAAACAAGCCCAAGCATGAAGCAGTCACATCCACCGATAGATAAGCATTTGCTCAACCCTAGGCAAAAAACACCAACAACTTAGAATTCCCTCCATAATCTGAGTTTCCACACATTTAAATGTTTGGTGAAAATCAGACGAAGTGTCTAATTGGAGGATCATCTGGGAAAAAAGGATCAGATACCCTGCCCTGAAGAACTGAACTTCCACAGAGAATCTCTATTCGTCATACCCCCTTATCTGTTCCCAGTGTCGTCACACCCGCCTTATCTGTTCCCAGTGCACATGAATCAATGTCCCTACACTTGGCCTCAAACAGGTAACATCTTCCGGTGGTAGTTGTCTGATCGAAGTCACCTACGTTCTTAATCCACATGGTGTCTTCTCCTCTTTAGATTCATCTGCTCAGGCATGAGCCATATCATCAAGTAGCATGTGAGCTATGTGCCTGCCTTTTTTGCATTGCATATAACGCGTAACATATTCTTGACACACTCTGCTTCTGGGCCTCTTTTCTTGAATGAATCAGAAAGAGCATGAACGAGTGAGTAACAAATAGAATTGGGTAAACAGAATCTCAGTTACCTGTAAAATGGAAACAATACCTGTTTACCGACTATCACTCAGTAAATGGTGGTGGCCTGTGACTCAGAAGAGCATCATGGCTACTGAGAAACTGCTCTCCTGCTGGTCACAAATGCCACCATTGTCTCACAAACAAAATAAGAATTTTATGAGGAAGAAATAGACAGACTTGGGCTATTCAACAATAAGAAGGCCAAGGTAATGCCCTCACTTTCCTTGGCATATCTGTTTAACATCGTCACCTTATCACACTCTGCCATTACTCTCAGAAAGACTCCCTTGGGGGCACGTAGGAAATATTTGATGGTGTGTTCTGAGTGAAAATATGGAATGCCTTAAGTACCTTTCACATAAGCTGACCATTTCTAGATTTAAATAAGAGGTTGAACAGATTTAAGGGAGTTTTCTGAATTGTTAGTTGCAGAACAATACTTTATTTTATTTTATTTCTTTCAGTTTTTATTTTATATTGGAGTATGGTTGATCAACAATGTTATGTTAGTTTCAGGTGTGCAGCAAAGTGATTCAGTTATGCATATACGTGTACCTATTTTTTTTCAAATTCTTTTCCCATTTAGGTTATCACAGAGTATTGAGCAGAGTTCCCTGTGCTATACAGTAGGTCCTTGTTGGTTATCTATTTCAAATATAATAGTGTATACATGTCAATCCCAAACAATGCTTTCAACAGAGAATGGGATCTTATTGGAGAGAGGAACTAAAGAAGTCATTAGATAGTTTAAATACGGTTTTGAGTCATTGTAGAAACAGCCTGAGGTCAAACTCCAAATTATTATCACTGTTCATATTGCTATAGGGGCATAACAAGAGAACCTGTCTCAAGAAGACTGAGTCTGCAGGGCCTAATTATTTGCTTCTCTCGGAAAGCTATATCATTTACCTCTGTGGTGGTTCTGACCTATAATTATCACCTTCTTTGTTATGGTACTTAAGGACTCCAACTGATTTGCCCATCCTCCTGGTGGTGATTTGACTGGTGATGAAGTGTTTACTTACATTCCTTCACTGAAAAGAGCTTTCTCACCACACTGAGGCACAGGTAGCAGTGACTGATAGCAAACTACCACTGCACATTTTTTCCCAAAGATTAGGTAATGAGCAGGTGTGATCATGATTCCAGCGTGAAACAACTTGAAAGACACCCTCTTATTCAAAAACATTAAGAACTATAACAACCATCTTCTGAAGGCATCTTTGTCCCTCTCTAAATGCTGGCAACTGTAGAGCAATTAAAACAAAGTCTATGACTTTTAACATGACAGATAAGATGTTTTTGTTTGCTACTATTAGCATTCTTTTTCTTCATAGCGGGACAAAATCAAATTATAAAAACATATGTGTACATATATACATGTATGTTTATAAAATCTCTATGTAGATCATTCTTTGCATAAAGAGTTTAAACTTTGAGTCAGTAGTAAACACACACATGTGTTATGACGTCCTTTTAAGAACAGTCATTCTGGAAAAAGTATTTCAAAAGAAATGTAAAAATGAAATAAAAAATGATTCCCAAGCTTTTTAGGCTACAACTCTTCATTCTGATGAATGCCTTCAGCCTCATGATGTTGCCAGATGTGCCAGTAACAAGTGAAACCTATCTCAGGTGCTATTCCTAAAAACTTTTGGCATTTTGAGGGGGGGAAAAAAAAGCTTTAAAATATTCATCTTTCGTTTTTAAATTGTAATTGCTAGGAATTCTTAGCTACCAAAATATTGATGTAACGTAATTACATTTTTAATCAATGAATTTTGATCATGATAAAGTTTCTTACCATGTTTGATTTGTTCCCTTTGGTTCAAAACTGGTTAGTTTGTTTCCTCATGAGTGTGTATTTTCTCCTCTTAGAAAGTTGTCGACCTTTCTGTCTGAGTGGCGTAAAAGAAAGGTCTCTTTGGAAAGCAAGAGACGTGCTCTGCAAGCTACGAAATCACTAGATTTCATTCCAATATTGATTTGCAACCGAAATGCACTTTTGACGGTTGTCTTTTGATGCAGACCTCTGATGCCTGAGGAATGCAGGGCCACGGTCCAGCCTGCCCAGACCCTGACCTCTGAGTGCTGCCGGCTCTGTCGGAATGGCTACTGCGCGCCCACAGGGAAGTGCTGCTGCAGTCCAGGATGGGAAGGAGACTGGTGTAGAGTCGGTTAGTGTTCCTTCTGTTCCGGGTAGATTGGGCCTGCAAGAACTTAACGTTAGTAACTTCCTCTAGAATGACCTAGTGTTCAAAACTGTAGCCGTTTACAATACTAATGCTCAGTCTGTTTCTGAACTTGCACCTGAAATCGTTGCCATTTTCCTAATGGAAACAGTTCACCTATATAAGTTAATCATAAACATAATCGAGTTCTTTCACAAAGTCACACATGAAAACAGCCCAACTAGATCATCCCTGTGGACTCTCAGTCCTGGGTTTGAGCTTTCACACCAGCCAATGACCTGGTGCTTGCAAAGCCCCTTTCTGAGTGCCAGCATTTTCCAGACACTCCATAAAGGCCCTCCCTAAATTTGCTGCTTGCTTTCTTGCTGTAGCGTGCTAAAAACAGGGGTTTTCAGTGGGTGTTTTTATAGAAAAGGGGAAAATGCAGTTATCTAGAGGCATATAATGAGATTTTTCCATTCTTTTTGCCACTGCCTTGTGGACCATCAGGTGGGTGTGCAGCTGCTCAGAGAGCAAATGAGATTCATTCCAAGGTTATTCTATCCTTTAACTTGTGACTTCCGCAGATACATGTAATCGCGTTTAAATTCTACTTGGTGCGAAGTAAGACAATTAGATTAATTTAGGTACCTAGAGTTTAAGATGTGTATACTGAAAGTATGTTTTCAACAACCGGCATATACATATTACTTGCAAAAGATTTTGATCTTTGCTATTTCAAATATTAAAGTATCTCTTGCCAAAGAAAATTCAAGTCCCATATTAATATTTAACAATATCCTTAATTCATAAATGCCTTCTTTCTTTATTCTAAACATGTATTTGTTTCAAAAAATTATAACCATACCTCGTTTACCTCAAATAAAGTAGACATTTAAAGTCACAGAGACAGTATCCATTTTAAGCTTAAATTGCTTCAGCACTAATAATATTATGTGATTGATTGATATCATGGTTACATATCTAGGAAAAAGCTATCATAACTGAAACTCAACAGAAATTAAGTAATTACATTATTTTTTAAAAATGCTTACATTCTATTGACCCATTCTGTCTCCTTTTTCATTAGTTGGCCAAAAAATGAGAATCAGTGTTTAAATGCAATAATATTCTAATTCCTGATGATATATCTTCCCTCTGCTTCCTTCTATGCTTGACAATATCTACTCTCTCTGCTTTTATGGGGTGTCTATTCTGTCTTATTCCTTATTTATATTTTGCCTAACCTTTAAGTCACCTCAAGTCATCAGATAACAAATATTTATTGAGTGCCTGCTAGTAACAGTATGGTAAACTGAAGGTAAACATAATTTTGAATCTGGGCGGCTTAATACATACCATAATAGATATTAATAATGATATATGATATAAATGAAAGTTTATAAGCAGGGGTCCCCAAACCCCGGGCCACAGACTGGTACCGGTACCAGTCTGTGGCCTGTTAGGAGCCGGGCCACACAGCAGGAGGTGAGCGGCCGGTGAGCAGCTGATGCTTCATCTGTATTTACAGCCACTCCCCATCGCTCGTAATTCCGCCTGAGCTCCACTTCCTGTCAGATCAGCAGCGGCATTAGATTCTCATAGGAGCGTGAATCCTGTTGTGAACTGTGCATGTGAGGGATCTAGGTTGCGCGCTCCTTATGAGAATCTAATGCCTGATGATCTGAGGTGGGGCTGAGCGGGTGATGCTAGCACTGGGGAGTGGCTGCAAATACAGATTATCATCAGCAGAGAGGTTTGACTGCACAGAGTCCATAATAAATCAATTGCTTGCAGACTCATATCAAAACCCTATCAGTGAGTGGCAAGTGAAAACAAGCTCAGGGCTCCCACTGATTCTGCATTATGGTGAGTTGTATAATTATTTCATTATGTAATACAATGTAATAATAATAGAAATAAAGTGCACAATAAATGTAAGGCACTTGAATCATCCCAAAAACATCCCCCACCCACCCCACCCCTGGTCTGTGGAAAAATTGCCTTCCACGAAACTGGTCACTGGTGCCAAAAAGGTTGGACGGCTGTCATAAAGTACTTTAATCTTTCCACTAAATCAACTAAATACTTTGAATATATAAGAGAAACCAGAACCATTTTGTTAAAGTAATATATTTGTGGTATTTTTGACCCAAGTAAGAACTTTTGACCCAAGTAAGGACTTATATACTCACAGAGTTTGCTCATCTCCCACAAATTTAAAAGACTATTTTGGTCTATTTTCTCCCTGTTCTTTCTTTCCCATATATCATCCACAGACCCCTGGATTTTGATTAACGCCCTGTAAAAGGTTAAAGTAACTCTGTCCCCTAAAAGTATAAGGACATGTATTCAAGGAATTTGATTCTGTCTACAGTGGCTGCACACCTCAGATTCATCATATCAGTAAGAGACAATTAAGTTATATACCCAATTTTATGTCTCCATCTCATTTTAGCAATAAATCTTTACATTCCCTACCTATATTATAGTGGTAAACATTCTTTTCTGAAGCAATCCTGCTCTGTAGAGCAGCCCTGTAAAGGATTGCTCAGAACGTCTTTCACTGGGCAACTGCACTGACCCCAAGAAGGGGCTTCAGGGTGTAATCAAAAAGGGGCATATGCACTACACCCCCTGGGAACAAGGAAAGGGAGGAATCCAAGGGAATCCACGTGGTGGATCCTCCCTCCAACCAAAATCAAAAACTGACCATTTCTTTTCTTCTTTTTTTAAACTCTAGTGTGTTTTTTTTTAATTAATTAATTTACTTATTTATTTTGGGCTGCATTGAATCTTCGCTGCTGCAGGTGGGCCCTCTCCAGTTGCGGCAAGCGGGGGTCACTCCCTGCCGCGGTGCACAGGCCTCCCATCGCGGTGGCCTCTCCTGTTGCGGAGCACAGGCTCCAGGCACGCAGGCCTCAGCAGCTGTGGCACGTGCGCTTAGCAGCTGTGGCTCGCAGGCTCCAGAGTGCAGGCTCAGCAGCTGTGGCACACGGGCCCAGCTGCTCCGCAGCATGTGGGATCCTCCTGGACCAGGGCTCGAACCCGTGCCCCCTGCATTGGCAGGAGGATTCTTAACCACTGCACCACAAGGGAAGCCCAAAAAACTGCCCATTTCTTGATGTTACATTGGTGATGCTCCAGCCACTGGGCCTTTCTCTCTGGCCGCGCCCTTCCCACTGTGAGGTCTTACCCCAGAGGGACGGAAACAGAGCGGTACTTGGCAGGCCCTGTGTTGGAGATGCCCTAGGGAAGCAGAGGTTTTAAAGAACTGAAATCCTCGTTTTACATAAAGTCAGTTCTGCAGGGGATGGAAATTGTTTCCCATGATCTGGATGATCCACTTCTCTCGAAATGTCTCCCTCCCACTGTCTGTTGCGTTCTGGCCCCCGAATAACTAGAAGTCTGAAAGCCTTCTTTCTTTGTACTTACTAACTTTAGGATCATTTTGGGACTGGCTTCCTCATCCTTTCCCTCCGTTCCCTTACTCGTCAGATATTTATTGGCCTCATACTCAGTGCTGTTTCTGACTTACAGAATGGAGTGTGATTTTATTGCTCTTTTTTTTCTCCCAGCAAAATGTGAGCCAGCGTGTCGCCACGGCGGTGTCTGTGTTAGACCCAACAAGTGCCTCTGTAAAAAAGGATATCTTGGTCCTCAGTGTGAACAAGTGGACAGAAACCTCCGCAGAGAGAGCAGGGCAGGTATTCTTGATCAGATCATTGACATGACATCTTATTTGCTGGATCTTACAAGTTACATTGTATAGTTTCTGGGACTATTTGACTATTCCTTTCCAATGGGCATTTATTTTTTTTCCTGTCATTAAAAAGAACGACTGTTATCCTGCAACACACTCCTGTGATTTCATTTTCTTTGATTAATTTAAAAGTCATTTCCAGAAATGTGCAGACCCTGTGTGTGTATATAGGCACGTTTGTTCACATATGCACATACGCACACACACTCACAACCCCCGTGAGTGTGGTTGCGTAACAGATGGGTTTTTAAAATATATATTTCCTTGTGCGGAGTAATTTCCCCAGAAATTCCATTGTAAATTGATAACAGAATTTTTATGTCACCAGAAGAGATTATTTGCCTTCCCAGGAATTTTCTGTCTGTAATCACTGAAGTCAACTTCAATGGAGTTTTAAAACATTACTGTGCAATCTGATGGATTGAATTTTAAAAGGCCATATTTTTATATTAAAGGACTATAATATGAGAGAATGTTTCAGAGCTCCCTGATGAATTTCTAAGAGGGCAACTTGATATAAAATTGTAATCTTCATTTTTATCAATGTATCCAATTGCAGAATGTTAACGCACTTACTTTTTTATTGGCAGAGAAATCTGGTTACTCTAGCTTAATTTCAAGATTGTTTTCAAACTAAATCATAATGGCAAAGTCTAAAACCAATCTTCCTAAAAGGTCTGCTTTTATTGTATAGTTTATTTAACAATAGGCACTGGGTTTGTGTTACATATTTATATTTTTTATTTTATTTTTATAATATAGACATCACCTAGATGAAACACCTTTACCCTGTCCTGTAAAATACTAAAGTTACATTTTTCACCAACTTAATTGGAAAGAAGGGGAGTGAGAAAGCAAACAGTCTTTAATGTGCTGAGGATCTAATCTAGCAATGTATCCTTGTGCCAACATGTAATCATTACCGACGGATGAAAAAGCAAGAAAACAGCCACTCCTTATAAAATTCCAGCATTAAACATTTGTAAAGTGCTTTTCACCATAGCAAGACTGTCAGAGTATATGTGATGAGAATGTTGCAGGTTTCACACTGAATCGCCTCACTGGAAAAGAGTTCACTCGTTTTTAACAAATCTTGCCTGTGTAAGCTGTCACTTGTACAAATTTTTAATATCATTCTTGCCAGATATGAATTTTAATGTATATGTTCCTTCGGAACTCGGTGAAAATCCTCTCTGGTTCATTTATGAATAAATTTCCTGTAAATGTTCTGTTCAGGTTTTTCAAGAAATGCCACGTTCTAACTTAAACTGCAAAAAGTCTGGTACACGTTTTTCTTCATGGTTTTTGAGACAATCCTGCCACGTTTGGATTATAACAAAATGATCAGGCCTCTTTGCCCCACTGAGAAAACATCGACTCATGACATGTGGGCACCTACTATAGGTTACCCTTCTCTAAACACCTGCTCCTCCAGAATCTAAATTGTAGAGTAGGACAGATTATACGGCACAGGCTGACTTCCCAAACCCTCTCCTTACCTTTACGAAAAGGAGCCTCAATTTCAAAAATAAACAAAATCTTGTAATATTTGTCTATTATCTTGTAATATTTGTCTATTGTTTTAAAGTGAGAGATCTGCAAATAAAGCACAGTGAGAAACCACAACATAGAAAGCTTGGTTAAGTACTCTGCTCTTGTCTTCCATATATGATTACTTAAGTTTCAAGTGACTTCATGCCCAATGGAAATGGGTTGACAAATCTTGGTGCAGTGCTTAGTGAACAATAGCCTGCATTAAAAAGTGCATGCATAATTTTGCACAATTTAGGTTTCAATTGACAGTCTATTCAAAGAAGTCTCAGGATTAAATGAGCATGGAGACCAAATTGCCCTCTTACCCCAGAAAAGGGGTGGTCCCTTCTAGTCACACAAACACTTCATTGGCCCAACAGTGTGACAAATCTTGCAGTGAACCCTGTACTAGCCCACATCTGTAGGTTAATAGCAGTCTTTTGTCCTCTTTGCTTTCTCTTCATAGCCCTCTTACTGAATTCCATCACAGAAAGTTTTACAATTAAAAAAAAAAATGTCCTGACAACCATTTTTGTAAATGGACCTTAACCATCTCATCGTCTCTTATTCAACGTGGGTGACATTCACAAAATGTGAACTTCTTGTGAGGGAGCCAGCTGTCTAAATCTGTCAAATTGTGCAGTTTTATTACGCATTCTCCTATACATAGTTTCACTGAAAACAATAAGGATACTGCTATATATTCAGCAAAATCTGAAAACGCCCAGCATTTCTTCTTACATCTTTAATCTTTCCATCTTTTCCAAAAGAATCTTTCCAAAAGAAATGGTGTTCTATTGCCATTTGTTCTCCTATTTAAAAGTATCTAGATTAAATTGATCAGACCCAGCTTTTTTTATACAGCCCTTTCACAAGTGAAAGAGTTTCAAATGACTTAGAAAAACATACGTACCCCAGGTATCATTGCCTTTTCTATTGTGAGTCATTAGAATAACAGATCAAAATCTTTGAAAAAGAAAATCACAAGATCCAGGGATATTAAACCCCAGCAAAGACAGTCATTGGAGTCATTTCTCTCTGTTCTTAGGAGAGAAGTAAATAGCAATGGCTAACTAATAGCTACCTTTTTAAAACTCAGTGGTCATTTCAAGAAATCTTTTGACCTTTCCTTTCAAGTAGATTTTTTAAATATGTGACTGGAGAATGATCTTAAATAATTCATGATGAGAGGCAAGTAAGAATTGGTTAAAAAGTATGAGCTAGGGAAAAATGATTGTTTCATCACACGAATGGTAACATCTACTCGGTTCAAAAAGCACATAATCAAAATGGAAGAAAATGTCCTTGGTATGGATACAAATGTGTGAGATAAAGATAAAATAAAGAAACAGAAAAATGTAGATTATTATCCCTTTTTCCATTCTAGAGCTTAAGCTTTGGGTATCAATTTAATGTGAAAGGCTGTTACGGTAGTTATAAAGAGTTGGGAAAAAAGCTTTCTGCCACTGCTTCTGCCAAACTGTTGTTCTGATTAATAGAACTTCGTTTTCTTGCTAGTTATTTAAGGTAATGAGAAGATAACTGAATTGGCACATCATTAAAGTGGAAAGAAGGGAAGATTTAAGAAACTTGAGTGATGATAAAAAGTGCTTCCATTCATACCTTTCTTCTTGGAATTTCCTTTCAATGTGGCTATTGTAAAATATATCTTTTATTTTATCACAAAGAACACTCAGAAGTTTTCTCAGGTTAACAGACTATCTCATAAAGAAAGAGCAAAGAAACCTACTTACACATGCAACATATACATACAACCTAAATAGAAAACCATTCTCTTTTTCATTTACATACTTCAGAGCAGTCACTTCTTCTCTATTTATTTCTTTGAAAATAATTTCATGATAATGTACTAATAATTTTTAACATTTTTGTGATGTTGTTTTTATCTCCAAATCATAAACTATGCAAGAAGCCTACTAGGTTTAGGGCTTAAGGTTAGATGCTACATCTAGGGACTTTTAAAGAACACATTAATTTAAACTTTTATTAGTCTAACTTTTTAAGCTTGGAAACATAAAAGAGAAACCAAACCTAAATTTTTAAGAGGAAACTAAGGTATATCATAGGCATTTGTAGTTGGCTGATCAATAAATTAGAGTTTCTGGGTGTCTCTATAGAACGTTATCTGAGATATCTATCTTTCTTTTTCTCTGTTTCTCTGTCTTTTTGCCTCCCCACCCCCATGTATCTCTCTTCCTCTTAACTTCTCTCTTCTCTATTTCTATTGGTTCTGACTAAACAGACATGTCTTCAGTACACCCATAATAAAGATACCCTAGGGCAGGTTGCTATTGATTTTGCTGGTTATGATCTTTTCTTTATTTTCCTGAAATACATTTGCTCAGATGCTATATCATAAAGAACAGTAGACAAATATGAACATACTAGACTGACCTATTAAAATAGTTGAAAGCAGTAACAAAAAGCATAAATGACTCCCAGCCTGGATGTCCCAGCTCAGCTGGGGTTCCATCTTTGATGCTGAAAAGAATATCCCCAGTCAAGAGCGCAAGTTAACAGTAGGG
>NW_006790911.1:34572-37463 GCF_000442215.2 Lipotes vexillifer | reverse complement strand
TAGGGAAAGTTAGTAGTTATTTCCTATTCAAGCAACCACCATCTCGGTGGAGTCTATTTTAAATAAGATTATCCAAAATTGATGAGGAAAAAATAAGTAGTTCCTCAATGGAAACTTCAGAATCTTTCCCCACCCTTGAGACTTGAACTTGCAGAGAACTCAGACCAAAGTTCCATGCCCAGAAAATGTACCTATTTCTTTATTACCCACAGGAAGTTAGTGGGCCTGTTACTGTGACTACTGGCAATACGTTTAGAAAGTTCTTCATTAGAATATCCTAAAGAAATAGATGTTTGCTCTCTTACTTTCTTTCTCGTCATCACACCAACACAAATCAGTCATACCTCTAATAATTAATATGATGACAAAGAAAGTGGGAAACCTAAGAATAGAAGCATTTTGATATTAAAAATACTAAAAACAAAACCGTAAAACCTGCCAAACACTAATCCTAGCCAACTTCAACACTTCTTTCTCTTAAATAGCTACTCATATATAAGTTTTGAAAATTGTCTTAAAATAACTATTTCAGGGAGTATGATGTACTCATGAGAGTGTAAGAAGGTGTTGTGTTGTTTTCTTCTCAATCATAGTTGTTTCCCTAGAGGCTATGAAGAGATTTACTCACTTATCAGGTTAGCTCTTTTCTTCAATTCTTCATTAAGTGAGAGCCCAAGATACACCCATCATTTACCTTGCTTTCTTTTGTATAGGTCATCTATAAGTTGGTTGAAAAAAAAATAAAAAATAAATAATGATCCCTTGTATTAACATAAAGCCTTAGGCCTAAATCTTACCACTGCTTTTTTAAGCCAGAATACAGAGAGACATACCCAAAAAAAAAAAAAAAAAAAAAGGTACCAACCTAACATGAATTCTAAAGTTACATCTCATGTATATCACAAACACAGACCTCACATTTCAGTCAGGATTTTTTTTTTGCATATGTAGATTATGTATTACTTAAAATACATGTATACATATGCAAGCAAATTAAAAAACATGTTTGGTGAGTTATCTCAATTGACTATAATCTTTTAAATTAAAAAAAACATTTTTAGGATAGAAAAAATGGAACATAACAGTGATGGGAAGTTCATAATGGCTAAATAGAAAATACGTTTCGTCTTCACAGTTAGAAACTAATTGTTGTACGTTTCCCTTTGCACTAAAAAATAGCCAAAAGTTTCCATTCACATGAACACCGTGTGATCAGATTTGGTAGTCTGTGCCCCAGATGTACATTGGATATTTCTTTACTTCATATTCTTAAAATCAGAAGCATGATTTTCATAGAATAAATTAGGAGTTCATGTACTGCAGAACCTAATACTATTAACACATTAATACATTCTGTTCATAATACTATTATTGAGAAATCAAATTGACAACCTTATAAGATATCAGGTATTTCCCACATCTCATATTCATAGGACATTTTTGGACGTGCATCTCACCAAGAACCATGTGGTAACAAGATAAATGATACTGAGGTACTAAGGAATTTTTGGAGCTTAATTCGCTAGGACATGCTAAAGAAGACTATTTAAAAGAAACCCATCTAATTAAAATGAAAAAATTATCAAATCATTATAATTAAGAAGCAGAAAACAAATCAGTACAGAAACCCCTGTTTCTTTCCTGGCTTTATCTGTGATTAATTTTATCCAGTTTTAAAGTATGGTTAACTTTTTCATTCTTCTAACACATTTTGCTTTTCCTAGTTGTTCATTTTCCTTTAGATTGTTGACAGTTTGGGCAATTTGTCCATAACCTTATTCACAGAGGATACCTTGCTTGGATTTCTATTAATAAGAAGCACAAGTAATTAAAGCAGGTACACGTTTAAGGGAGCAGAGTTAATATATGTACTAGTTGGAATTTCTGTAAATGTTCTTCTGAAAAGTAACATGCAAAGCCATTGGCTCAGATAATCCTTCTAAATTTGAATTAATCTGACTTACTTAACCAAGTTATTATAATATTCAGTACTCTTTGCTTGATCTATTATTCAGCCAGCCATCCATTCAATAATTCAACAAAGATTTATTGAAGTGCCCAGCATGGTTATGTACTATGGAAAAGGCAAGGATGTTTATAATGGGGGATTGTGAGCCCCATGGGTATGATGAACACATTTGAAGCAAAAGATAATAATCACACCCATCCAGCTCCAATTCAGTTTAACATCAAAATACAGCAATAATAGTACAGATGGCCTAAAGTACATCTGTGTGTATCTGTATGTGAGCACACACCCATGTATATATATTTATCTATCTGTACAAACACTACATATGTATACACACTATCTATGTAATATATAATATATGTATAATGCATATAAATTCTAACAAGTGTATTTGTGTTATCTTTAAAATAGAACAATTGTATCTTGAAGTGATAAATGCAGAGAATTGGTTTTTATTGTTCATCTGTGGATTAATGATTTTTAGGTGAAAAGGATGTTTAAGTGTATAATTTCTTTACTTAATTTAATATATTTATGTAAATGCATGCCTGAAATTTGGTTAGATTGGCTGTGTTTTGTGTCCTTTAACATGATCAAATGTATTAAACTTTATCTTATGACCTGATGTACATGTGCTATTTTAAAATTCTTTTTTATTTTGGAATTTTTAAAAGTTTTCCCTAAGTATCCATACTGACTATATAAACACTAATTTTTAAATATTCCGTACCCAAACTACTTGTTCAAAATATTCTTGCCTTTTGTCATTTTTCATGTCCTAATTTTTAAATTTAGTCCCCAAAATACAGGCCAGTGTTAAGGGTCAGTTTCACTGTGTACAAATATTGACTTAAATTTATTCTAAGTTGTAAATGACTTAAATCTGATCCTTTCAAGTAAGTAAGAATTAATAAGTGAA
>NW_006790911.1:5283-34562 GCF_000442215.2 Lipotes vexillifer | reverse complement strand
AGAGCGGTTGAGAGTCCTAAGTGCCCACCATTGAAGGAAAGAAGCACGTAGAAGGGGAGAGACATGAAAAAAGTGATTGCAGATACCATAAAACCTGGTTGACCTTGCCATTTTGCTTCCAGTCAACTGTATCAAGAGTATTTGTACAAGGTCAACTATGCTGTTCTGAACATGAATTTTAAATCTGCCAACATTCTTTAGAAGAGCAAAATGCTTTCATCTAGATCTCCTTCCTTCCTGAACAAATACGTCTCTTTGACTCATTGAGAGGAAAAGCTGTTTCCCTAGAAGAGATGATTGTTCTAAGAGAATAAAACGTGTTACAGATGCTTATTCACAGAGTCCCTAAACTCAGGTTACTCTCTGGAGTGTTAAGTTAGGCAGAGTGACACCATGAAAAGTGTCTCTTAGCACATTCCTCAATGGCCCAGGAAGCACCAAAGGTCTCTCCCTCAGCGACTGCCTTTCCAGTTCTGAGACTCTGTCCCTGTGGTTTAGCGCTTAATCACAATCTGTTTTCTGTGCGTGTCTAGTCTCTCCGACCAGATTATTAATCTCCTGAGGACATACCTTCTGCTTAGAATCCCTGTAGGTCTAGAGCAGCTCCTGCCTACTTGCCATAAGGAAAATAATAATATGTATATAACAGCCTAGAGATGGAAGTGGTTTTTTTTCCTGATGCTAATAATCTCTCTGGGTTTCTTCACTGTCCCTTGATTGGCTTCTCAGCTCTGCCATCACCAGTACAATCAGTCCCCTGCATTAAATTCCCTTTGTTGTAAACACAAAAGTGGTTTCTGTTTTCTTGTTTTAGATTCTGATTGATACATATGTTAATGAGTGACTAGATAAGAAGAGAGATAACAGGGTGGCATTACAAAGGGACTTGATGAGATCTCCTTTAGGAGAACACCTTAAGGAACCACTGCCTAGAATCCCAACGTGATTACAGCAAGATGTGGTCAGAGGGATCCTACTGCCAAACCTGATATATAACCCTTCAATTACTTAGGCAGCTACCAATGGAAAAGGCCATTATTCCCACAGTTGTCACTAAGAATTTTCATAACGCACATTTGTACTATTAAACCTATCAGCTTCCAGTTTGTCCAGGAGTCTGATGGCTAATATGAGAGAGAATTCTATGAACTTGCTTCTTTACACTCATTTTTTTCTTTTTTAGAATTGTATAGACTAATGTATTATTTCCAATGGAAGAACAACTTAAAATGGCAGCCACATTGAGTATCTCATCAGAAGAAAATACATTTTTTTCTATATGGAGGTCTGAAAAGTTCTCTCTGGAGATTAAGTTCTGCCATCATTCAAAGGAATGAAAGGATCAAAGAAAGAAAAACAATTTGGATGCAATATTTCTTATGTATTTTCATAATTTGATTTATGCTTGATTTCTCTATAACATTTTCTATGATTAAAACAAACAGAATTTAAAAGGGGAAAGGCGGGGGCCAGGAGAGGCAGAGAGAAGCCTGGGTAGCCCTTGACTATAAAACTCATTCTTCTTGGGACTCATTCTTCTTCTTGCCCACATCAGAAACTACTTGAGCTCACTCTTGTAATTTCATAAGATGTCATCAGATCCCTTTGACATACTTATAGCCTTATAATTAAAACTACTTGATGCAAAATCCATGTGCTTCATGTAAAGCAATTTTGATTATCATAGATGCCCTGTTCTATGATCTACAGCTACCAAAAGTCATGTACACCAGGTGTGCTGGCAGGAGCCCTGGGCTACAGCTGTGAGATGAGGATCCTGGGCTTGTTTCTCCAACTAATTAGCTGGACTCAGTTTCCTTATGTGTAAAATGAGAGACAGGTTCTTTCCAGCTGTAACAGGTATTGTTATTAGATATTCCTAATCCCAGGATCCATGTGAGTTGCAGATGGGAAATTGCAAATCGTAGACAGGACTCCATTAACTACTCTATTGCATGAACTTGAGGTGTCCAAATGATTAGAGAAGACACTGTTACTCATTTTTTTCCAGTCTCCCAGCCTCCTCCCCTCCTGCCCTCTGTGGTTCTTTGTTGCTTTCTCTGATGTGTTCTCCAAATCACCTTTTTCTGTTCCTCCCATCCCAGTATGGTTCATTCTTGAATAATCCTTTCATGTCTTCTGCAGCTCTTGCTCTAAATATCTAAAGCACCCTCTGATCTATGGCCATTATTTTCTTCATGCTGACGAAGCGCACTGTTAAGGGGTTAAAGGGAGGCTGCCATTCCTTCCAGTGCCCTTAATATCTAGTATTGCAACTGTTAGAAACATAATTGTCTCTTCCATGATCTGTGTTCCCAAGAGGACTATTGTAGGCACCCTACCTGACCGATAGATACCACATTCTGGGCAGATACAAGAGGGCAAATGCCTGGTAGACGTCATCTAAAAGGCGGACAATTCATGATACTAAAGAAGGAGTAACCATGTGTCCGCTAGGGTTGCCCTTACAAATTACCACAGACTGGGTGGCTTAAACAACAGAAATTTATTGTCTCATAATCCTGGAGGCTAGAAGTCTGAAATCAAGGTGTTGGCAGAGTTGGTTGCTTCCAAGGGCTGGGAGGGAAGGACCCCTTCCAAGGCCTCTCTCCTTGGCTTGTAGACGGCAGTCTTCTCCCTGTGTCTTCACATAGTCTTCTTTTCATACATGTTTCTGTGCCCAAGTTCCTCCTTTTATATAAGGACACCAGTCATATTGGATTAGGACTCACCCTAATGACCTCATTTTAACTCAATTACCTCATATAAGGACACCAGTCATATTGGATTAGAACTCACCCTAACGACCTCATTTTAACTCCGTTACCTCTGTGAAGACCTTGTCTCCAAATAAGAACACATTCTGAAGTACAGGGGGTTAGGGCTCCAACACAGGCATTTTGAGGGGAGACACAATTCAATCCATAACACTGTGCCTCAGAAATGGCATCAAATGTACTGAGGTCTCATTTTCGGTGTCTAAAGCAGTGCTTTTCAAACTTCAGTGTACCTCCCATCACCTGGGGAATTTGCTAAAACCCAGAATCTGATTCAGTAAGTCTAGGATGCCTGAGATTCCATATCTCTAACAAACTCCCAAGTGATGCTAAGGCTGGTCCCTGGGCCACGTTTTGAAGAGCAAAGATCTAAAGGATGGTTTATAGGCTGTTCTCACTTTAAGGACAGAACAGTAATATTGGAAAAACTTGATGGAAATAATGGCTTTCTCTTACCAAAAAGGAAAAATGATACGTCCCATATCTTCATATCAGGCTTGTGCTTAGTTGAGTAGAATGTACACAACACAGGGTAAATACTTGTACCTGGCAGTCAGTTATTCTTGTGATGCTGGGGCTGCTTGCTGTTGTTACTCAGCTGCTGTGATTTTCAGCAGTAGCGTCGTAATCACACAAACAAGCACAATATTTTTAGGTACATTGCAATTCATTTATCTGTTCAGAGTAAACAAATTGGATTGCTAAAGCAGTATGCACCATAAATAAAACACATGCTAGTTTTAAGCTGTGTAAATTGTGACAAGATGGTATGTAGTCATAACAAAACTGTGGAAGATTTCGGGCAAGAGAAAACATTTAAAAAGGAAAATATCACTATGAGCAAATAGATTTAAATGAAGATATAACCCTCGACACAATAGCAAATGAATTCTGTGTTGTGTTGAATTTTTTCATAGCTAAAGTTTCATGCCTTTATCTTAAAACCAAGATATAATCACATTACTTAGAGTTGTAAACATATCTAGAATTATGTCCAAAATACCTTGGATGCAACTTTTAATGTTGTTTGCTAAAGAACAATACTTACCATCTGATTCCAACATTCATGTAATTTGAGAGCAGGAATCCTCAATGGAACTTTCTGTGATGGAAATGTACTATATCCACACCATCCAATATGGTAGCCGTGAGCCACATATGGCTATCAAGCTGAGCAACTGAATGTTTAATTTTATTTAATTTTAGTTAAATTTAAATTTCTGTTGCCAATATAAAAATAAGGTGTCTTTTGATATTATACAAAGTAGGTGTCTACTTTAAAAACCAGAGCTAAAGGCAATTCAGAGTTCAGTTAAAACGTTTTAGCAATGCGTTTGTGTGATAATCCCTTATACATAATTCGCAATGAAATGTTTCACATTCCCTTTAACTTTGTTCTGTTTTGATCCTGTAGCTCATTCCAAATAGCATAACGAACATACTCTGCTCTGAAATTTTTTACATTGGCCTTTGACGGAAACCAATACAATTGTTAACTCTAGGTATATTTTTATAGTACAGTCAAAATCTATTGTGCCTCTGTGGAAACTACACACTGTGATCGTGTGTCTGCACATCTCTGAGTGTAAACAAGTGAAGAAATAGCACTAGACACATGGAATTGTTGGTAGAGAGAAGTGGTGGTGGCTGACACTTGTCATGTGCCAAACTGTCCTCTGTATTAGAGGAAGTGCAGTCAGAGGAACAGAGGGGCATAAATTGCCACTCTGTGCCTTAATACTTATTTCTAGAAAGTTCTCCTGGAAGAGAATAATTTTGGAGCAATAAGAAACAATATTTGGAGAGGGAAAATCAAATCCATTAGGCTGATCTATAAGATTCAGCTCTAACAATTTGACCACATGCAACCTGACATCACCGTGAGGGGTAAGTGATAAGGTACAGCCAATGCGAATGCCAGAGGTCCAAAGAGAGAGTGAAGAAATCTCTCTCCCTAAGTGGAAGCAGACACAAATGGCAGAAGAGGGTAGTGATTCAACTAAACTAAATGGAAGTAAGAGGGGGTAATAAAATAGTAAGAGTAAAATAGTAATAAAATCTAACACTTACACGGTGCTGTGTGCCTGGCACCTATTCCAAGTACTGTCCAAAACTGTGAAGGGTCTGAGTTTTGTTTTTTTTTTTAATTTTTATTTCATATTGGAGTATAGTCGATTAACAATGTTGTGTTAGTTTCACTGGACTATAGGTGACTAACAATGTTATGTTAGTCTCAGGTGTCAATTTCACTCTTCTTGGTAAAGTAGACAAGTCAGCCTGCCACAATTTCATGGATGCCGGCAGAAGACAGGAGACGCCTGGTTCAGAGACAATGGACAGTTTATTATTCACAGCAATAGCCATGATCGGTAACTGGTTCTCTGAGCTCCAGTTCCCACAGGGTGATGCAGAAAGGCCCAGATGGTACCTGCTCGTGCAGTGGGTTGAGTTTCAGAAGAGGAACTTTGCGCTTAGGGTGACCAAATCTTTTATCATGGAGAGCAGGCAAACGCACCTGATCTTTGCGTTAGAGGGAGAAGCTACATCTATTTTCCAAGGCCGTTTGCTACGCAAGCATCCTTGATAAGATAGTTTAGAACAAAGGCCTTCAGGGCTTCTGCTTACTAGGGGTGCAGAAACACAAAAGGCCCATGGAGAATTGTCACCCAGTGAGCACTTTACATACTGAGTCATAACCATCTCAATGACCATGTGAGGTATGTACTTTTACACCATTTTACAAATGAAGTGGGAAGCCACAGAGTTCCCACGGCTATTAAGCAGTAGGGTAAGTGTTTGAACCCAATAATCTGGCTCTGGAGCAGCAGTGTCCAATAGAAAGATTACGTGAGCCACATGCATCGTTTCAAATGTTCTAGTAGCCACGTTAAAAAAGTAAAAAGAAAGAGGTGAAACTAACTTTAATAACATATTTTATATGACTCCACATACCCAGAATATGATCATTTCAATGTGTAATCAGTATATGAATTATTAATGAAATATTAATAAATACATTCCTTTTGTATACTGTCTTTGAAAACCAGTGTGTATGCTACACTTAAGCACACCTTCATTCGGACACAAATTCGTTTTAATCTTTTTTCTCTTTTTATTGAAGTATAATTAATTTACAACATTGTGTTAGTTTCAGGTGTACAGCAATGTACAGTTATACATCTTTTATATATGTATATTCTTTTTCAGATTCTTTTCCATTATAGATTATTACAAGATATTGAATATAGTTCCCTGTGCTATACAGTAGGTCCTTATACAGTGGTTGCTTATCTGTTTTATGTATAGTAGTGTGTATATGTTAATCCCAACCTCCTAATTTATCTGAGATACAAAATTTTTAACGAAAAAACTTGACAGTTGAAAAAGTGGATTCACACACCCAAGCTGTTCCAAACATACTTAAAAGCTTTCCAGGAATCCAGTATCGGATTTTAAAGGTAAGCTCATGAAAATTAAGCAAATTAAATATTCGTTTCTTCCATCACAGCAGCCACATTTCAAGTGCTCAATAACCATCCCTAGCCAGTGGCTTTCATAACAGACTGAATAACTTTAGAGCCTGTGCAATAACCTTTGTGCTCTCCTGCCTCACAAAGAAAGTGCATTTAAAAATGTACAGAATTTTTATTTAATTCCTTGTTCTTCTATTTCATTTGTTTAAAGGGATCGCCATTGGTTACTGTGATGCCTGCCCTGGAGGGCTGTTGAGAGGAGTAAAGAGAAGGCAGTGCAGGGTGAAGGATCAGACCTCAGGCTTGCGGTCAGACAGACAGACCCAGCCTGATCTATGCTCCATCACTTCGTGTCACTTCTCAGCTGTGTGACCATGAATGTGACCTCCTGAAACCCTAATTTCTTCATCTTTAAAGTAGGTCAACAATAGTACCTCTGAGGATTGAATGAGGCCATTCATGTAAATGCCCTGGCACAAGTGCTTAGCACATAGTTCATGCTAAATAAATGTCAATTATTATTTGGTAACTGGACTAAATTTAATATGAGAGACCAAAATAAATTTTAATTGTACATCAAGATACCCATTTCAAGATACTTCCTGGAGAGGCCCTCCTCACTTAGCCATGCAGCCCAATGTCACCCTCTAGTGCCCAAAACCTTGAACATCAGGCATCACCAACCGAAACCACCGGAACACTGAACATCTGAAAGGAGGATGTGCGTACTTACTTCTTCGACCTCAGCTGCTGTGTCTGACCCGGATTGCCAATCCCCAGCACTGTTAAGTAGTACCCTGTCTTTCAGGGCCGTGCTTCTCAAACCTTTCGTGTCCTTTCTTACCAGGTATCTGGCGAATCTTGGCAAAATCAGTTTATGATTCACTGAGTATGAAGTGTAGCCTGAGAGTCTGCATTTCTAATCAGCTCCCAGGTCACTCCAAAGTTACTGCCCCCACAGACCCCTCTTTGAGTAGCAAAATTTTAGGAAATTCTATTTATCATTCCAACTCCTCCCAAAGTAACCTCCAAATTGGTAGAATAAGAAATTTACAGGATAAGCTAAATGTTGTCTTCTTTGCCCGGTCCAAGAGGAAAAGCCCTAAATGGATACTGAGGTTGAAACATACCTGAGTTTGAAGGATGGCCTCAAAGAGAGCAACAGCATTCTTCCAGGAAGAGCCTCAGCCAGAGAATATGGGAAAGATGGGCCAACACAGCCATTCTTATATCCCTTTGACCTCATAATGTAACTCAAGGTCGAGTGCTATTCTAACTAGACATCTATGAATTAACAATGACTATGTAAATTAATCTGTGTTCATAGTTTGAGGCCCAAGATAATTTGGACTGGATAATAGCGTGTTGGTTGGGTTGCAGGACCATCAGTGAAAACTGAGCCCAAAACTCAGCAGTCACTGATCAGTGGTCTTTCCGATGTCACATTCAACAGACACCAGAAGGCTAACATTTGGAAGAAATCATCATCTATACATATTTCATATCTGATAAAATGAACATAGGGATAACTGCCACATTTTTGCAAACGTCAGAGATAACA
This sequence comes from Lipotes vexillifer, assembly GCF_000442215.2. NCBI lineage: Eukaryota > Metazoa > Chordata > Mammalia > Artiodactyla > Lipotidae > Lipotes > Lipotes vexillifer. Next base: position 26,751 of record NW_006790911.1, on the reverse strand, counting down.
TAGCGAAAGTGCTTTGAAAATGGTGCTTCCTGGATGTAAATACAACTTATTAGCAAGCTGATAGACCACACTGGCCTGGTATCTCTTTGGAATAATAGGACCGCATTGGTGGTTTCTAGTAAAGAGAAAAGGGGAAGGAGGACATGGAGATAATTGCCATTTGTCTATCCTCTTTTTTTGAAAAAAAACTAAGATTCCTGTGACCTAATCACTCCACACTTCAAGGTATTTGGGTTGCCTCCCACAATGTGACTACCAAGTTAATAATAATATTTATTTTCATCTTGTTTTCAAACATTTATTTTTGATGATGAGTTTAATACACGACAGTGCAATCGTGCTTTGTTGGTAAGTTTGCTTATTATCTAGCTTGACTCACTACATTACCAACTTTGGTAAAAAGAAAGTCCACATGGTTTTTCAAAGCCATGCTGAATATCCAACACAGCAGGTGTGGAGGGTCTATGCCTTTACCTCATAAAAAGCATTGTGATATCATTTTTTTTTTTACCGCTTTCTGTCCCAGCACGGATATATGTGAAGACTGGCCTCTATAGTCCGTGAAGACTGGCCTCTATAGTCCGTTGTCTTACTGGCCTCTATAGTCCGTTTGTTTCTTAGAAGTTTGTTTTAAAGTAGTAGTTCACCTCTGATTGTTTTGACTTAGGAGCTCATAGGGATGTGCTTCCCCTGATTGATTCCCCTACAATATTAGATTTCAAAAAAAGATTCGTATCAATGTACTATACTGATGCAAGTGGAAAGGGAGATAGGGAAGTCTGATCACCAGAGTCTGAGAAAAAAACAAAATAAACCTAGCCCTACATTTCTATAATGAGAGAAAAATCAAAGAATGAAGATGGAGGGAGGGAGAAAGGGAGAGAGGAGAGACAAATCGAGAGGTTTCCTTCACACATATTCTCTCTTTTCATTTACACAATAAAACCTGACATTAGGACCAGGAGACACTGATCTGTCAAGGACAGTGTTGAGAACACAACAATCCACCAATCCATTGATAAGTAATTACTGAAGACTAGTCCAGGCCCTGCTGGGAACACAGGAAGAGCTCAGAATGTCTGTGTCTTTCAAACGAGAACTAAATAGCATGGGAGAAACGTCAGCTTAAAAGGAAGGAGGGGTAGGGGAGACTTCTTACTGCTGCTGTGTAGTCACTACGACATCCTTTAGAAAGTGGGTGGGTCAAAGGGGAAAGACCATTTCACAAAGGACGTGTTTTAGTTTCATGAAAGAGTTGAGTTGAAGCATCCATTTATCCTGACATTTGGGCATTCATTCAACTTTCAGCTAAACAATGAATGCACACCCACTTTGGGCTAGTGGTACGAGAATAACCAAACCCTGTAGAGGAGAGGGTGCGTGGGTTGTGGCAGTGTGAGCAGAAACTCATGATTGGGGTTGTGAATGTATGGTCTCTAGATGTCACTTAATTTTGGTTTCCAATGGACGTGGAAGCTTATTATTTGGATTAATGATCATGCATGAAGGGAGCTGTGGCCTGTGGAGAGAGAGCCTTGGAACCAAGGCAGCTGGAGTAATGGGTATGGATTGAGGTTAGCTAGTGGCTCAAATCACCCCAGGACTTTCCAATGCACTTAACATAAAACCCAAATTCCTTATCAGTGCCTCCAAGACCTTGTATAACTGTCTCCTGCCTACATTTCCAACCTCATTCCTCCCCTTGCTTCCAATACTCCAGCCCATCTGGCCTCCGTGACCATGACCAGACCTATCCCTCATTCAGGTCTTGGTGTTTTCTTCTGTCTGTGATGCCCTCTTCCAGACTCTTCACATCTTCCTCCTGAGGTGGAATTTCTGTGCCCCTCCCCACCCTGTTTGAAATAGCTCTGGCTCCCGGTTACTCTCTGTGCCATCAACCTGTTCGTTTCCTTCTCAACTTCTGTTTACCAATGACTAGGCAACAAATCCCTCCAAAGCTTAGTGGTATAAAGCACAAGCAATCATTTTATTATATCTCTAGGTTTCTTTAGGACAGGAATTGAGGAAAGGCTTGGCTGTGTGGTTTCTGCTCAGAGGCTCTTGTGCAGCTGCAGTCAGGAGGTGACTGGAGCTTCCCCGGCAGGCCTGGCTAAACATCACTCCTCTTGCTGTATTCCTCGTGGTCTCTCCACAGAGGCTACGTTTAGCTTTTTCACAGCATATTGGCCCCAGGGTGGTCCAACTGCTTACATGGTGGCTGGAAATTTGGTTTCCATTGGAAATCAAAATGGAGTGACCTCAAGAGACAGTACATCCACAACCAAAGTCACCAGTTTCTGCTCATACTGTCATGGCCCACGTCTCCTTTATCTCAGAGATTTGTACCCTATGATTCCCACCCCGTGAGATTCTCTGCTGGGCTTCCTGAACCCTCTCAACCTTGCATTCTACTTTTTTATCTTCACAATTATTTCCCCTACAAGGAGCTGCATTTTGGTATTTCCCCATAGGCCCTACCACTGAGTATATACTTCTTGAATGAACGACTTGCTAGAACAAACCCATGAAATATGCACCAAATGTTTGACTGAGTAGCCCAATCTGCCCACTTAGTAAACTGTAATCTGCCAACTGTGTCCTTCACCGGATAGTTTGATGGGTTCTTCTGCCTGAAGTCCTTTGTGCCCAGGACCTTCAATTCATCTGCCCTGATTTCTGAGGTTTGTGAAGCTTGTTTTTTCAAACAGCATTTGAAATTATGAAGACACTCCTGTCATTTCAGCTCTGTGAGCAAAGAAGGGAGGTAGGGGGTGGAGGGGATGAGTTGGGGGCAGGGTGGACCGGGTGGTCGACTGGCTCTTATCATAACTGTTTAGTTTCATTTACATTTCTCTCTGGGTTGCTCAGGTCCGGGGCAGTGTTATTTGATGTTGAACACCTGTCTTCACACAGGGAGAGCTGCGGCTAGCCCTGCCAAGAGAGGCACTGACATTTCTGCTCTATAGAATTGTGCGACAGAGCTAAAAGGTGAACACCCATGAGCTCCCGTCTGGTTCAGGGGAGTCTGGCTCAAAAGGAGTCACCACATTGATGATTTCAGAAGTACAAAGTCTCTCCTTGGGCTTTGGTGCCTGCAGCAAAAGCAAGCTTGTCTGTGTACTGAAGCCATTTGAATTTGTTCATTGGCCATTTTTATACGTCCCAATTCATTCTTTGATGTAACATGAGTGCAAGATGAGTTTTCTTTCTATTGTGCTAAGCTGATTCTCCCGAAGTCCTTGGTGATATTCAAGCAGAGCTGTATTCAAATGGAAAGTTACGTGGCCCAGAGTGATTTCTGTCCTGAGAATGCAGAACAATTCACAGGTTACTGGATATTAACAAATACATATGGGGAGCTTGAGAGTGGCGCTTCTCAAACTCTCATGTCCATACTAATTACCTGGACATCTTATAAAATGCAGATTCAGATACAATAGGTCTGGAGTGGGGCCTGAGACTCTGCATTTCTAACAAGCTTCTATGTGATGTTGACACCCTGGTCCAAGACCATACATAGTGTAGTAAGAGTCTAGTTTAGACTCCAGATTCTATAGCCCGTGCCCAGAGCATGGTGCCCAGACCAGCGGCACCCAGCATCACCTGGGAACTTGTGAAAAATGCAAATTCTCAGCTCTCACCCCAGACCTACTAGATCAGAAATTTCTGCAGTGATGCTCAGCACTAAATATCTTTCCTCCAGGAAATTCAGATGCATCCTGAATTCCGAGAAGGAAGGCACTCTCAAGATTCACTTAGGTGAACTAAAGAATTTTAGCCACTGTCTCCAAACTTAGATCTAACAATCAAAAAGTCTAGAATCAATAAGTTTGATGTATTTAACACAAATCTAGACTTTAGCACTTAAATTCATTTCAAAAATGTTTCACTCTCATCATCAAGTTGCAACTGCCATATAAAAATCCTCAGCCTTTTTTTACCTTTAAAAAGATGAATCCTTTCAACCTTCATTTAAAGATCTTATGATTCAATAATATGATCTTTGGCCAAGTCTAGGCACGTCTTTTCTTTTTTCCTTTTTCTTCTTCTTTTTTTTTTTTTCTGCAGTGTGCAGGCCTCTCACTGCTGTGGCCTCTCCCATTGCGGAGCACAGGCTCCGAACGCGCAGGCTCAGCGGCCATGGCTCACGGGCCCAGCCGCTCTGCGGCATGTGGGATCTTCCCAGACCGGGGCACGAACCCGTGTCCCCTGCATCGGCAGGTGGACTCTCAACCACTGCGCCATCAGGGACGCCCTAGGCACGTCTTTGAACATTTCCAGTGGCCTTGGGGTTATCCCTAAAGGGAGGAGGATGGATGACTCGGTAATATGTCAGACTGAAAAAGGGTGGACTCAAGATTCATTTCTTCTATTTGAATGCAGTCAGCCAAATGGAGGACCTCCTGAAATGATTGGCAGCATCAATAGGCTGGTAAGAATTAGACTACCTTCCCAGAATAGGCTGGAAAAACATCTATGACCTCAGACCTTGAGGCAAAATTTCCAGGGCTGCCAGGACTCTGTTAACTGTCTATCACCTCTGAAAGGGCAAAAGGGCAGGCAGGCTGCCCCTCAGGTCACCAGAGAAGGTAGAACCTGGAGCCTGTCCAGGCCACAAAGCACCGCCCCGGATGCCTGTGAATCAGGCCTAGAGCCTTCATTACCTGCTCTGGTTTCAACTTTCACAACTGGGACCACTTTGCAATTTCAGTTTTAAGAGTGATCTTGGGGAGAAATACATAAAGCCCCAACTAATACCTTCTCGACTGTAACTATGCTAGTACAAGAATGTACAGCAATTGAAGAAAGCTGACTAATAATATGTTGGCCTCCTATAGCCCTTTTCACCTGAAGACCTCAAAGCACTACCCACATGACCTCACTAATCCTTAAAACAACGTCTGAGAAATATATGGGAAATATTATTGTCTCCATATCTCAGGCGGAAAAAAGAGGGCATCAGTGAATTACCCAGGTCTCACTCTGAGCTCATAACTGGGCTCAAGACTGAGAGCCGGTAGAGAGATTTGGGGCACTGAGGGGTCCAGGAAGAAAGGGGGTGGAATATGGCAATCCAGAGAGAAAACAACTTTGGTTGTAATGTAAGCAACATGAATCATAGAAACACTAAAAGTACTAGGAAACAGGGGGGTGGCTTGGGGAATTTTATTTTGTCATTGTTTTGTTTCACAATACATATTTTTCTATCTCCATACTTTGCTTGAGTCTTTCCTCGGGTCAATGTAGGTTTGGGAGGGACAGAACTGAAGGGAGGTCATTGCTCTATCTCTCTCCACATTACTCAAGTCCACCTTCTGAAGTTCTGCCCGAAGGTCAGTGGCTAAGCTTCCACTTAAGATGCTGATCCTTAGTTTCCTGATTGTTCCCTTGACTCCAACTTCTTTTTCTCAATACTGTTTTTGTAATCCACATTTTATTTATGCAACAATTGCAAAAATTCCCCAAAGGGGTCATTGAGAATATTATCAAAGTATCTCAGATTTCCTGAACCGTTAAGTGAATATTTAAAACTTTTTTAGAATGGTGCAACTGCCTTTTTTCTTTCTTCCTTTCTTTCTTCCTTCCTTCCTTCCTTCCTTCCTTCCTTCCTTCCTTTCTTTTTCTTTTTTCTTTCTTTCTTTCTTTCTTTCTTTCTTTCTTTCTTTCTCTCTCTCTCTCTCTGTCTCTCTCTGTCTCTCTCTCTCTCTTTCTTTTTTCGTATTTTAAAATGTCAAAGTCTTCCTGACATGCTTTGGCCATGGAAATGGAAGATATTTTCTCATTAGGTTAATTAATGGCTCTGCTTGGGTGGCATAATTTGGTGTAAGTTTCCTTTTAGAATTCTGTCATAACTAAAAAGGATCTTATTTTTGTTATGTTTTGTAGTGTCTTTAAATTTTTATGACTTCTACTTTGTTTAGTCTGTGTGTAATCCTTCTTTTGAAACCTAATGTCCTAGAAAATTTACAGTTTTCTCTCAAAACTGGCACTTTTTACATTTTACGGTGATTCCTGTTTCTTTGGTTCTCACTAGAACTTCATTTAAGTCCTTAAGGTGTAATTCGCAGCTCAGGGAATTTATGATTACGTCGTCAAAGTAAACTCCCCAAGCGCAATATATTAAACCTGACAAGACGTTGTTCATTAATCTTTGAAATATAGCCAGGTGTGATGTAGTGAAGTGAGCCTTCCAACTCAGAACCGCTGAAGAACTCGGAGCTGCCCCCCACAGGGGAGGATTCCTTCCTCCTCTCTGCCAAGGCCGCCTGGGTGGGGACCGAGAGGGCCAAATGCCCTTCCTTTGCCAACTGTGGTGTTCCCTGTCTCTGCTGGTGTTCCTTCAGCTCTGCAGCTTCTTACCTTCTCATACATTTGTTCATTCAATAAGTATTTATTAAGAGCTTACTTTGGGTCAGGCACCAGATGGACCTGGAAAGCCTGTAGTAACCAAAACAGAAACAATCCCTTGCTTCATGGGGCTTATAGTTTGAGGTTCTAGCCATAAGCAAAGGTCTCAAGACTCCTTTACTCAATGTCACCAAAGCCATGTGAAACAAACTGCATTATCTGAACAGGCAGCATTTCTTCTCAGCCTCAGGTGTAGTTTTAATGCTAAATAACTCCCAGTATCTGCCAGGGAGATTGCAGTCCAGCCTGATGAGTGCTCTGATAGAGGTTTGCAAACGGCACTATCAAGGAAGAACAACCAAAGCCACCTTGGGATCAATCAGTGCTTGGTCAGAAAAGCAGAGTCTACACAGACATAGAGGACAGGCTTGTGGTTGCCAAGGGGGAGAGGGGTGAGGGAAAGATGGAGAGGGAGTTTGAGATTAGCAGGTGCAAACTATTATATACGGAATGGATAAACAACAGGGTCCTATTGTACAGCACAGGGAACTATATTCAATAGCCTGTGATAAACCAAAATGGAAAAGAATATGAAAAAGAATGTATATATATATGTATAACTGAATCACTTTGCTGTACAGCAGAAATTAACACAACACTGTAAATCAACTACACTTCAATAAAATAAATTTTTTTAAAAAAAGCAGAGTCTAGCTAATCACTGTGCAAGAGCACCTCCAGAACAATGGGGAAAATCTGGATAAAAGGCAATATCTCTTAAACGCATTGTGGGTCTTCCCCAGACCCTTCTGTTTGTCTCTATAAAACGTGGCGGGCTAAATTCCTTGTGGGATTCTGGATTGGATTCTGAAACAGAAATAGGACATGAGTGGAAAAACAGGTGAAATGTATAGAGTCTGGAATTTAGTTAATATTAATATCCCAATATTTATTTCTTAGTTTTGTCTAATGTAGACATTAACACTAGGGAAACAGGGTGAGGGATATTTAGGAAATCTTTGTGTTTTCTAAATATTTAGAAATCTTTTCTATAATTCTAAAACTACTCCGAAATAAAAAGTTTACTTGAAAAATGTTTGCTTATGAAACAGAATCCTTAAAATGAACAATAAAAAGCTACTTTTGAAAAAAAAACATAGTAGGTGTAGGAAAAAAAGATACAGCTCCCAATGACAAGCTACAAATTTTTCTTGCAACTAAGGAGAAATAGATCTAGAAACGCCCAACTCAGAAACTGGTATTCTACTAAAGACAATATTCTCATTGGATTTTCCCTTCTTTCTCTCATGCTACAGTGAGTGTGCTCTCCCTGGTTTTAAGATCTCCTTTGAAGGCATATGTGAAAAGGACAAGTGTGCAGAAGAATCATATGTCCCAAGTTAAGGAGGGAAGATTCCTATTGTTTTAAGTTTAAACCCTCTGAATTTATAACACTCATTCTTTCAATCATTACCACCTTCCCTAATTCACACACACACACACACACACACACACACACACACACACACTCCAGATCATTGCTGAAAAACAGCTAACTTGTCCTTTCCTTTCCTTGTCCGCGTGCTCGCTCTTCATTTTCCTGTATTTACCTGGCTGTATAGAAACTTCTTTTTAAGTAACACAACAAGGGTTCATACGTGCGGACTGAAGATCTTTCTGACTTAGAATTACATTCAGGAAGAGTTGGCTTAAAGGGCACAGACGGGGGGAGAGTAAATTAGGAGTTTGGGATTAACATATACACACTACTATATATAAAATAGATAACCAACAAGGACCTACTGTATAGCACAGGGAACTCTACTCAATATTTTGTAATTACTTATAGGGGAAAAGAATCTGAGAAAAAATAGTTAAATATCTATATATGTATGACTGAATCACTGTGCTATGCACCTGAAACTAACACAATATTGTAAATCAACTATACTTCAATAAAAAAATGAAACAAAAAAAGAACTGTATTAAGATACTTTTTAAAAAGAGCTGGCTTATGGCACCCAATAAGGGATTCTTGCTTTTGTTAGACTTGCGGCACTGTGAGGTCATTACACAATATGTACAGGACACACTCCCATTTACATTTTTTTCAGGGAGAATTTTTCTTTTCAGAATAGAAATGGTGGTGATGAAAGCTGTAACTTTTTTTTAGCTAGCTGCATGCTTAAAAAGATCATGGTTTTGTAAACCACGTGTAAACCTTTGGACAGATTGCTGGCTGCAGTAAGGGACTTCTTCAAAGAGCGAGGGAGCCTTGGAACATTCAAATGGTGCCTTGTTTAAGATGAAATTTTCTCCCCACCCAGATAAATGGCTCGTAGAATTAGAATATTAGTGCTGGGAGGATTCCTAGACATCATCTACTATAATTTTATCATATTAAAGATGAGAAAAACAGGCCTGGGGACTCGTGCCTTATCCAAGGCTTTAATGTCTCAGCTGAGCAAAAACCATACACCGGATGCCAGGTCCACCGTTTCCTCCTCTGTGCCGCGCTGGCCCATCATCCTGGGGCCCAAGCTCTCAGGGTTTTACTATGAATGTTCAAACATTTTGCTTTGTGTCCCATACTTTCTTTGTTTAAATGAAATAATGTGTGCAAAAAGTCATCTGTAAGCTGGGGTGTACCACACATGTGTCATTTGTAATTGATGCTTTTGTTATTGTCATTATTAGCTACAATGGGCTACGAGATGGACTGGACACATGCAAATTCTACAAATTAGGTGCTGGAAAGAAAGGCAGTTTCTACATGCTGACGATCGGCTTCTGCTCCAACCCTTCTGTTGCCCTTGCTTTCCCATGGGGTCCCGTTCTCTTTAAGAATTTGCTTTTTAAAATTCCTTTCCTCCTTTCGCATTTTCATTCTCTCTTTTTTTAATATATATAAGCCCACAAGGAGGACTCACCGGAGAACAGAGCCCAGGTTTCTAGAAAGGCTCTGCAAATAGGAAGTAAAGCCACATCACACCATTCATCTGCCAAAAGTAATAAACCCAGCCAGCCTCAGCGCCCTCTCGACTTCGTCAGCAACTAAGGAAAGGAAAAAAAAAAATGCCAGGCAAAGAATGCCAGGCAAATCAAATCATGGGAAAAATAACACCTTCAAACTCAGGGCAAAATGCTCCTTTCCAATCCTCGCTGCCGATGCTGCATCCGGTATGCTTGGCAGGCTGTGCCGCGCTTGGAACAAGATGCGGAACACAGGTTAGGGAGATTTTGGCCACAGAGACTGGTTGTTAATTTTTATTTTTTATTTTGTTTTTTTTGTTTGTTGTTGTTGCTTTTTTTTGCGGTACGCGGGCCTCTCACTGGTGTGGCCTCTCCCGCTGCGGAGCACGGGCTCCGGACGCGCAGGCTCAGCGGCCACGGCTCACGGGCCCAGCCGCTCCGCGGCATGTGGGATCCTCCCGGACCGGGGCACGAACCCGTGTGCCCTGCATCGGCAGGTGGACTCCCAACCACTGCGCCACCAGGGAAGTCCTGGTTGTTAATTTTTAATTCATGGTTGTAAAGCCTGAGAAATCTCACTACGATTTAGTTTCATACAACAATCAAAACAAATCCGTATAAGATGGTTCCTTACACAGCTTTAAGAAACACTCCTCTGATTTCCCACAAATCATATAAATTCACTGCTCTTCAAATCAGTGAGTGTGCTGATCATTAATGAGTAGAATCAATGATAAACTCAAGGTTCAACATTCCAATATTTGCCCCAAACAGAAACTGCTGTGGGGATTCCAACCTGGAAAGGCCATTCTTGATTCTTTCCTTTTTTTTCCAACTTGAATCCACCTGCCTTTTCTCTTTCAAATCACTTAGAAGATCATTTGTAGGTGAGTAAAAAAGCCCACCTTCTTAATATCGGCTTGCTTCTTTCCAGTTAACCAAGAGCAGCGACTGAGAGAAAAAACAGTTATGATGAAGCCCGGAAATACAGGGCTTTGGATTAAAAATCCAGTAATCTGGATTTTAATCCTTTCTCTGCCACGAACTCACCGTGTGGCATCTCTAGGTTCCCAAATCCCTTCTGGGTCCATCGACACTCTGTTTTAATAACAGGGATAATTTCTTCCAGCTCTAATATTCTTATTTTATTATCCCTGAAATTAGATTTCTATCACACAGGCAAAAATAACTTCACAAATGGCTGACATATGGGTGGAGAAAAGCCATGATTATATCTCTAGAGATGGGTTTAATGAGGAAAACCAAAGTTCTAAGAACAGGGGAAAAAAGTCTTCCTGATTAGGACACTTCTCTTTCTATCCATTTCCCATTCACCAAACATTGTCTTTAACTGTTGCTTTCTGTACTCAGCATTTCTTCCAGGAGAGAGTGAAAACAGCAGAAAACTCAGGTGCATCCAGGGAAGTTTTTTTCTACAGTGATTAAAAAATCAACCAAGGAGATAACCTTTTGGAGTCATTGCTTCACAGTTAATCCTTGTTTTAAAACAAGTTCTATCACGAATTGTTAGAGGAGGGAGCTAGCATGCACTGAGGCACCCTCTGCGTCAGAATGACTGCTCCGTGGGTAACGTTCATGGACTCATTTATCACAGCACTTAAAGAGAGACTGTAGGGTATAACCCATCTTATAGAGGTAGGAAACTAAGGCACAAAGTATAACAACTTGTCCAAAGTCATTTATATGTAATAGATGCTGGAACAGAAATTTAAACCAAATGTGTCTAATTATCAAACCTTTCCTCTACAACATATGAGCTTGTTTACACAGTGCTTTGCCACTTAGAAAAGATTAGCTTACAAGGACCTACTGTACAGCACAGGAAACTATATTCAATATCTTATAATAATCTATAATAGAAAAGAACCTGAAAAAAAAAGAACCTGAAAAAGAATATATATATGTGCATATATATATAAAACTGAATCGTTTTGCTGTAAACCTGAAACATTGTATATCAACTATACTTCAACTGTTTTTAATTTGAAAATTAAAAATTTTAAAAATTTTTAAAAGAAAAATTTAAAAAAATGATTAGCTTATTAATGGCATCTAAGTTAAGTTTCCCCTCAAGACAAACTGCAGACAGTCATGTCATTATAATGCTTTACTTAAACCATCAGGCACCACTTCTTGGATTCGAGGAGTACTAACATAAATTCAAAATAAAAGAGAAAAGAGTATTTTGTATTTTACAAGCACGAAAACCAATGGGTGATGGATCGCCCTTGTGAAAGATCCAACAGATGTTTCAAAAGCCACCCAAGGGATTACCCAGCAGACTGAGAAGACTTCACACTGGCCGTTCTTTCAAGTATTTCCCTACCTCACCCTGCGTTCAACCCGGAGAGTTTCAAGGGGCAAAAGAAGCAGGAAGGAGCAGCATGGCAGGCAGGGTAGTAGGTCAAAGGCATGCCTTGTAGTATGGAGGGGCCACCCCAGTGAAAATCAAAGAACCACCCCTGAGAGCTTTGTTTTCAGTCGTGAGAGGCATTTTGAAGTTCACTGGTTGGGATTAAACTCCCCAAACATCCTTCATCCCATCCCCCCTCTATTTGTTTACTTCTCACCATCTCCCATATCTGACAAAACCCAAGGCTATTAGGGGGACCTGGCAGGAGGAGCTTCCAGGTGTCCTGCCCCGAGGGATTAGAAGAGCTCAGGTTTCAACTCAGGACTGTCCCACCCATTTTCTCCTCAGTACTGCAGCCATCACTCACCCTGACAGGCACATCTCATACCTTTGGCTGTCTTCACAGGAGGAGTTTATAAATAAGGGCACCTGTCTGTGAAAGCCAGACATTCATAGGCAGAGCAAGGAGACAATAGATTACATGTTTGGGGAGTTTCTGTGCCTGAACTTTCCCAACAGCTGGATCTGCACTACAGAGGCTTTTGTGAGGTTTTGTGTTACAGGCGAAAGAGAGAAACAGGTTCCTTATCTTAGTATTAGAAACACATCTGCAAACCTGTCACATTCTCCAGCAAGTGAACCAAAGGTAAACATTTCATAGTACTTGGAACTCTACCCCTTCTCTGTTAAGGGAGGTTAAAACATGTTGGTTAAATGAAAAGTTTGGCTGAAACTAGATTCTTCGCCAAACACCAAAGGAGGTTGCAATTTCAAGAATTTTTCTCCTTGGATGTAATCATGAATATTAAGTACTGGTACCCAAGTGCTAGAGTAACACACTAAAGACCACCCATCAACTTAATTCCAAAGGCTTATTGCATGTAACTCAAGCTCCAGTTATCTGAGAGTAAGTGATGCTATTCGCAACTGCCCATAACAAAAGCCAAAGGTCAAATTATAGCAATTTGACCTTTTCATTTTTCACTGGTTTATTTTTCAGATAGCTGGGAAAATATTTTCCACTTCTATTTGATGACATGATTTCTAAAGCATGTTGACTAACTTAATTAGCCAGGATCACCCCAAATTCCACTTACAATGAATCATGGGCCCAAAAGGCCCTTATTCAGTGATAAAATTAAAGCAAAACATAATTCGAACCCAATCTTCCACAAGGTTCTAATTCATATAAGCAATGGACTTTCTCTTACAATTGTAGTGTTTGCTACATCCTAGTATCATTCCTTTCATTTCTTTTCATACATTTTCATTCTATTCAGGCTCCAACACTCCAACTTTCTTCCACCAGTCCCAGCACTGCGTCCTCCTCTCTTGCCATTTTAGATGGCAATGAAAGATTCTATCCTTTGTCATTTCAAAGTCCAAAGTGCATTCCTCTTTCTTCCCCCAAACAGGAAACCACAGATGGTTCAGTCGATGATCTGTGACTAAATCATTCCGCAATTGAGACATGATGCCAAAAGAAAAACACATTCTTAACGCATTGTTTGCCTGGAAAAATAAACTGCATAACAGGGAGAAATGTAGAGCAAGGTAACCACAGAAACCCAGAGGCATAATCCAGTTAAGTCCCTTGACCGGATGTTGACAATTCTAATTTCTCTGTTCCAAGAGAACTTTCTGGGACACATTTTCAACAGTTTTTAAAAGTCCTGCCACTTAGGGCTTCCCTAGTGGTGTAGTGGTTGAGAATCCACCTGCCAATGCAGGGGACACAGGTTCGAGCCCTGGTCCAGGAAGATCCCACATGCCGCAGAGCAACAAAGCCCATGCACCACAGCTACTGAAGCCTGCATGCTGCAACTACTGAAGCTCGTGCCCCTAGAGCCCATGCTCTGTGACAAGAGAAGCCACCACAATCAGAAGCCCATGCACTGCAACAAAGAGCAGCCCCCGCTCCCCACAACTAGAGAAAGCCCACACGCAGCAGCGAAGACCCAACGCAGCCAAAAATTAATTAATTATTTATTTTTTAAAAAAGTCCTACCACTACTTAGTGGAAGAATTAAATAAAACAGACCTCAGGTAACCTGCTAGATGGAGAGACCTTGGGAAAAAAATAACTCCTCTATCAATAAGTCTTCCCTTAAAAAAAAATCATACCATGTTAGCGTTAGACCTGATTTTAATAAAGTGTCAGGATGCACCAAAATAGGTCATTTTACTCCTCACTGTTCAAATGCATGACATTCAAGCTAAGAAAGACTTGAGTTCAAGCCCTCCGAACTATGGGTGAAATCCACAAAATAGCTTATGGTAATCGCTCTGTTAATCTGCTTTGGTTGACAGTTTTCAAAATGGATTCCACAGAACTAAGAAATAAACCAAATCCATTCCACCTTTCCCTGGTAGAGGGCACTCAACTAGGCACTTAATCCTGCAAAAGCTCAGCAGGAGGACTCTTTATAAAAGGGATTTCTTTAGTTGGCTAAGGGAAAATACCCTGTCTGAATAGGCAGGTAGATCATTAGTGGCAGGACCTCCCAGATAGCCCCTAAGTTTCTGAGAAAACTTCCTGATGAGTCATGCTAAGAAGGAATACTCCAGAAAGGCTTGGAGCAAAGTACTATTCTCAAGTAAGATCTACAATGCATGCTTGGCCCCAGTGATAGCAAAGGATGTGGTATGACAGCAATCAATTCCTCAGTGACTTGAAGGGGTAGACTTGCCCTCTGCCTACCTGGCCGAGGAAACATGAGAGCTGTGATGGACAGGATCAGAAATAGCATGTGATTACAGCACATTACAGATAGATGTATTTCTATGATGTAAGGCCACTAAACACACTTTCCACATGCCAAGGCCTACTCTAGATTCTACTTTGTCTGTGATTAAATGGAAATGCTATTAGGAAAATGCCTACTAGTTCTTTCTAAATGTCCAGGGCTATTTGGAGGGAAGCAACATTTGCTTCTGGTAAGAAAATTATGACTCCAGACTTCATTAGTTGTATCTTCGATTCCATCTCCTATCTCTGGGATAAATAATCTACTGGCCAACACTTGTAGATAAATGATCTACCAGTGAACACTTGTGAGGTTTAAATTAATATGTTTAAAACACTTTGAAAGGAGTTATGAAAGACAATTCTACCACTCAATATTCAAGAATTATGTTCTGTGCCTTTATCCAAGCTTTCCATTATTTGTTCAGTTTTGGGGGGTTTTTTTGGTTGTTGTTGTTTTTTGGGGTTTTTTTTGCTGCGTTGAGTCTTCGTTGCTGCATGCGGGCTTTCTCCAGTTGCGGCGAGCAGGGGCTACTCTTCATTGCAGTGTGCGTGCTTCTCATTGCGGTGGCTTTTCTTTGTTGTGGAGCACAGGCTCTAGGCACGTGGGCTCAGTAGTTGTGGCTCACGGGCTCTAGAGCACAAACTCAGTAGTTGTGGTGCACGGGCGTTATTGCTCCACGGCATGTGGGACCATCCTGGACCAGGGCTCGAACACATGTCCCCTGCATTGGCAGGTGGATTCTTAACCACTGCACCACCAGGGAAGTCCCTTGTTCAGTTTTTTAAACAAACACCATTGTTTGCGGATCCAGATTTGATTTCACAAAGAATTTATTTCATAATTTAAACTGAAGTGCTTTTCATAATTTAATTATTAGTGTTGCTACATTCGGGAAGGGTTTTTCCATCACTCTTACGGAAAAGTGTTTTTTTTTTCAGTTTTAAAAACAAGAGAACTTTTTAAACTGGTTTAAAATAAAAGGACTACTGTATTTTCCAAAGAACATGAAATATTTTCGTAATAGAGTCATTATTGTTTTATCATTTTATCAGTCATTTCTAATGATTTTCATAGCCACTCAGGTAGTTACATGGTCTTATTTCTGAAAGAAATAAATGAGAAACCATAAATGAACCTGAGACCTGCCATACAAGAAATACTAAAGAGTATACTAAAATGAAATTAAAAGACAAAAGCAGTGGCAAATCTATATGAGAAAAATAAGTGCCAGTAAAGGTAACGACATAGGTAAAAATAAAAGACCGAATAAATAAGATTTTGTTTATAACTCATTTTCTTCCTCCTATCTGATTCAAAAGACAACTGCACCTAACAATGGCACACCAAAATACATGACACAACAACTGTCAAGACTGAAGGGAGATAGACAGTTCAACAGCCGTTGGGGATTTCATACTCCACTTACAATAAGAGATAGGACAACTAGACAAAACGTCAGCAAGTAAATCAAAGACTGGAATAGCATTATAAGCCAACTACACCTAACAGAGATCTACAGAACACTCCACCCAACAACAGGACAATGAACATTCTCCTCAATTGTACATGAAACATTCTCCAGGTAAGACCATATGTTAGGACATAAAATAAGTATCAATAAATTTGAAAGGATTGAAATCATACAAAGTATGTTCTCTGACCACAACAGAATGAAATGAGAAATGAATAACAGAAGAAAACTGGAAAAATTCACAAGTATGTGAAAATCAAACAACACGTTCTTAAAAAAAACAATGTTTCAAGGAAGAAACCATGGGGAAATTAGAAAATGCTTTGAGATGAATGAATACAGCATACTCAAACTTATGGAAGTAGTTAAAGCAGTTGTTAGAGGGAAATTTATAGCTATAAGTGCCTATATTAAGAAAAAAGAAAGGTCTCAGATCTATAACCCATCTTTCCACCTTTAGAGGAACAAACTAAATGCAAAGAAAGTTTTCCTTTTGATGAAACTAACAAGCTGATCCTAAAATTCATATGGAATTGCAAGAAACTCAAAATAGCCAAAATAATCTTGCAAAAGAACAAAGTTGGAGGATTTATGCTTCCCAATTTCAAATTTACTATAAAGCTACAGTAATCAAGACTTTGTGGTGCTTGCATAAAGATAGACATAGATCAATCATGTGGAATTGAGAGTCCAAAAATATACCCATACATCTATGGTCAGTTGATTTAGAAAAGGGTGCCAAGACCATTCAATGAGGAAAAGAATAGTCTTTTCAACAAATGGTATACAGAACACAATGAATTCTTACAATTAAACAATAAAAAGACAAATAACCCCATTAAAAATTTAACAAAGGATTTGAATAAATATTTCTCCAAGGAAAATATATAAATGGTCAATAAGCACATGAAAAGATGTGCAACATCATTACTCATTAGAGAAATGCAAATAAAAACCACAAGATATCACTTTACAACCACTAGGATGACTATAACAAAAGACTGATAATAGGAAATATTGATGAGGATGTGGAGTATTAAAACCTTCAAACATTGCGAGTGGGTGTTTAAAGTGATGCAGCCTCTGTGGAATACAGTAAGTTCCCTACATACAAACCTTCAAGTTTCGAACCTTCAAAAATGCGAACGTGGGTTCTCATGTCCAATCACGTGAGTTAGTTCACATCTGGAGTACATTGTCACGTGCGTGTATCCTCTACAAGTGGCTGTGCTTTTCTGTACTTTGCCATACAGTACTGTATAGAGTACAGTGGTACAGAATTTTTATTTCAAGCCCAGGATATCCAGAAGCAAGTGTAATAGCAGCAGTGATGTAGCTGGTACTACTATACTTTTCAAGGTACTGTACTGTAAGATTAAAAATGTTTTCTTTATTTTTTACATTTGTTTTTTATGTATTATTTGTGTGAAAAGAATTATAAACCTATTACAGTACAGTACTATATAGCTGATTGTGTTATTTGGGTACCTAAGCTAACTTTGTTGGACTTACAAACAAATTGGACTTAAGGATGTGCTCTCAGAACCGAACTCGACTGTATGTAGGGGATTTACTGTATAGTTTGGCACTTCCTCAAAATGTTAAACAAGGATTTAACACATGACCCAGCAATTTTACTCTTAGATATATGGCTTCAAGAGTGACACCTCTAAGGCCTGTTCTGTACCCTCTCCCAGGGCTCTCTTTTGGGAATGAGTCCCAGTTAGTTGCCTACAATGGTAGTCTGCTTCCTAACACAAGTTTTCTGTTTCACTTCTCTACTCCCCTACTATTTATCCAGAAAAACACATCAAGCTGTATATGGGTGTATTAGTCTGCTAGGGCTGCCATAACACACTACCACCAACTGGGTGGCTTAAACAACAAAAATGTATTAGCTCACAGTTCTGGAGGTTAGAAGTCTGAGATCAAAGTGTTGGCAGCATTGGTTTTTCTCTGAGGCCTTGTTCCTTGGCTTGCAGATGGCCATCTCTCTGTACATCTTCACATTATCTTCCCTCTGTGTCCTAATCTTCTCTTCTTAAAAGGACACCAGTCATGTTGTATTAGGGCCCACCTTAATGGCCTCATTTTAACTTAATTACTTCTTTAAAGGTCCTACTCCAAACACAATCACATTCTGAGGTACTGGGAGTTATGAATTTGGGGTGGAGGGATACAACCCATAATAGTAGGTGTCTGTGTACTGTGTCATTTTTTGTCTTTAGAGGCAAAATGCTTTCCAAATAGTAGATTTCCCCACCTTCCTCTTCTCCACAGATTAGTATAATAGGGACTACAGAATAGCATCCTTTCTTTAAAATTCAAGGCTCGGCATTGTAGAGTGGGCCAAGCTTCCTCTCCCAAAAGAACTAAAGGAACGAGATTGCTAACAAAGGAGAATGAAAATACCACAATAGGAAGAAATCTGTGAGCTTCCTGAGAAACATGACCATGTTCTTGACAAAGAGTCCTACCACAGTCCTAACAGAGAAGGGAATTATGTCCTAGTTTTGAGTCTCCATGAGAAACACCAGCTAGCAGCTCTGGTGGTCCTCACCTCATCGTCCCTGGAGATTTGATATGACAGACTCACTTTGCATATGAAGATTGCATTACACACTCATTCCTTCATGACTTAAATGAGGACACTGAGGTCCAGTGAATAATGCTGGACTCTCTTCATTCTTCAGATAGACAGAGAGAATGTGATTGGCTCTGTATGATGGGAAACTGTGATGATAGCGTGATTTATGACCAGCAGGGCTGATGTGGTGATTATTCATTGTTATGTTATAAACACACAGATAAATACACATATGCCACATCACGAGCCAGTGTCATCTGAGCTATTTGATGATATTGTGATCCAGGACTCAAGAAAACATTTCATTGAGGAGATTGATGGAATGCAGTGATCAAAGAGGCAATGAAATTTACTCATTTCTGCCTAACAGATGACCTGTTAGCTACAGAGATGATCTCCACTCAACTCTACACTTTTTGTGTTCTGCCATAGCAGTGACATCTTTCCTTACCACTGGAATTTATGGCTCTTCTGGGCTTCCTTCCTGTACATATTTCATAACTCAGGAAGCATGCTGAGATACAGATAGAGATTTCTTGGTCAGGAAGCCAAGCCAAGTTTGTTTGCTTCCTGCTGCATGGCCACAGGGTTTTGTTTTGTTTTGTTTTTAATAGAACTTTCTCTGCTCTCCTGATCTTTCCAGATCCATGGCAATCTGGGTCCTGTTTTCTCTTCCCCAGATGCACTTTCTTCAGTTGTTGCCTTTTTTCAATCAATTTCCAGATGTTGTTGCATATTCTCTTTATTTTCAGCACAGTTTGTCCTTTCCTGAACTTCTGCAAAGTTCCCTTCTATACCACCTCTGCTCCCCTCCAGATGAATTCCAGAAACCTGCTGCAATTACACCAAATTTAGTTGGCTCTTCCATGCACCAGCTGAGGGTGCCCCAGCCCTGAAGGTGAAAGGGATGATGGGTCTGCAGGAGAAGCCCCTCCTGAGTGAGTTCCCAGCTGATAGCCGGCTGCGGTTGAGGTCCGGGCCCACAATTGTGTAAAGGTCTCTATAGAGAGGAAGAATGTTCACTGGGGCCCTGCTGTCCAAACTGCGGTTTGTTTTAGAACTTCTTTTTTTTTTTAATACTCTCTTTGTGCAAATATCAAACCAGTAAGCCAGAAATGTTTTTTAAATTATCGTTGAACAATATAAAAATTGTAACGAGGTCTTGCCTTTCTGTAATTGTTCTTGCATTTGGCGCGATTTGGAAATGACAGCTTCCACATAAATTAATTTTTTAGACAACTGAAACATGTCTTTAAGTCCCAAATCATTGCAAATCTTAACCATTTTTACATAAATCTTTCTAGACTGCATTACATTTTAGAGTGTGCTGATCATAATCTAATGTTCCCTAATGATTCAAGGTCAAGGTTATGAATATCAGCAGCCATGCCCTAAGGTTTATGAGCTGTTAGTCTACTTTCCCTTACACCAGGGTTTCTCAAACTGGTGTTGTTGACATTGGACCCCGGATAATCCTTTGTTGTGGGAATATGGTCCATGCATTGTAGGATGTTTAGCAGCATCTCTGGCCTCTACACTCTAGATGCCAGTAGCACACCCTTACCCCCAGTGGTGAAAACCAGTAATGTCTTAAGGACAAAAAATACCCCATTATCAAATATTTTCAACATTGTTCTGGAGGCTCTAGTCAAGTGCAACAGGAAAGGAAAGGAAGGAAAAGGTATGAAGATTGGAAAAGAAGAACAATGCTCTACTTTTATTTGCAGAAAACATGACTATATACATGGAAAATCAAAAACAATTGCAAACTATGAGAACAAAGTGTCACTAAAAACAAAATCAATATACAAAAATTAACTGTATTTTTAGGACGTAACAAACAACCGGTAAGTGAAATCTTTGAAAATACTATATAAAATTTTATTCAAAAATCAAATAACTAGAAATGAATCTATCAAAAGATGTGTATGACCATTACACTGAAAACTACAAAATATTAAAGAGAAATTAAAGACCTAAATAAATTGAGAGACACAACATGTCAATAGATTGGAAGAATTCAAGATCATTAAGATATTAATTCTCCCCAAATTTATCTATAGATTCAATGAAATCCAAAACCGAATTTCAGCAGGGATCTTTTTTTTGTTTTTTGTTTTTGAAATTGACAAATGAATCTGAAATTTATATGGAAATTTAAAGAACTTAGTAAAACAATCTTAAAGTAGAGCAAATTTGGAGGAATAATACTACCAGACTGTAAGACCTAGTATAAAGCTACAGTAATTAAGACAGTGTAACATTGGACAATGGAACAAAAAAACAGAATCACATTTAAACCCACCCATATACAATCAAATGATTTACCCAAAAAATGCCACTGAAATTCTTTAGGGAAAAGATGAAAATTTTAGTAAATAATGCTGGAGCAATTAGATATCCATATTAAAAAAAAAAAGTGAAGCTTGATGCCTACTTCATTCCATACACCAAAATTAATTTGGTGTTCTTCATGGACAAAAATATAAAAAGTAAAAGCATTAAAAAAAACTTTTGAAGAAAATATAGAATATCGTCATGACCTTGGAGTAAGCAAAGATTTCTTAAGCAGGATGCAAAAGGCATTAACCATAAAAGAAAAAAATTGTTAGATTTAATTAATCTTAAGCATTTATATTCATCAGAAGACATCAGTAAGAGATGAAAAGACAGATCATAGAGTGGAAGAAGATATCTACAATACAAAAATCCAACATGGGACTTTTATGCAGAATGTACTTTTAAAAAGCAATTTAAGGGCTTCCCTGGTGGTGCAGTGGTTGAGAGTCCGCCTGCCGATGCAGGGGACACGGGTTCGTGCCCTGGTCCGGGAAGATTCCACGTGCCGTGGAGCGGCTGGGCCCGTGAGCCGTGACCGCTGAACCTGCGCATCTGGAGCCTGTGCTCCACAACGGGAGAGGCCACAACAGTGAGAGGCCCGCGTACCGCAAAAAAAAAAAAAAAA
>NW_006790911.1:0-5156 GCF_000442215.2 Lipotes vexillifer | reverse complement strand
GTGAAAGGCCCCAGGAAAAAAAAAAAAAAAAAAAAAAAAAAGACCAGATATGTTATAAAAGAAGACACACAAATGGCCAATGAATATATGAAAAGGTGCCCCAATTCATTACTCATCAGCACAAGCAAATTTAAACCACAAAGAGAGACATCACACATCCAGCAAAATGGCAAAATTGAAAAGACTGATAAACCAAGAGTTAACAAGAATGTGGAACAACTGCATTGCTGGTAGAAGTATAAATTGGTAAAACCTCTTTGGAAAACTGGCAGTATCTCCTAAAGCAAAATATCTACGCAATGCATGACCCAGCAGTTACACTTCCAAGTGTGTACCCAAAAGAAATAAATATATATGTTATTAAAAAGGTATGAACAACACTGCTCATAGCAGCTTGATTCATAATAGGTAAAAACTAGAAATAACAAAAATGTCCATCAACAAGATAGTGAATAAGTTACATAGCATAGTCATATAATAGAATACTACACAGCAATAAAAAAAAAACCTACTGCAGTGATATGCTCAAAAACATTTAACAACTGGCTCCCCAAGGAGGAGAAAAGTCCTGACTGGTAGTTTATTCTAATTTTGGGGGTATAAATACTCCCAACATGGCCAATTTCAAGTTATCAACATGAAGTCACAGAATTCAGAAGGAAAGGCACACAATTGCAAGCTGGTATGAGTCAGCTTCAGCCCTCTGCTGCTTTACTGATACATGTAACAACATTGATGAATCCCTCAGAGGCTATGTTGAGTGAAATAAGCCAGAAACAAAAGACTGCATAATAATTATCTTTCTATTAATCAAAAGAACAAGCAAATTATTTGATGATGATAGAAATCAGAAGAGATCACTATAGGAAATTGGCATTGGCATGGAAGGAACACAAAACTTCTTTCTGGGATGCTAGATATATTCTACACCTTGATTTATCTAGTGATTAGATAGATGTATAGACAGATATCTAGGGATGCAAGGAGGTAGGTAAGTAGACGGGTAGATAGATGTAAAAATTCATCAAGCTGTAAACTTAAAATTAGTGTTTTATACACTTTAAATATGTTATACATCCATTTAAAATGCTTTAAAAACAGGATACTGCTGGGTAAACATGGAAAATTGAGCACACACATCTCTTTTTTGTTCATTCTGAAACCTGATTAAAGGAATAGCTTTTAAGGCAACAGTCTACAAGCATGGGGAGAATATGAAAAGACACTATAAAATATCTGAAGCTAGAAAGCCACTGGACAAGAGTTAAATAACTGTACTGAGAAGAATAAATCCTAAGCTACCAGTAGAGAAAGCCAATACTAACCTAGTGTACACCACGGAATCTCCAATAAGTTCATGAATTAGTGCAGAAGTTACTATTGAAAATGGAAACAGGTGAATGGTGCCAAACTAAGGAAGGTTTGTTGACAGATTCCCAGGAGGAAAAATAGGTCAAATATAAAAATTCAGGAATGAGAATGTCCTCCATGTTTTTATAAGCAACACTGGAATCTAGAGGACAATTGAGAAATGTTTTTTAAAATTATTAAGAAAAGGATTTATAACTAGGCATATATATCCAAAGAAACTAACAATAAAGTGTGATGGTAGAAGGAAGGAATATTTTAGACATGCAAGATCTCATAAATCTATCTCCCATAGATCCTTTCTCAGGAAGTTATTAGAGGCTATATTCCACCAAACTGAAGGGGTACACAAAGAAGGAGTAATACGTAGGATTCTGAAGACAGGAAATTCAGAGCCAAAAGGAATTTTGAACTGATGGTGCTGGTGATCCTAGAATGACCTCTCTTCAGTAACAGAGGACAACCTGTCCATATTAGAACTCCTAAAAGGATTGAAATTCCTTCAAAAATGTGAAATTGTACCATAAGTACCTGTTATATCTAGCATCGGGAGATGCTCAGTTGGCACTGTTTCGAGCTGGAAATATACCTAGAAAACTAAGCAAATGATCTCCCACCCCAAAGAAAATTAACTCCCAGAAAACATAAAACACAAGTAGTTGTCTGTCATAGGCTATTTCGTAGCCTTTGTAAATTCATAAAGGCAAAAGCAATAAAGACTGCTCTCAACAAAATAAATACACAACTATTCTGAGAAGGTATGCTGAGGATAGAAAGTATGCATGTATGTTTGACACAGGGAAAAGATAGTCAAAGCTTCATTCTCCCTTAAGAAAGATGAATAGTAATGCCTACAACTGGGGATCAAGAGGTAGCAGTACAGCATGTTATTTAGACACATACAAATTAAATAACAAAAAAAAAATAGCTAAAAGAAATTAGTTCCCTTTGGGTAGGAGGAATGTAAACCAGAAGACAGGATCTGTTGCTGTTTTTCTATAACCATCTTTGTAGAACTATTTGATTCTTTAAACTACATAAATGTATAATTTTGAAGGAAATGTTTTTTAAAAATGGTAAAAAGATTTGAAAAAGTAATGTGCACATACAGAATATGAGGCAGACATAAAAAATTGGAAATCTTAGAAATTAAATTATTTAAATAAAAAACTCTATAAGTGCCCCCACAGTTACAGACAACTAATTTTCAACAAAGGTACAAAGGCTATTGACTGGAGAAAAGATAGTCTTGACAAATGATGGTGGAACAATTGGACATCGATGCAAAAAAAAATGAACTTCGATCTATACCTGTACCACATGCAAAAATTAAGTCAAAATGGATCATAGACCCAAAGATAAAAACCTAAAACTATAAAACTTCTTGAAGAAATCATAGGAGAAATTCCATGCTCTTGGGTTAGGTAAAGTGTTTTTTTAATACATGACACCAAAAACATGATCCATAAATAAATAAATTGATAAGTTGGATTTCATCACAATTTAAAATTTCTGCTCTTTGGAAAACACTCTTAGCAGAATGAAAAAATAAGCCAGAGACTGGGATAAAGTATTTACAAAATATATAACTAAGAATAGACTTGAATACAGAATAAATAAGGAACTCTCAAAACTGAATAATAGAAAACAAACACAACACAACAAAAACAACAGCAAAAATGAACAAAATGTTTGAACAGACACTTAACCAAAGAAGACATGCAGATGGCAAATAAACACCTTCAGAGGTACTTGACATCATTAGTCATTTGGAAAATGTAAATTAAAACTACAATAATATACCACTATGCATCTATTATAAGGGCTAAAATTTAAAAGACTGATCATACCAAATGTTGGTGAAGATGTGGAAAAAGGGGAAATCTCATAAACTGCTAGAGGGAATCTAAAATAATACAACCACTTTCAAAACTGTTTGGCAGTTTTCTTAAATAATTAAACACACATCTATCTATCATTCAGTCACATATTCCACTCCTATCTATTGACTCAACAGAAATGTAAGCATATGCCCATACAAAAATTTGTACAGGAATGTCCATAGCAACTTTATTTTTAATAACCAAAAATGGGAAACAACCCCAAATGTCCATCTACAGGTGAATATATAACTGTGGTGTATCAATACAATGAAATGTTCTTTAGTTATGAAAAGGAATGAACTACTGATACACACTACAACATGGATGAACTTGAGAATAATTATGCTGAGAGAAAGAAACTAGACAAAAGAAAAAAAGTATACATCATAATGCATTATTTCATTTATATAAATTTCTATAAAATTAACACTAATTTTAATTTGGTCAGTTAAATATTTATTAATCTGGTCAATCTACAACAAAGGAGGCAAGGATACACAATGGAGAAAAGACAGTGTCTTCAAAAAATGATACTGGGGGGCTTCCCTGGTGGCGCAGTGCTTGAGAGTCCGCCTGCCGATGCAGGAGACGCGGGTTCGTGCCCCGTTTCGGGAAGATCCCACATGCCGCGGAGCGGCTGGGCCCGTGAGCCATGGCCATTGAGCCTGCGCGTCCGGAGCCTGTGCTCCGCAAATGGGAGAGGCCACAACAGTGAGAGGCCCGCATAACGCAAGGAAAAAAAAAAAAAAAAAAAAAAAAAAAAAAAAAATGATACTGGGAAAACTGGACAGCTACATGTAAAAGAACAAAATTAGAACATTCTCTAACACTGTACACAAAAATAAACTCAAAATGGATTAAAGACCTAAATGTAAGACTATACTATAAAACTCCTAAAGGAAAACATAGGCAGAACACTCTTTGACATAAATTGCAGCAAGAATTTTTGGATCCATTTCCTAAAGTAAAGGAAATAAAAGCAAAAATAAGCAAATGGGACTTAACTAAACTTAAAGGCTTTTGCACAGCAAAGGAAACCACTGACAGAATGAAAACAACCTACTTAATGCAAGAAAATATTTGCAAATGATATGACTGATAAGGGATTAATATTCAACATATATAAACAACTCACACAAATCAACATCAAAAAAACAAACAACTCGATTAAAAAATGGGCAGAGCTGAATAGACATTTTTCCAAAGAGGAAATGCAGATGGCCAACAGACACATGAAAAGATGAGCAACATTGCTAATCACTAGGGAAATGCAAATCAAAATCATAATGAAATATCACCTCACACCTGTCAGAATAGCTATCAGCAAAAAGAACACAAATAACAAATGTTGGGAGAAAAAGGAACTCTCCTCACTGTTGATGGGAATGTGAATTGGTACAGCCACTGTGGAAAAAGGTATGGAGGTTTCTCAAAAAACTAAAAATAGAACTACCATATGACTCAGCAATTCCACTCCTGGGTATATATCTGGAAAAACCAAAAACACTAATTTGAAAAAGATACATGCACCCCAATGTTCATAGCAGCATTATTTACAATTGCCAAGATATGGAATCAATGTAAGTATCCACCAACAGATGAATGGATAAAGAACGTGTGATATATATATATATATATATATATATATATATATGAATACTATTCAGCCATAAAAAAATAAAAAAATTTTGCCATTAGCAGCAATATGGGTGGACTTGGAGGGCATTATGCTAAGTGAAATAAGTCAGATAAAGAGAGACAAATACTGTATGATATCACTTATATGTGGAATCAAAAAAATATAACAAACTAGTGAATATAATAAAAAAAGAAGCAGACTCAGATATAGATAACAAACTAGTGGCTACCAGTGGGGTGTGGGGGAAGGGCAATATGGGGTGGGGG
>NW_006790910.1:0-350 GCF_000442215.2 Lipotes vexillifer | reverse complement strand
CCCAACATAGGAGCACATCAATACATAAGGCAACTGCTAACAGCTATAAAAGAGGAAATCAACGGTAACACAATAACAGTGGGGGACTTTATATTTTATTTTATTAATTTTTAAAATTTTATTTATTTATTTATTTATGGCTGTGTTGGGTTTTCGTTGCTGCACGCGGGCTTTCTCTAGTTGTGGTGAGCGGGGGCCACTCTTCGTTGTGGTGCACAGGCTTCTCATTGCAGTGGCTTCTCTCATTGTGGAGCATGGGCTCTAGGTGTGCCGGCTTCAGTACTTGCGGCATGTGGGCTCAGTAGTTGTGGCTCACGGGCTCTAGAGCACAGGCTCAGTAGTTGTGGCAC
>NW_006790909.1:0-6474 GCF_000442215.2 Lipotes vexillifer | reverse complement strand
GAACCCGTGTCACCTGCATCGGCAGGCGGACTCTCAACCACTGCACCACCAGGGAAGCCCTAAGCCACAGCTTTTGAAAAATAAATCTGACCTTTTGTCTGTCTCTGCTTCTAAAACGTTGGATTTCACAGATTTAACACATAAATACATTTTTTTCATTTCAGTGTAATAGATGATTAAAATTTGTATTAACGCCGATTTTTCTTCAGTGGAGATGAAGTACTCCTTACATAGGAGTATATACTGCTTCGCTTCAATAACGTCCACAAAGATAGAAAAGACTACATAATAAGGCACAGAGAAGAAAGTTCATTATTTATTTTCTGTTCTTGGCCGCTTAAAAAAATTTTACCAGCTTTTAAAATCTCCAAGGATCTATGGCACCCATTACTTTTTTATCATTTTCCTTCTTTTCCCCCTCTTCTACACTCCTGCCCATCCCCACCTGTTTTATTACTGTTTTTATAAAAAGAAATGTGGCATGTTTAGACTCTCAGGAAATTTTTTATCATTTTTATATCATAAACACAAATCTTTTATAGTTCTGGATATTTGAGTTGTAATAAACTCTTAGCTATCCACCTGTGATTTATTCACAGACGTGTTCAACCTGAAACCTATTGTCCTGTCACTTAAATAGATACACCTGCTCTGCTCTTTATATTTATGGGGTATACAGATTGTTTCATATCTTACTGATCAGTCTGCATGAAATATATCTTACTTGTTTTTTAGATCTTTCTATTTGTTTATCATACGTAGCAGTGGAAGGAAACTTTAGCTCAGGTAGTTCCAAGTTTGGCAATACTCAACAAACAAATTATGTTGCTGTTTTTTCTTTTATCATTGCAGGATCTACTACATGTGACCAACTGCAAAACAAATCACAGAGCTCATAGAAGGGATTCGTTCAGCACAGTAATTGTCAGATACAAACCCTGTTACTATAACATACTGCTTCTTGTTCTCTACAATTCATGACTTAAGTACCAAAATGCGTACCAGTTATTATATATTGCCAAGAATTAAATAACTTTAGAGACTAAATAGACTGAAAATGCCTAATTGATACATATATTCTTGTGCCTAGTACTTCACCACAAATACAGCATAATGTCATCAGTCCAAAACTACATTACTTTTGTAAGAACACTGGTTAATTTGTATAAGATATATAGCTTTTTATGCTTTAGAAGTTAATATCTTTTGGGGAGGGAGAAGGGATCTAATTTATTTTCTTCACTTCTAGATGTGATAGCTCTTATAAAAAATTAGGTTTTTTAAAAATCAAAATCCAGTTGGAACAACAGATCATACAGGCTGATAAATATTCAGTCTGAAAAGTATTTTAACATGCACCTTCAACTTGTCTGTTTAATTGAAAAGAATTATAAGAGTTACTGTTGCATTTTCTGGTATACTACCTTTAAAATTCCTGTTGAGTTTCTTTTATGTTTACAAGGAAAGGATTAAACTTTCTCTCATCAAAACTAGCTTTTTCCACAAATAAATTATCAGGTTAAACTTGCACTAATGTCTGCTCTGACTTTTTTTTTGTACACTCAATGGGCAGACTTCAGATCAGTTTTTTAAATAAATATAATTCTAATATAGTCTCAGCTTTCCCTTTATCTACTTGTCTTAACTTCCTACCTTTGTTTCTTACTCCTTTCCACACATATGCACAGAATCCTTTACCTTTATAAAGGATCATAAAGATTGTCGTGACATTAGGAACTTTTCCTTTTCTCACATATTCTGTCATTTGCTGCAACAATGAAAATCTTATTTTGACTATCAATGCCTATTAGTTCTTCTAATACATGGAGAAAATAGATTGAATAGCAGCAGTACTATAGACAGGAAACACAATTCAACTGCAGAATTTCTACACCTCTGTGATTTACAGCTTGCTAATTAAAGTGCTATTATTAGTTTATTGTTTGACTTAATTAGACCTTAGAAAACAACTAACTGAGGTTTTTGGGGGTTTCTTTTTGCATGATGAGAGAATTGTGTGTAACCAGTGATATGATGATAGTTCCTGAATGTATAGACAGAAGTAAATCTGAACACTTTTTAAATTTAAAAACCTTAAATAGTTCCTGCTTTAAGGGAATATCATAATGTATACTATGACAAATGTACTTTATTCTTCTAACACAGTAAGATTTGGACTTCTTCCCTGAAATGAAGTGCAGTTCCTGTGTATCTTAGTTTAGTGATGGTTTCATTTCTAGTCAATTATTTGTATCTTAATTTTTTGTTAGTACCAAAGGAATCCATTATATGAACAGACTTTTAAAATAATTTCTGTATACTGTATGTATGTATGAATTGGCTTTTATTGAACAGCTTTTCTTCCACTTGCAAGTTTATAGAAATATCAATATGTCAAAATAAATAAGTGGGAGAATTCTTTGCTGTTAGAAGAATGTTTTAATTAATTTGAATGTCTTTTTTTTTTTAATGGAATCCAATCAGTACTTTTGAACTGCAGGTATAGTGTTCTAACTAAAAATTATTAGCTAGTAATACTACTGATTTATAAACAATGTTTATCTCTACTTTCTGAATTAGAATGTTGAGGTATTCTTACCTGTTTAAACCTGTTTGGGGGTATTTAAGCTTATACATATGTGTGTACATATGTTCATGCGCACAGACCTCTGTTTTTGGTTTTCTCATTTCGAGTCCTTAGAAAGTATCCACATGCTCTTTATTTGTAGAAATAGCTGCTATACAGTGAAGAAAAGGTAAGAGCTTTAACAACTGATCCTTTTGGTGTTTTCTACAAACTATTTCTTGAAACTTAAATCACAGGCAAACTTGCATTTCTGGTTTCAGGAAGTAGATAGTTATGTAAGAGGAATAAGACATGGCAAATAGCATGCCCAGTAGGATTTTAGGTAGTCAAATGTGACTGAGTAAAACTGTTCATCGTCATGAATTCCTAATTGACACAGTATTGAACTATACAAAAAAATGGACCTTCATGACTCAAGTTAGATTTTCCTTTGGAGAAAGTTATCTGTCAGTGTTCAGTTCTAGCCAAAGTAGATTTTACTTTCAATTTTTTAATCAATATCTCTTCTCTGCTTAACTCCTTTGATGTCATCTTTTCTGTTTATTTTTCAGTCTGAAATTCAGCAATGATGCTCTTTAAAATCTGGGACATATAATGGTATAAATGGATTGTTAAAAATAACTTTAAATTGAAGATTAAAGCAAAGTGCCATTTTTCCCTAGACTTCCGTTTTGTTTACATTTTTTCCTCTTAAATTAGTACACCGAACATATTGTAATAAAATACAGTAATATGACGAGTGTGTGTGGGTTTTATTTTCTTGTTACACAGCTATCGTGTTCCATTGGCTAAATGTTCTGGATACCAGGAGAGGGTCTTGAACTACACTGTGGCAGAGTAGTTTGTTTAGTTGCCCAGCATTGTGCTAGGTGTCCAATATATAATCCTCAGAACAACCACGCAGAACAGGTATCTTATCAGCACTTTGTAAGTGAGGAAAATGCTCTTGGCCAAATTCTTCAGTCTCAATGTCTCATACATGCCAGTTGACAGGATTCAAATCCAGATGTAACTAAATTTTATACTCTTTATCCATGCCTTTTTAGATGTAGAAATTCCCTCATTTTTGCAGTTGTACCTTACAAGTAAACTTTATTTGGATTATTGATACACATCGTGTGCTTTAGGAGTAACATTTTTCAAGTGTTTAGTTTGAGTTTTTGTTTTTTACTTTAATCTGAAGAAATTTGGAAATTTTGTTTGAGGTTTATATACCATTGAGGAAAAATCTCAAAAGTACAATTATACAGTGGCTGGAGATGTCTAAATTCATGTGATTTGGTTTGCGTTCCACAAGTTTGTCTCTGAACAGAATGTTTCAAACTCAAAAAGTGATTTTTTTTCATAGACTCTGTGTTACAAAGTAAGTACCAAGCTAGCCTGTCAAAACTAACATATACCTAAGCCATCATTTCCCAATGTGTTCCTTGAAACCCTCAATCCCACATGTTCCATGAAAAGGATTCCATGAGCAAATGTGCTTTGCACATGCTATATGCTTTATTCCCCTACCTCCCAGAGGTTTATAATAATGCACATCATCATATTAAAGAGTCTGAGATATCCTGCTTAAGGAACTGTTTAAAACTTGGTTTAACCTAGTATTTATCAAACGTTTCACAACCACTCCCAACCCCCTTTTCCCTCAAGTAGAATCCCAAATAGGAGTAGGGAAATAGTCTGGGATCTCTAATATATGAAAGTTGAACTTCCTCCTAAAAGAAGAGAACAGTTTACCATTGAAAGAGGGAAGACACGGTAGCAATAACTGCACATTGCAGACTGTATATAATTTGCCAGATATAAGACTTTAATTTTTGGTAACTTATGCAAGAAACTGTAAAATACACATCCGGGACAGATGAGGGTGTGGTTGATGTGTTTGGTTATAAGCTGCTGTGGTTTAGTATTGATACTATTGTTCAAAGACTTGCTGCTCTAAGCAAATTTCCAAAATGCCTTGTCCTCCCCATCAGCTCACATAACTGGTTGACAAGAGCACATCTACTACTCATTGGGAAAATAAAAGAGCAGATAGCAAGTGTCTCTGGTCTGTGGCTTACACCCCCAAGCCTTGGTTAGCTGCCCCAGTGTTTGGGGGGGATGTTGGGGGGGTTTGGCTCCTACACTTGAAATTTGGGGTTGACTCATCTAGTCTTTTATTTGAGGAATTATTGGTGGGAGGTAATGCTGAGAGGAGGTAAGTGAGGGTGGATTTGGCAAGTGTTCAGTCATGATTTTATCTCAACTGCCCGACCTGAAATTTTTTTCGGTAAGACTGCCAAGTGAGTGTTTAGCATTTCATTTCTGTTACCAATGGGAATTATTGTAATTGGAAGAAAATACACATTTTTGTTCTCCATTTAATTATTTTGGATTGTTGACTGTGTTGACTAGAAGTAGAAGAGGATTGTGCAGGCTGATCTTTGGCATCTTAATATCATTTGACCTCACTTTTTAGGCAAAGGGATTATAAGCAGCTTTGCAGTGTGCCTTGATCTAATAAATGATACAGCTTGAAAAAGTGTTAACCAGCAATAGACCTAACATGCATAGGAAGAAGAAAGTTTAATTATATTCTTGTTGAGTTATACTCCCTGGTATCTGCAGTATCACTTACATAAGCAGTTACTTAAAAGATAATATATATATTTTCATCTTCATTTGTAAAAGAGATTCCCATGTGAAAAATAAGCACTTTATTGTAGGGCATCATGCCAAGCTAATTGGGAAATATGGACGTGAGACTCTTGCCCCGCCTTTAAATATTTTAAAAGTTACATGTACATACAGAGCAGAGAGCACACTTTGCGGGGGAACAAGGAAGGAGTAAACTACACACTTACCTTCTCTAGTCATTCTGAGGAGGCCTTTCTGGTAGGGAAGCCCGGGCTAATTATTATTAGCAAGACTTTGTTATTTAGCAGATTACTTATGCCATTTTCCTGAAGGTAAGATTTCTTAGTGATCTAAGACAAAATTGTTACTAAGCAAGCTAGAAGGTTCCCACAGCAATCAAAAATGTTAAATGACCATTTTTTTAAACAAAACTTAATCTGAAAGGTTGGATTTTAAAAGTTAAAGCAAATTTATGGATTGTTGCCAGTTAACCTTCTGCTGCCATTTTTAGTTATCCCTAAGTCAGGTTATTGGGGGAAAAGGGGTGGGTTGAGAGGCTCTGGGGCAAGACCACAATTATGGGAGTCCCACTGTAGTTTGAGGCTATCAGGAAATGTGCTCTGGTTCAGTGCTAACTTTGAAAAGCGGTCCCCACTTGTCCAAGTAGGAGTATCTTGAGTTTTTTTATGACAAATGACAAAGTATAGAATTTAATCTAGGAATTTTAAAACCAGCCCGGGGGTGGGGGAATGGGGGGTGGTAGTGGGAAATTGGTCAGACTGCAAAGTGAACTCGACCCAGAATAGTATTCTCTATTCTAAGCTTCAAGCACTGTTCGGAAGACGTGGACTAGAATCATCTGAAATTTTACGGTCTGGATGAGGACACACTGATAAATGTAGAGTTTAGGGGAAAAGATGTTTATTTTTGAGAAGATTATTAAATATGTATTAAGCACCAACTCTGACCCCAGAAATTTGCTGGGTAATGTACATAAAAAGGTAAATAGATGGTTCTTTAAAAAAAAAGGTATGCAATTACTGGGACCAGAATCAAAAGATATAAGAACAGAGGGTTCAGATATCTATTGCTTATGTAAGATGTCTCACATATATCAAACACCACATCTAAAACTGAGCTCTTTATTTTTCCTCAGTTCTTTTTTTTTTTTTTGCAGTACGTGGGCCTCTCACTGTTGTGGTCTGTCCCATTGCGGAGCACAGGCTTCGGACGCGCAGGCTCAGCAGCCATGGCTCACGGGCCCAGCC
>NW_006790908.1:0-630 GCF_000442215.2 Lipotes vexillifer | reverse complement strand
GTCTCAGAGACCTCTGGGACAACATTAAACGCACCAACATTCGAATTATAAGGGTTCCAGAAGGAGAAGAGAAAAAGAGAGGGACTGAGAAAATATTTGAAGAGACTATAGTTGAAAACTTCCCTAATATGGGAAAGGAAATAGTTAATCAAGTCCAGGAAGCACAGAGAGTCCCATACAGGATAAGTCCAAGGAGTAATACGCCAAGACACATATTAATCAAACTGTCAAAAATTAAATACAAAGAAAACATATTAAAAGCAGCAAGGGAAAAACAACAAATAACACACAAGGGAATCCCCATAAGGTTAACAGCTGATCTTTCAGCAGAAACTCTGCAAGCCAGAAGGGAGTGGCAGGACATATTGAAAGTGATGAAGGAGAAAAACCTGAAACCAAGATTACTCTACCCAGCATGGATCTCATTCAGATTTGATGGAGAAATTAAAACCTTTACAGACACGCAAAAGCTGAGAGAGTTCAGCACCACCAAACGAGCTTTACAACAACTGCTAAAGGAACTTCTCTAGGCAAGAAACACAAGAGAAGAAAAAGACCTACCATAATAACCCAAAACAATTAATAAAATGGGAATAGGAACATACATATTGATAATTACCTTAAATGTAA
>NW_006790907.1:0-1843 GCF_000442215.2 Lipotes vexillifer | reverse complement strand
CCGTGTCCCCTGCATCGGCAGGCGGACTCTCAACCACTGCGCCACCAGGGAAGCCCCCATTGGTACTTTTTTTAGGAGAGACAATATGAAAAAGTTAAAGGTTTGGAACACATTATAAGAAGTCTTGCAAAATTTTAATGGAAATGTTTATTAGAGCTTTTCAGAGTGCTCTGAAAATTTCAACAGATAATAATAATGTAATAACAATAATAATAATGTAATGGATTATTTTATTAATCCTGTACTTGAGAAAACATTACGGACCCAGAAATGGATTGCTTTTACCTGACTTTTATTTTCAAAGGCAACCTACAAAAGTTAAAGGTATTTATGCCTCTTCATTTTCTGTAGGATAATGGCTTTATTTATTTATTTATTTATTTTAGAATGAAATAATTTGAAGCTTCACAATTTGCATATACAAAGTGAATTGCTCACTTAATTCATTCAGTCCCACAAGGGGAAAAGCAATTAGGATACAGCCTACAAAAGCAAGGCAGAAAAATTGCCTTTTAGGTAGTCGTCTCCATTTCACTCTGTAAACATAAATAAATCATTATCTGTCAATTATCATCAGCAAAAGAAGGGGAAAAATTGGAAATCAAATCCTTGTTTTCCTAAATGGCTTTTGACTTTGCAGCACACCAGAAACATACTTAATATTCCCACACAATGCTGACGACTTGCATAATTCTGACAGGAATATACCAGTTCCTCAAGGGAATGTACTTTTAAAAATCCGATTGTATTAATCTTCCCTTGAAACACCAGAAAAAATTTCAACAGTTTCTCTGTCTAGTTACAAAATAATCCATTTAGAAAATTGAACTGTGTAATTTGTAATTGTTTTCCAAGTTGTTAATGCAAAACTGTATCAGTAGCAAACTAAACTTTTAAAGTATGGCCACTTTGTTAATCGCTGGCTGTTAAACATTTATTTCAATGACTACTATCATTTATGACGAATAAGACATCTGGAATATGGCTTTAAACAGCCAAATTGATTTGGCAGTCCTTCTTTTGGAATTCCTAATTGGATGGCATACTTAAAGATTTATCAGAAATTTAGGAGAGTGTTGAATATTTCTTTTCTTTGAGGGAGTCATAGTACTTTGGATTTTTGATACTCAGAAAACTAGAAAATAAGAAATGCATGGTAATTAAGTAGTTCTTAAAACTCTCCCTGTTTTCCCATTCCTCCCCCTCTAACCTACGCTAAAGTCATAACTATTACCTGGTTGCCTCCTGGCCTCTCTAGACCTCATTTCTGCCCTCTGGTCATGATGTTCCCTTCCTTCCCCATGGTTAAGTCCACCATGTATGGCCAAGCCAGCTGTTCACCGCTCAGCTCCAGAGGGCGCCATTCTCGTCAACTCTGTGTGCATAGCACTCTCTAGTTGCATGATGCATCAGCCTTGTTCATTCTCTACTTTTACTGTAATGGGGTTTTCACCCACTGCACTGTTAGTTAACATTATGGCTGTGGGGCAGTCCTGTTCACTGTAGGATGTATAGCAGCATCTCTGGCCTCTACCCACTAGATGCCAGTAGCACCTCCCAGTTTTGGCAACCAAAAATATCTCTGGACTTTGTGAAGTCTTCCCCTGGGAAGGAGGGAGGTGCAAGATCTCCACCAGACTGAGAACCACTGGCCTGGAGAAGAATCTTTCTAATGCGTAGATGTTACCCTTCCATTTATTTGCTTTACACCTCTTAGTATATGCTCTGCAGACTTCATGAGTCACAGTGAACTCCTGACGGCATCACACTGGGCCTTTTCGGATGTAGCCCCAGTCCAGCGGCTCCCGCTCCATGCTTTGTCTGTTGCCCACTGCTGCCCGCC
>NW_006790906.1:13649-23489 GCF_000442215.2 Lipotes vexillifer | reverse complement strand
CAAAAAAAAAAAAAAAAAAAAAAAAAGTCAGGAATATGGAGGGGACTGGAAGACAGAACGAAGGTTAAGCATAGATGGACATTTCTCAGGTTACAAACGTGAGTAAACTATTTATTACTATTTTTAGAATAAAACATGTAGAAGTGGGAGTACACAGTGTAAACTCCAAGTTTACAGTCAACAGGAACCTTTTGGGACATTAAAAAGCCAAATTGCTGGTCTCAAGTTTATGCAAAATGGCAGGGAAGAGGTAAAGAATGCATTTAGGTAATATGAGTCCATCTGTACATGCAGATGGGCGTTCTGGTTTTTACTCAAGAAAGAGATTCAGATATTACTAAAACTCTTAACTGAAGACATTGATTCAGTGTAGGATTTGGAACAAAAAAGCTAGTTAAATCTTAGCTGTTGTTACACACAATTCAGAAATACCACCTTACCCATTTTCATAATCCTTCAGCATCTAAGATAGTTTCATCAATGTACCTTAAAAATATAATGCACTTAGAAAAAAGCCAACATATTAATCAAAGCATAGAGGTTTGAGTAAAGTAGACTCGTGTCCAACTCTTTGGTCTAGAAAGATAAATGCTGAGGAGACAAGTGGACAGGGTGTGCCCTCTTATACCATGGCAACCTGAGCTCCATGGTACAGGGAGACCATTCATTTGCACCTTCTTTATTCCCAAATAATGCCCCAGTCGCCCCCAATAGTTAGTTGAGCACATAAATGTGCTAGGCTCCATGCTAAATCTTTACATTGGATTATCTCATTTAATCCTCCCAACAACCCTATAAAGTGGGCAAGATTATTTTAAGCATTTTACAGATGAGGAGCCTGAAGCCCAGGGAGATTCAGGGGAATTTGGTTAGATGGTGGAGCCAGAGTTCAGAACAATATAGTCCGACTCCAGAGTGTACTCTGATAGCTCTCCTGAGCTGTCCACACTGAACTACCCTCTTCTCCTCTCCTTCTGTTATTTTCCTTCCTGGTCAACAGAGTTGGACAACCTAGAAGAAGACATAAAGGTCGGCTTCAGATAAAACCAAAAACAACCAATTCTTCTGGGTATCATTCCATGCTTCTTAGTACTATAGATCCTGAGGTGTCTTTAGAGCAGCACTGGTGAATAGAAATATTCTGTGAGCCAGACATGTAATTTAAAAGTTTCTAGTTGCCACATTAAAAAAAAGCAAAACGCAACAAGTGAAATTAATCGTAATAGTATTTTTTGTGTAGCCCAATATTTTTTTTTTTTTTTTTGCGGTACACGGGCCTCTCACTGTTGTGGCCTCTCCCGTTGCGGAGCACAGGCTCCAGACGCGCAGCCTCAGCGGCCATGGCTTACGGGCCCAGCCGTTTCACGGCATGTGGGATCTTCCCGGACTGGGGCACGAACCCACGTCCCCTGCATCGGCAGGCGGACTCTCAACCACTGCGCTACCAGGGAAGCCCTGTAGCCCAATATTTAAAAAATATTATAATTTCACCATGTAATCATATAAAAATTATTAATGAGATACCAGAAACAACTCAGGAGCTTGATATGCGCAATACAGTATAGTTACAGTACAGTGCAATACAATGCAATTCAATAGAATATCTTATGCAGTGCAGTGGATAAAGTAAAATGTAGTCCTACCAAACAAAGTTAATGGAAACATATTTACACCATTTCAGTTTTAAGTTTTAAATTAAAATTAATTGAAATGAAATAAAATTAAAAAAAATTAGTCCTCAGTTGTACTAGCCACATATCAAATGCTTAATAGCTATTTGTGGTGAGTGGCTACCATATTGAATGGAGCAGCTCCATAGCAAAAGTTATTCTCTGTCTCCAAAGGCCTGGGGACTCCCAGATTCTCCATCCCCACCCTATCCCTTGACCCCTCTCAGCCCCCATGTCATATTCCCTGCCTACCATGTACAGTTGTGCAGGTTATACACTGCAAAACTCTGGGATATGTCATTCACATGGAAGATCTAGATTTGTTTACTGTGACAGTTTTTTGGAAGATGGAAGTAAACTTTCTAAAGGAAGAGACACTTTTTCCTAGTTCATGCAAAGGCATTTTTTTTGAGGGGGGGAGGCTGTGACTGTAGTCCTTTTATACCTTCCTAGCATTCCAGCAGTTGGCCCCAGGCATCATTCTTATGTATGCTCAGCACTTTTCCAGTGCCCACAGCCTATGGCTGAAAGTAAGGAAGCAGCTCCAATCAACTTCTCCTCCCCGCAAAATAACGTCGTGAAGCCATAGTCATTTTTCATGGTAGGTTACCTTGGAGCCATGTGTCTTATTCATAATTGTATCCCCAGTGCCTGGCACATAATAGGTGCTCAACACATTTATTGATTTTAATTGTCATCTTAGAGTTCATTCAGGGCCCCTGTTTTGTATCCTGAGTTGCCCTTAATGAATCTTGACCCAGGGCTGATTTATCCAAGTGCTGACTTGGCTCTCTCTTTCACCGAGTCACAGCTCACTCTTCAAGCTCACCCTTGTTCTAAATAATAATTGTCATGATTGTTATTATTACTAATAATAGCTACCATTTACTGATCACTTTATGTCAAGCATTGTGCTTAGCAGTTTATGTGCATTATATCATTTAATCTTTCCAAACAGCTCTAGAAGGTAGGTACTATTCTATTTTATAAGGAGGAAACTGAGGCGCTGAGAAATTAAGTAATTTACCTGAGGTCACCCAGCTAGTAAGTGTCAAAGCTAAAGTTTAAAACCAGTTCTGTCTGACTTCAAAGCCCTTCTGTGCTTAAGCAACAAGACTGGGCTTTTCTTTTGGTATCTGGGGCCTGACGGACAAGTGACCACACTGTCTATAGTAGACTTATTATTTGTTTGCCCAGACTTCCTTCCTCTGGGTAACATCTCTGTCCACAATCCATGTGATTTGGGTGGGGTTGACACCAATGCCAGGGATGGTCATGTGACTCAGCTTTGGCCAATCTGAGAAGTGCCTTGTCCATCTGACCAAGTGATTGGTTCATGGGTGAGCACATGACCCAGGCTTACTCAGTCAGGCTCCTTTTCTGCTCCAGTTTAGGGAAGGAGTCATTCTTTCCTCTGGGAGTTTTTGGCTGCTGGAGTGATGTAGCCTAGAGCTCCTGGTGGCTATCTTTCCCCTACATGGAGGAAGTTATATGATGTAGGACAGAATGAATGAGGCTGGCATGCAGTGAGAAGTCGCACTGAGTGGTGGTGAGAGCACAGACAGCATCTTTTGAACCCCAGGATTCAGATGTTTCTGAAGCTTCCGGGACTTCTTGGTTATGTGAGCTAATACATTCCTTTTGCTGCTGTTGTGTGCCTAAATCTAGTTATTTGCA
This sequence comes from Lipotes vexillifer, assembly GCF_000442215.2. Taxonomy (NCBI): domain Eukaryota; kingdom Metazoa; phylum Chordata; class Mammalia; order Artiodactyla; family Lipotidae; genus Lipotes; species Lipotes vexillifer. Next base: position 20,142 of record NW_006790906.1, on the reverse strand, counting down.
ATTGAAACCCCTGCCTAATAGACAGACTTTTCAGAAGATATTTTTATCTTGCATTCCCCATTGCCATTCTCTGTCTACCCTTTGGATGAGCTCACTACATCTTGGGCCTTGGTGCCTACTGTTGTCTGCCCCGTGCCTGGAGATCTTTGATCCCTGTAAACTCTGTACATGTTCAGCTTGCTTCTTCCCTTTCTGGTCTATGAGCCCTGTCCTAGTGAAGGGAGATACCACACCCAACCGAATCCCTCCCTGATACTCCCCCCAACCCGCTACCCCCATGGCACAGCCAACTCACAGGGGTAAGGATTGTGCCATGAGTGGAACACTAGGGAAATCTGTTCTTTGCAGACATTAGAAAAATTACTCATCAATGTACTTTTGAATGTTGATCAAAGACTGTTGACTTCTTAACTCATCTGGCCCCTGACACTGTCTGGGATCTCAGCCAGTTTAGGCTAAGGCATTGCCTCTTATCCCCAGTTTCCCTGGCTCCCAGCCTTTCTGATCAGCTGTCTTCTTACGTACTCTCAACTGCCCTGTGATTCTGAACTTCCATCCTTCTACTGGCTTCCTTCCCAAATCTTTCCGGTGGCCCTCTGAGGGCATTGTTCCATTGTGAATCAACATTCCCACACCCCAGCCGTCTCACAGAGCGAAAACACTCCCGTTTCTGCAGCCCTCTCTGCTGTAGCCTTCTCATGGCTTCCCTTTGCTGCTTCCAGGTCTACCAAAACCCTTTCTCCTTTAGTGTTCAAGCCATTCATGCAAATACCCTTCTGGTTTCTCCTTTTGTCACCAACCTCTTGGTCATTCTGCTTGATAGACTCACCTGGTTCGTAGTCTTCTCTTCCAGCTCTGCCATCTCTACATTCATATGTACAACTAACTTTCTGTGTCTGTGGTAAGTTGTGCAGTAGCCTTGAGGTAGTTAAAAGGAGTAGCTAATTGTGGCCAGAGTAGGATATAAGGGAAACTTCATGAAAGAGATTACCTATGATCAGGACCTTAGAAAATGAGTAGGATTTCAACAGGTGCTCTTCTAGACAGAGAGAACAACTCAAACAAAGGCATGGGGATGTGAAAACGTTTAGTTGCTTGAGGTCTTGGAAATAAATGGTAGGATGGGAAGAGGGAACCCAGATGGGATTTGACATTATATGTACCTAAGATTAAGGAATAACCCTAAGGAGGATCCAGTGTGGAGAATGCAAGTGAAGGACCAGTCTTTATTATTTTTTATTTATAATTTTTTAAAAATTAATTAATTATTTTATTTTTGGCTGTGCTGGGTCTTTGTTGCTACACACGGGCTTTCTCCAGTTGCAGCGAGCGGGAGTTACTCTTCATTGTGGTGCGCGGGCTTCTCATTGCAGTGGCTTCTCTTGTTGCGGAGCATGGGCTCTAGGCGCGTGGGCTCAGTAGTTGTGGCACGCAGGCTTCAGTAGTTGCGGCTCACAGGCTCTAGAGCGCAGGCTCAGTAGTTGTAGCGCACAAGCTTAGTTGCTCCGTGGCATATGGGATCTTCCCGGACCAGGGCTCAAACCTGTGTCCCCTGCATTGGCAGATGGATTCTTAACCACCGCGCCACCAGGGAAGTCCCCACCAGCCTTTATTATTATTATTTACTTACTTACTTATTTATTTATCCTGTTGAGGAGCACAGGCTCCGGACGCGCGGGCTCAGCGGCCATGGCTCACGGGCCCAGCCGCTCCGCGGCATGTGGGATCCTCCCGGACCGGGGCACAAACCCATGTCCCTTGCATCGGCAGGCGGCCTCTCAACCACTGCGCCGCCAGGGAAGCCCCAGCCTTTATTATTAAAGGGAGAAGTGCTTTGAAGTTTTCAGGCATAGGATGGTATTATAAGTTACAAGATTGAAACTCTGTCGGGTTGATTATAAAAAGGAGAAGAGGAGTAATTAAAGCAGTTGCAGGAAGTCCATAATAAGACTGAGGATGAAGAGAGAAGGGATAGTGGAAGACAAGGTGGGAGGATTTGCAGAGCAGACTGGTTATGAGGGTGCAGGAAGCAGGGCAGAGAAACGAGGCAGGACATCTGCTGCTTAGGAGATGGGAGAGATTGAGGCCCTGCCTGGTGACAGGTGATTTGAAAGTGTAGGATGTTGGGGGAAAACAGCTGCATACTATATGTGAATCAAAGTAGTTGGCCTTTTAATTACCTTATGTGTAAAGAGTAAGATGTTTATTTCATGATGGTAAAAATGACTTAAATTATGTAAGCTTGGGAATTCCCTGGTGGTCCAGTGGTTAGGATTCTGCACTTTCACTGCCTAGGGCCCAGGTTCAGTCCCTGGTTGGGGAGCTAAGATCCTGCAAGCCACGTGGCATGGCTAAAAAAAAAAAAAAAAAAGCTATAGATGTTTCTCAAACTGTTCTATAGATCACTGCAACTCTGGGAGATGTTAATCAGGTTCAAGAGAAGTAGAATGAGTTGTATGATCAAATAAGGGTGGGAAATACTGCATTCTGTATGATTCACAGAGCCTGTTCACGTATTAAAGGTTTTGAGAAACGCGCACAAGGAACCAGTTTGACATTGTTTAACCCAGATTTTCCCAAATATATTTGTTTATTCAGCAAGCATGCAATAGACACATACTATGATAGTATAATTTGGTCACTGGTCCTGCAGTAGAGAATAAAATCAGCCCATGTCCCTGCCCTTGTGAGATTATGGTCTGGTGTAATCTAACAGGTTTCGAGGGTTCTGGAACAGCTTGGGAAGCTTTGAGGTAAGGTGTTCAGGTATTCTTGTTTGTGGTCTGCAGTGGAGCAAGCAGATTATCTGCCAGCCTGTCTCTCTGCATCCCTGTCTCTGCATTACACCAGTACCTCCACTTCTTCTCATATTTTTTCCTGCACCTCCTGCTTTGGGGGGTGGACAGAGCTGATGACAAGGTAACTTTCAGGTCTGGGAAGTTGGTGACTTGCCCAAGGTCACCCAGCTAGTTAGTGGCAGAACCAGAGCCAGAACCCAGCTCTTCGGATTCTAGGTCCTATGCTCATTCCATTCTTGGTGAGAAGGGACAATTTGGAATGCCTAAAAACTGAAGAAAAATTAGGTAGACTAACAGGTTGAGTGAGATACTATGGATTATTCCAATTTCATCAATAATAGCAGGGCTGATTTAGATATCACCACCACCACCACCACCATCATTGCCATCACTAATGTTGAGTAATTACTGTGATTCATGTACTGTGCTAAGCACTTTATATATATTTAATTTCTACAACAACTCTGTGAAGTAGTAATTATTACCCCATTTTATAGATGAGGAGACAAGCTCAGAGAGGTGAGTGGTGTATCCATGTTTACACAGCTAGGAAGGAACAGAGCCAGGCTTCCATTCAAGGCTGTTTTTAGAGTCCACACGCTTAACTTCATTTTATGTTAGGTGAGTTTATTTTTTTCTTTGCTTCTAAAATTTCCTCTCAGAATCAGTCTGTCTTTTTTCCCTTGCCATTTCAGCTTGCCTGGCTCTTTCTCTTTGTAAAAACCTGATCTCAGGGACTTCCCTGGTGGCGCAGTGGTTAAGACTCCACGCTCCCAAAGCAGGGGGCCCAGGTTTGATCCCTGGTCAGGGAACTAGAGCCCATGTGCATGCCACAACTAAGAGTTCCCATGCCACAACTAAGGAGACTGCAAGCTGCAACTGAGGAGCCCACTGGCCGCAACGAAGGAGCACACATGCTGCAACCAAGACCCGGTGCAACTAAATAAATAAAATAAATATGAAAAAAAAATCCTCTGATCTCAGAAAGGATCGGATCTTTTATTTATTCCATGTCAGGTAGCATTCTTCAAGTATTTAGTGAGTACTTACTATGTGAAGGAACTATTTCAGGAGCTGAGGATCCAGTGGTGAATACACAGACTAGGTTCCTGCTCATGTGGAACTCACAATCAGTGGGGAGATCACACAATTAAAAACAATCAATAAAAGTGTCACATAGTGATAAGTATCATGCAGAAAATTAAAATCCCTGTTTTAATTTCACCAGAGTGACTGGTTATCTATTTTAGATTGTGTGGTCAAGGGAAGACCTTTTTGCGAAAGTGACATTTAGGCTGAAATATGAGTTATAAGAAGTTACTGGTTAGAGAGTGAGCAAGAGGGAACAGGTGGAGTGATTTTCTAGGTAGAGGGAACATGATTTGCAAAGGCCTCCCCGTGCTGTGAGTTTGCTGTGTGTGAAGGACAGGAAGAAGGCTGGTGTGGTTGATGCATAGTGGGTCAGGGAGAGAATGGTACTAGATGAGGTTGGACAAGTAGGTGATGTACTAAGTTAAGAGATTTTTAGTCTACGTGCAGGGAGGCCATTAGGGGGTTTAAGTAGGACTGAGGACATAAGCTGATTTATGTTTTTAAAAGCTTGTGTTGACTGATGAATGGAGAAAGGATTATAAGAAGATAAGGAAGGAAATAGTGAGACCTAGTAGGAGGATGCTACAGTAGTCCTGACAAGGGATGATGGTGGCTGTATCAGTTATTGCCACAGTAATGCCATGCAACAAACATCCCCATAAACTTAGTGGCATAGAGGAATAAGGATTTATTTTTGCTCGAGTCAGTGGGATGGTTGGGTAGTTCTGCCGTTCTGGGCCAGGCTCAGCTGATCTTGACTGGGCTTCCCCATGTCTGTTATCAGCTGTCAGTCAGGTAGGTAGCTCTGCCATATTGCCTGGTTTTCCTGATGTGTTTGGCAGGGCCAGCTGGCTGTCAGCCATCTAGGATGGCCTCGGCTGAGATGGCTGGGACAACTTTGCTCTCCTCTGTGTGTTTATGTTACATGCCTCTAGTAGGCTAGCCTGGGCTTATTCTCAGGCTGGCCCAGTCATAGTCTCATGGTGATCACAAAGAAGCAAAAAGGAAGTAGAAATGAGTAAGCAGCTTTTTAATCCTTAGCTTGTGTCAAATTTGCTACTGTCCCATTGGTCAAGGCAAGTTGCAAGAGTACATCCACAGTTAGTATAGGAGCGCGTTGCCAAAGAGCAAGGATACAGAGAGGTGTGAAAAGATGCAGAGAGGCATGAAAAATCAGGGCCATTAGTGCAATCAATCTACTGCATTAATGGGAGAAAAGCGAAGTAGAGACTTGAATATTCAAGTTTAGAATATTTTGGAGGTACAGTCTGAAGACCATGCTGATAGATTAGAATTGAGGTATGAGAGAGAGCAATGAATCAAAGATAACTCTTAGATTTTTGGCTGGGCAGATGGTGAGGCCATTTACTCAGATAGCAAAGACTAGGTAAAGAACAAATTTTAGAGGACTATCTAGCACTCTTTTTTAGCCATGTTATGTTTGAGATACTTGTTAGATAGTCCAATAAAGATGTCAGGTTTGCGGTTGAATATATAAATCTGAGGTTCTTGGGGACAGGGCTAAAGATGTAGATTTCAGGGTTATCAACCTATAGATGGTACTTCAAGCCATCCAACTGGATGAGGCAGCCCCTGAGGAGGAGGTATAGATGAAGAAGCAAAGCAAGCCCAGGATAGAGCCCTGGTATGCACCAGTGTTTAGAAGTAAAGCAGAAAAATAGAAGCCAGCAAAGGAGACTGAGAAGGTGCAGACTCTAAGATTGGAGAAAAATCCAGGAAACTTTGGTGTCCCAGAGAGCCAAGAGAATCTAAGCATTTCAAGGAGAGAATGGTCAGCTGTCTTTAACACTGTTGGGAGAGACAAGAACTGGGAAGTGACCATTGGGTCTGGCAACAAGGCTGTTCTTGGTGACTTTGACAAATGCAGTCTTAGAATGATGGAGACAGAAGCCCAACTGGAGCAGTTTGAGGAAAGCACATGAATTGAGAAGCAGGGACAGCAACCCTAATGCTGTCTTTCAAGAGCTTTTGCTGTGAAGGGACTCAGAAGTGATACGGTAGCTGGAGGTGAATGTGGGTCATGGCAAAGGTTTATGTTTGGGAACGTAAGTGACGCTGCTGTACCAAAGGGGATGATCTAGTAGAGAAGGAACAGGTGCACCGAAGAGGGGGAAACTGTAGGCCAGAAATGCTTGAAATGGCAAGAGAGGATGGGATTGAGAATTTAGAAAAAACTTAGTCAGTGTGTTACCTTCTTCAGGGGTACTTGGGTGCTGTGTTTGATTTCTCATTTTGGAATGAAGAGGTATATTTACCACTGGAACAGTTTCAGCCTTCTCCAGGGTAGGGAAGAATATGAATTCTGTTGTGACACTGGGCAGACTGAATGCCTCTGTATTGGGCTCATTCAGCTTCTGTTGTAGAGGAGAGACCTCTTTGGAACTACTCTCTCTCTGTTGGTGGTGTTCAGTTTTTCTTATAATGATAGAAGAGCTGATAAATTCAGTTTCTTAGATTTTGATATGGGTAGCAAGTTTGGCAGGTCCTGGGCAGAGCTAAGAAGGGTATGTGAATGAATGTGCCACTTCCTCGTCCAGGTTCCTATACCAGTATGACTTGATGTTTTTTTTTTTTTTTTTTTT
>NW_006790906.1:717-5976 GCF_000442215.2 Lipotes vexillifer | reverse complement strand
CGGCGCCGATCCTCTGTGCGGGAATCTCTCCGCTTTGCCCTCCGCGCCCCTGTTGCTGTGCTGTCCTCCGCGGCTCCGAAGCTCCCCGCTCCGCCTCCCGCAATCTCTGCCCGCGAAGGGGCTCCTAGTGTGTGGAGACCTTTCCTCCTTCACGGCTCCCTCCCACTGGTGCAGGTACCATCCTTATCCTTTTGTCTCTGTTTATTCTTTTTTCTCTTGCCCTACCCAGGTACGTGGGGAGTTTCTTGCCTTTTGGGAGGTCTGAGGTCTCCTGCCAGCGTTCAATAGGTGTTCTGTAGGAGTTGCTCCACGTGTAGATGTATTTTTGGTGTATCTGTGGGGAGGAAGGTGATCTCTGCGTCTTATTCCTCCGCCATCTTGGAAAGAGTCCTGACTTGATGTTTTGATCAATTCAGTAGATCCTAGATCAGGCACGTGTTCTGGAATTCCAGCTGAGAGGTAGAAGTTTTGCCCTTTATGCTTTTTAAGCCACTGTGACTTCAATTTGAAAGTATAATGTAAAGCAACTATATTTAATAAATGGTAATTTTAAATGTATTTTGTTTAAGTTCAAGTGTACATTTGGTGGTATTGAAGCAACTATTTTCATCAGCCTTCCTGGGGTCTGTGCTTTGTGTGTGGTGGGTGAGGATGGCGGTGTGAAGAAATGCAGTACCCTGTCTTAGAGTGTCTTTACAGCCTTGGAAGATTTTTTGTTCACTTGCTTTGAATCTGCTTTGCTGTTTCACTCGTTTAAATTATTGGTGTCTACTCACCCAATTCATATTGTGAATTGAGAACCACATCTGTCGCCACTCTGCCTTTTACAGCTTTCTGATTTGGTGGAAATAATACTGAAAAGGACATCTGCTAGGGTCTTAGTAATTCTTACATGTAGCAGTCTGAGGACTGTTAATTCAAAGTTAGCAGAACTATCATGAAGTCAAGAAGCAAGATGTAAATCAGATGAAGTCAGAATCTCAAAATGTAAATGTTTCTAATGTGAAGCTGTAGATCTTTGGAACTGTTGCTGTTTTTTGTTACATTAGGTCTTTCAGGAGGGTATATCTGAAAATACTTGGCCTATCAGACAGGTGCTACCTATTAGCCTTCAAACATTTTTACAACATTGATTATTTTATCATTAATGTAATATTTACATTTCTGTCACATATTGGAGAGTAAGTCTGAAACTGAATTTCATTCAACTTTTGTTGAAAATGAACTTAAGATAGTGTTTAACACTCTCTGCCCCATCTACTGCGAGAATGAAGACCATTCTCAGCGATCAGACTGTTGACGTTCCATAAAATGTCATTAGTTTGAAGGGATGCACAGTTATTGTGAAGGGCCCTAGAGGCACCCTGTGGAGGGACTTCAGTCACATTAGTGTAGAACTCAGTCTCCTTGGAAAGAAAAAGAAGAGGCTCCAGGTTGACAAATGGTGGGGGAATAGAATGGAACTGGCGACTGTTCGCACGACGTGTAGTCATGTACAGAACATGATCAAGGGTGTTACACTGGGCTTCTGTTACTAGATGAGGTCTGTGCTTGCTCACTTCCCCATCAATGTTGTTATTCAGGAGAATGGTTCTCTTGTTGAAATCCAAAATTTTTTGGGTGAAAAATACATCTGCAGGGTTTGGATGAGGCCTGGCGTTGCTTCCTCAGTATCTCAAGCCCAGAAAGATGAGTTGATTATTGAAGGAAATGACATTGAACTTGTGTCAAATTCAGCTGCTTTGATTCAGCAAGCCACAACTGTTAAAAACAAGAATATCAGAAAAATTTTGGATGGTATCTATGTTTCTGAAGAAAGAACAGTTCAGCAGGCTGATGAATAAGATCTGAGTGGTCAGGCTATAGAAACAGCAAGATGCCAAATGATTTTCGGACTCGTTTGTGATATATATATATATTTTTTCCTGCGGTACGCAGGCCTCTCACTGCTGTGGCCCCTCCCGCTGCGGAGCACAGGCTCCAGACATGCAGGCTCTGCGGCACGTGGGATCTTCCTGGACCGGGGCACGAACCCGCGTCCCCTGCATCGGCAGGCGGACTCCCAACCACTGCGCCACCAGGGAAGCCCCTCGTTTGTGATATTTTAAAGATGCAATAACAGCTCTTTTGATTTGGGGGAAAAAAAAGAAGATAGTGTTTAGCAGATGTAGCCCAAGGATCATATCTATTTACCTAATTCTGTACTGTACTCTTGTTTCTTGAGTTAACAAGAAAACCTGTCTAGCTCAGCCCAGAGAGAAATGCTTTTATCAGGCTTTATTTACTAAGCTGTTATCAAGTGTTAATATAAGAAATAGCCAGGTGAGGAATGTTTTTATAATTTCTGCCCAAATTTCTGTTGAAGATGTATCATGTAATACCTTTCATTGTCCTTTATGATCCTATAAACTAGTTTGTCCTCAGAATTTAATGACAGGGAAAGTTTTTCTTTTGATCAACTGGTGTGTATCTTATGATAAAAAATTATTATTCTGTGAAGCATTATGTTATCCTTTGTTCCCTGCATTTTGAGAAGCTCAAAATTTAATGCTCTGATTATCAGTGTGTAGTAGCATTGTAGCATCTGTGCGTTCAACTTAGGGGAATTAAACTCTATGAGTTAACAAAGAAAAGAGAGAAAGAAACAACATTTTTTTAAAAGCTTGGACCACTTTTTAAAAATTAAATTATTGTTTTATTTTGGAGTATAGTTGATTTACAATGTTGTGCTAGTTTCAGGTGTACAGCAGAGTGATTCAGTTATACATATACATATATCCATTCTTTTCATATTCTTTTCCCATATAGGTTATTACAGAATATTGAGTAGAGTTCCCTGTGCTATACAGTAGGTCCTTGTTGATTATGTTTTATATATAGTAGTGTGTATATGTTAATCCCAACCTCCTAATTTATCCACCCCCCCACCTTTCCCCTTGGTAACTATATGTTTTGTTTTTTTTTTTTGCGGTACACGGGCCTCTCACTGTTGTGGCCTCTCTCGTTGCGGCGCACAGGCTCCGGACACGCAGGCTCAGCGGCCATGGCTCACGGGCCTAGCCGCTCCACGGCATGTAGGATCTTCACGACCCCGTGCCCCCTGCATCGGCAGGTGGACTCTCAACCACTGCGCCACCAGGGAAGCCCCTGGTAACCATAAGTTTGTTTTCAAAGTCTGTGAGTCTGTTTCTGTTTCATAGATAAGTTCATTTGTGTCATATTTTAGATTCTGCATATAAGTGATATCATATGGTATTTGTCTTTCTTTTTCTGACTTACTTCACTTAGTATGATAATCTCTACGTCCATCCATGTTGCTGCAAATGGCATTATTTTTCTTTTTTTAATGGCTGAGTACTATTCCATTGTATATATGTACCACGTCTTCTGTTTTTTTAAATAAATTTATTCATTTAATTAATTAATTAATTTTTGGCTGCATTGGGTCTTTGTTGCTGCGTGCGGGCTTTCTCTAGTTGTGGCGAGCGGGGGCTACTCTTCCTTGCGGTGCGTGGTCTTCCCATTGCGGTGGCTTCTCTTGTTGGGGAGCATGGGCCCTAGGCGCGTGGGCTTCAGTAGTTGTGACACGCGGGCGCAGAAGTTGTGGCTCACAGGCTCTAGAGCGCAGGCTCAGTAGTTGCGGCGCACGGGCTCAGTTGCTCTGTGGCATGAGGGATCTTCCCAGACCAGGGCTCAAACCCGTGTCCCCTGCATTAGCACGTGGATTCTTAATCACTGCGCCACCAGGGAAGCCCCTGTACCATATCTTCTTTATCCAGTCCTCTGTCGATGGACATTTAGGTTTCTTCTGTGTCTTGGCTATTGTAAATAGTGCTGCAGTGAGCATTGGGGTGCTTGTGTCTTTTCGAATTACGATTTCTCCAGATATATGCCCAGGAGTGGAATTGCTGAATCATATGGTAGCTCTGTTTTTAGAGAAACAACAATTTAAAGAGTGTCCGTGCTTCTGTTCACCATTTTACTCTGGGAGCATACGCCCCAGAGGGTGTGTGCACTGGGAGATGCAGGAACCTCCCGCTCCCTTGTCTTAGTCTGCCAAGGTTTTCCCATGAGCATCTCATAGTGCCAAGTGTGATTTTAGTAGTTAAAGATAAGTTTTTCACACAAACTGTCCCTTGAGTCCAAACCAACTATTGATACTTTATCTGATACTAAATCAAATAACCAAAAATCTGTTTTTCTCTCTGCTAGATTGTTAGATTGTTTGCAAAAAGTCCTCCATAATTCCTTTCCCCATACGTACTCCACCTTGAAGAATCACCTGCAATTCTGAATCTGGTCTTGGCCGTGTGACTTGCTTTGGCCAATGAGATAATAGCAAAGGTAAATCATTCAGAGACGTGAAATGTGTTGTGTATTGAGGCTTTGTCTCTCTTACTGCTCTTGGAACCTTGAGAACTACATGTATAAATCCAGGTTATCCTGTTGAAGAGACCACATGGAAGGGAAGTGAGGTGTCCTGGCTGATAGCCTGCAAGTGCTTGAAATGTGAGTGAGGCCATCCTAGACATGCAGGCCCTAATTGCCCACCCAACAGAATCAAGAGCAGTAATACATTTTTATTGTTTTTATGCTAGTAGTTATGGAGTGGGGTTTTTTGGTGATGGTCATTCTCATCAAACGCTAACTAATATAACTTCCAGTGCTAGTGGACATTTTTGCTGATGCTGTGTTGGACTTATCCAGAGATAGTATGGCCATGTCTTCTGTGGAATGTTCAAGACTAATTTTGGTTATATTCAGTTTCTGCTGTACATGCTGGTGTGAGAACCAACCTCCACATAAGCTTTGGTTCCACTCTGTTCTATTCCTTCCTTTTGGTTTCTAATTTCTCCTTTTACTTTTAATTCTCATCTGTATATTGTTTACATGTTATGCCTGTGTTTTCTCTTAAATTTCTTTTATTGAGAATAAATTCAGGTAACATAAAAACCACCATTTGAACTATTTTAAAGAGCACAATACTGTGGGTTTTAGTGTCAGTATATTTACAATGTTGTATAACCACCACCACTATCTAATTCCAGAAGATTTATATCACTCAAAAAAAAAACCCTAGGGCTTCCCTGGTGGCGCAGTGGTTGAGAGTCCGCCTGCCGATGCAGGGGACACGGATTCGTGCCCTGGTACGGGAGGATCCCACATGCCGCGGAGGGCCCATGAGCCAGGCCCGCTGGGCCTCCACGTCCGGAGCCTGTGGTCCGCAACGGGAGAGGCCACAACAGTGAGAGGGCCGTG
>NW_006790906.1:0-699 GCF_000442215.2 Lipotes vexillifer | reverse complement strand
ACCCTATACTCTCTCCCCTGCCCCCCCCCGCCATTCTTCCTTCATCCCATCCAAACAGTAATCTACTTTTTTTCTCTATTGATTTGCCTATTCTGGACATTTCATATAAATGGAATCAATGCAACATGTGGCCTTTTGTGCCTGGCTTCTTTTCCTTAGTTTAATGTTTTCAGAGTTCAGTCATGTTGTACTATGTATCAGTACTTCATTCTTTTTTATGGTGGAATAACATTGAACCACCACATTGAGAAGCCCATGCACCGTAATGAAGAGTAGCCCCCACTCACCACAACTAGAGAAAGCCCGTGCGCAACATCGAAGACCCAATGAGGCCAAAAATAAATAAATAAATATATATATCTATATATATCTATCACCATTCATCGGTGTATGAGCATTTGGATCGTTTCCACTTTTTGGCTCTTATGACTAATACCACAGTGAGCATTAGTATACAAGCTTTTGTGTGAATATATGTTTTCAGTTCTCTTGGGTATATACTTAAGAGTGGAAATGCTGGGTCATAGCTTAACTCTGTGTTTAACTTTTGAGGAACTGCTGAAATGTTTTTCACAGTGGCTGCACCACTTTACACTAGTAGTATTTGAGGTTTCCAGTCTTTCCATATTCTTGTCAATCCTTATTTTCCTTTTTTTTTTTGATTATAGCCTAGTGTGTATGTAGTAGGATCTCATTGTG
>NW_006790904.1:0-484 GCF_000442215.2 Lipotes vexillifer | reverse complement strand
TTTTCCCTTGCTGCTTTTAATATGCTTTCTTTGTATGTAGTTTTTGACAGTTTGATTAATATGGGTCTTGGCCTATTTCTCCTTGAATTTATCCTGTATGGGACTCTCTGTGCTTCCTGGAGTTCATTAACTATTTCCTTTCCCATATTATGGAAGTTTTCAACTATAATCTCTTCAAATATTTTCTCAGTCCCTTTCTTTTTCTCTTCTTCTTCTGGAACCCCTATAATTCGAATGTTGGTGCGTTTAATGTTGTCCCAGAGGTCTCTGAGACTGTCCTCAGTTCTTTTCATTCTTTTGTCTTTATTCTGCTCTGCAGTAGTTATTTCCACTATTTTATCTTCCAGGTCACTTATCCGTTCTTCTGCCTCATTTATTCTGCTATTGATCCCATCTAGAGTATTTTTCATTTCATCTATCATGTTGTTCATCATTGTCTGTTTCATCTTTATTTCTTCTAGGTCTTTGTTAACTGTTTCTTGCA
>NW_006790903.1:0-474 GCF_000442215.2 Lipotes vexillifer | reverse complement strand
GTGCAAAAGCTTTGAAGTTTCATTAGGTCCCATTTGTTTATTTTTGTTTTTATCTCCATTAATTATCGTTTCTTTATTATGAAATTAATCAGAAAGTTGAGTGAAACCTGACTTCTTCCCTTTCTGAGGCAACTGCAGGGAGAGCAAGAAATGCAGTACTTTTGTGTTTTTGCAGGTGGGGCCCAGACTTCTTTCCAGGCTGGTACCATATTAGTCAAAACTCTAGGCCCTTCCCCTTGCCCCCCGTCAGACTATTATTTTATTTTCCTATCAGGACATAGAATGTTAGAGGTAGACTCATAATTATATAGACATGCCCCATCATCAAATAGACTAAAAGGAATTTTACTATATGCAGTCTCTTCAATGATGGTGCACTTGGCATGAGTATGAAATGGGAGATTCATTCCTTAGACAAATATTTATCAAATATTTATGCTTTTTGTTCCTAAAATGCATCGTTCTTAGTGTAGG
>NW_006790902.1:0-1237 GCF_000442215.2 Lipotes vexillifer | reverse complement strand
TGCCCCCTGCATCGGCAGGCGGACTCTCAACCACTGCGCCACCAGGGAAGCCCCAAGATTTAATATTATTCCCTTCCTTGGTAGCCTTCAGTTCTTTGCAATCAAATATAGACTTTCGAACCTGGGGTCTAGTGCTCCCCATTCAGATCTAGCCTGCTTTCTTCTCCCTTCACAGCTCTGATTGGAAGGCTGGGGCCACAGATGAGTCCACTTTCTCATAGGCTTCCCTTCCCATCCCAATCCTGACCCCTCTTCCATCCTTCTGTATGCCATCCTAAATCCACTGCCTGCAAACTTTCCAAATTTCCTCTCACTTATGCCTGTTAGTGTTCTCATCAGCATTCTCGTTTCTTACATTTTTCTTTTATCTGTTCTGGCCTTAGACCACTGAACCACCAAGGATCATTTCATTGCTTTCCTCCCTCTGCTCCAGGCCTACTTCCATGTAAAGGCATGAGGATGGGGGCTGTGCTGTCCCTAAGACAGTTCCCAAACTAGAGCACCCTGCTTACTTAACACAAGGGCCCAGGCCACACCTTTCAGTAGTAAACAGTGGCTTTCAGACTGTCCCAGAAAACCTTAGATACTTCATGGGGTTCATAACTGATTCAAATCTTTAAAACGGCTGCAGGAAAAGGAAACTCATTTTTGTGCATGTATATATGCCTGGAGGAAGGCTGCAGCGCTGCGCTATGGGCTGAGTTCATGCACACTGCATACAGTGAAAGTATGTCAGGCAAGCAAGGCTGAGGTATCTCTCTGCTCATGTTCATTACTCGGTGCAAAAAGGTTTCATGTGTTTCACTGTGATGTCATTAATTTTCCTGTCATTATAATCAAGCTTCTGGACCTATTTTTAAGTATCTGAAATCCCAAGGTCAACTGTTACAAACCTGTCACCACTTGCATATACAAATCGAGCGGAGTTTCCTCCAAACCAACAAAAATACAGAAATAAACAGGATTTTAAAGTTATTTTTTAACCCAAATTTTGTATTAATCAAAACTTCATTGTTCTTTATTAAAAATTGTTATAACCTAATTTACATAAGAAATTAAACAAATACCCAATTTTATATCAACTTAATCTATTGAGCTTAAGCAAAAATTTTAATTTGGGGTAAAAGCTATGCTTTAAAACATTTAAAAGCCACTATCCTGGGCTTCCCTGGTGGCGCAGTGGTTGAGAGTTCGCCTGCCGATGCAGCGGATGCGGGTTCGTGCCCCGGTCCGGGAA
>NW_006790898.1:0-2875 GCF_000442215.2 Lipotes vexillifer | reverse complement strand
GGCTCAGCGGCCATGGCTCACGGGTCCAGCCGCTCCGCGGCATGTGGGATCTTCCCGGACAAGGGCACGAATCTGCGTCCCCTGCATCGGCAGGAGGACTCTCAACCACTGCACCACCAGGGAAGCCCCCTCCAGAACTTTTTAAAGGGACTCCTTTCTTGCCATTTCTTCCAGAAATTGGTGGCTAGTTAATCCAAGTGGCATATCAATAGTTAAATCTGTGCCTGGAATGACAGTAGTGATGGCCACATCCTGCACAGGAATGGAAACTTCATGGCTGGAAACCACAAACCTTGACTAGGGACAGAGGTGTGTGCGGTACAGTCACAGGCTTGTTTCATTACGAGTAAGTTGGGTGTTTTTTTTTTTCCTGCACAGGGTATTCAAAGGGCGATAATAATTGTATCTACTTTGCGGAGGTTTATGGGGATTTAATTCACACATTTATAGACATTAAAGCATGTGTGGTACATGGGAATCACTCAGTGAATGTTTTATATTATTAGGATAATTATGTAAAAATTGACCTTTTTTTACATAGAATATTGTTATTGACATTTTGACAAGTAATGTCTGGGTCCCCAAAGCAACAGCACAAGCCATGTGCACTTTCAGAGGTGATTACTCACAAATGTTGCCTTTCAGGAGTCTCTTCATGAAGGAATTAGAGAATTAGGTTAGGTGGCATAAGGGAGATTTTAGGTCCTCCAGATCTAAAATCCCTAGGTCAGATAGAGTGAACGGTTAGGAAGCAAATGTCAAAAGAGGAGCCAGGAGATCTGAGGGAAGGCATTTTGAAGGGTAGGGGGGATTGAGTCCTGTATATCTGTAGGCTGAGGAGGAAGGCATTAGCTGTGTGAGAGGAGATTAACCCTTGATTAACGGATGGAGTGAAGTTGCAGAGCAGGGAGAAGCGGATGGGATTAAGGGCGGGAGATGGGCAGGCTTTTGAGTGGAGGAGAGATACGAGAAACGGCGAGGGGATGGGGCATCCGGGTTCCAGGCTAGCAGACTTGGGAAGCAAGATGGTTGTGTTTAAATATTTGAAAGCCCATCATGTAGAAGAGGGATTAAACTGATGCTCTTTGGCACCAGTGGGTATAAACTGTAGGAAGACCAGATCTAGAGCCCACGTAGAGGGGACCTGTCTGAGCACAAGGAGGTCCAAGAGGACATGATGGACTCAGTCTAAAGAAATGAGCCCGGTTAGACGCCACTTACCAGCTAGTAACCCTGCATGAGCCGTTCAAACCCAGGGCAGCAGTCTACTGCCTGACCCATTGCCCCAGGTCCAGGCCTGCCCATCTGGCAGTTCTCTCCTATCTAATGTGACCCTTTGAGAAGAATTTAAGCTAATTTCCCCAAAGACCCAGAACTAACTGCGTTACCCTCCTCTGAAGAGGTTTGTATTCTTAAAAGCCGGTTTCTTTCTGCTACCTCTGTTACTCATCCCTGGCATTCCCCTCATTTTGTACCTTTGCGTTGCTGGTTTCCCTGCCTAGGATAGTGATCGAAACAGATAAGAAGTTGTTTTTAGGGGACTAATCAGCAACATTATAAATTAAAATTCTCTCAGAACTATAGAGAGATTTCTGGTATTTTACCCTCCCTGTAAAATTCACATTGTGAATCTCATCTTGAATTCCTTCCCCGTTCTCTTGGAGCAATTCAGGCGGGTTTGTGTGGGCCGATTCTGTAGCGATCAGAGACCTAGTCGACGATGCGAACTCTGCCTTGAGTTTCAGTTAAAACACGGCAGCAGCAGAGGCTGTGAAGGAAAAATAACTCTTCAGACCTTTAACATTCAAGCTAAACTGTACATTTGGGAGGCTGGAACCGTGGCAAGAGTTTTATTAACCTGAAAATGGTTTTCTCTGTCAAGTGCCGTTTCGTTTAGTGCAATAAGCACAAACTCGGTTGCAGTTAGCGCAAAGTCATCGTTTCTGGATGTGTGCTTGCACACACAGCAGTATTCACCGTTGTGTAATTGGGAAGAGTAAATTCATCTGTGTGTGGCACCTCATGTCACACAGGACAGGGATCCGTGGCCTGACAATAAATACTAAATGGCACGTTGTATAAAAGAATGATATAATGCCCACAAGGAGAGGAAATACCTTGCAAAGTTCAAATTTTGTATGTAAACTGTGGCAAAGTGCTGCAGTAAATTGCCATTTTCTTCACATTAGTCATGGTGCAAAGGAAGACTGTTTTTTAAGCAAAGAGTAATCTCTGGAATTTTGCATAAAGACGGTCCGTAATTTCAGGGCTTCTGCATGCTGTTGCTCCTTTGTGGGGAACCAACAAACTCCGTCCATTTTTTACTTCCTTAACATCAAGGGAAGACTGACTGTTTCAGAGGTTCCTTGTGCAAAACAAGAGGAAGGAATTTAGAAGCTAATCAACATTTCGGCTCACCGTATTTGTTCTAAGTCATGTTTGTGTCTAATTTTGGAATACATCTGTTATTTCTTCTTGTTTCATCTTACTTCTTAGTATATCATAGTAATATGTTTTCTTTATCAGGATAGCAGTATATTTGAGTGATTCATTTTGTTTGGTATCTGAGAATGTTATTCTATTTATGTTTTATAATTTGGATAAGAATTAAAAATTTGACATTTATAAATATGTATTTAATGGTTTTACTTATTGATAGGGTGTGGAGAAAAGATCTGTATTTATCCAGTTACAGAAAATACAGTATTAAACTGCTTTTTGCAGTAACACTGCAAGGAAGCTTTTACGTTAAAATTCCAGGAATGGAAACGTCTGAATTTTTTTTTTTTTAATTTTTGAATTTTATTTTATGTTTTATACAGCAGGTTCTTATTAGTTATCTATTTTATACATATTAGTATATACATGTCAATCC
>NW_006790897.1:0-275 GCF_000442215.2 Lipotes vexillifer | reverse complement strand
CTTTTATTGCTAAGTAGTATTTCATTAAATTCATACAGATGAGTTTACTTATTCGTCTGTTAGAAGACATTAGATTTGTTTTCAGTTTGGGGCTATTATAAATAAGGCTTACATACATCCATATACAAATCTTTGACTGGACATGTTTTTGTTTAATTTGTGTATATGTAGGAGCCGTATGTCTGGGCTGTATTGTAAGTATATGTTTAACTTTTTTTTTTTTTCATGGAAAGGCATTTTATTTTAAATGCAGCAGTGTTTACATACTGAATTCC
>NW_006790896.1:0-640 GCF_000442215.2 Lipotes vexillifer | reverse complement strand
TGTGCGTCCGGAGCCTGTGCTCCACAACAGGAGAGGCCACAACAGTGAGAGGCCTGCGTACCAAAAAAAAAAACCTTAAAAATAAATAAATAAATAAAATGAATATCACAAAACCTTTAAAAAAGAAAAAAAAAATTAAAAACTGGTAAAAGCAAATTATAGTATTAAAGAAGCATATCTAGATATTAACACAATAAAGAAAAGTGAAGAATAGAATTATATAAAAGCTAGGATAATGGTTACCTTTGTGTGGGAAGGAAGAAGTAGTAATTGGGAAAGAATATTAGAGAGGCTTCTAGGGCATATACTCTATTTAACTTGGGTTTTGATTGCATGGTCTTCACATTGTGATAGGTTCCTGAGTTTTATATGTGGGGAACTTTTTAACGTATATCTCATAATAAGAAGGTGAAAAGGGCTTCCCTCATGGTGCAGTGGTTGAGGGTCCACCTGCTGATGTAGGGGACACGGGTTCATGCCCTGGTCTGGGAGGATCATGCGTGCTGCGGAGCGGCTGGGTCTGTGAGCCATGGCTGCTGGGCCTGCGCGTCCGGAGCCTGTGCTCCGCAGTGGGAGGGGCTGCAACAGTGAGAGGCCTGCATAATGCAAAAAAAAAAAAAAAAAAAAGGGGAAAAAAAAA
>NW_006790895.1:0-531 GCF_000442215.2 Lipotes vexillifer | reverse complement strand
AGGGGACTAGTGCCTGTGTTCTGGTGGATGAGGCTGGATCTTGTCTTTGTGGTGGGCAGGACCGCATCCGGTGGTGTGTTTTGGGGTGCCTGTGACCTAATTATGATTTTAGGCAGCGTCTCTGCTATTTGGTGGGGTTGTGCTCCTGTCTTGCTAGTTGTTTGGCATACGGTGTCCAGCACTGTAGTTTGCTGGTCGTTGAGTGGACCTGGGTCTCAGTGTTGAGATGGAGATCTCTGGGAGAGCTTTCACCCCTTCATATTACATGGAACTCGGAAGTCTCTGGTGGACCAATGTCCTGGCCTTTGCTCTCCCACCTGAGAGGCACAGGCCTGACACCTGGCCGGAACACCCAGACCCTGCTAGCCACATGACTCAGAAGAAAAGGGAGAACAAAGAAAGAAAGAAAGAAAAGAAAAGAAAGTTATTAAAATAAAAAATTTTTTAAATTATTAAAAATAAAAAAATTAAAAGTAATAAAAAAAGAAAAAAAAATGGACAGACAGTACCCTAGGACAAATGGTAAAAGCA
>NW_006790893.1:0-396 GCF_000442215.2 Lipotes vexillifer | reverse complement strand
CAAAGCCCCTGAGGCTGATCCTACCGAGGCCCTTATGCTGCTCCTAAGTCATGCCCTGATACTGCCCCTACCTAAAGCCCTGACACTAGGCCTCACTCAAGCCCTGTCGCTCTTCCTAAGTCCGACTCTGACGATGTCCCTACCTGAAGCCCTTACACTGGTCCTTAATTTGGCTCCGATGCTCTAAGTAACTGAAGTCTTGGCACTATTCCTAGGTCACGTCCTGACACTATCCCTAGACCTTAACCTAACCTTGTATTTAACTAATATTGAGCCTCTTACGCTAACTAAATCCCTGATGCTGTCCCTAACTAAGGCCCTGAAATTAGTCCCGAGGCCGTGACGCTGCCCCTAACTGTGCCCTGGAGGCTCGTCCTAACTCAGGCCCTGACACAA
>NW_006790892.1:0-216 GCF_000442215.2 Lipotes vexillifer | reverse complement strand
CCAGGGTGGCTGTTGGCAATTTACATCCCGCCCATCAGCATAACAATGCTCCTGGTTCTCCCTCTCCTGTCCTGCCTTTCTGGATTTTACACTTTTTTCAGATGTCCTTTTTGACCGGGAGGAAATGAGAGTTCGTTGTAGCTTAGATTTCCGTTTAAGCTTGCTTGGTTGGCCAAAAAGGGCGTATGCGTTTTTTCCTGAATATATTCAGGAAAA
>NW_006790891.1:0-365 GCF_000442215.2 Lipotes vexillifer | reverse complement strand
ATTATGCTTGAAAAGCTGGAAGAAGATAGGAGTGCAATGAAGGCACAATGAAATTAAAAAAAACAAAGGCCATTATAAACTACAGAAAAAACAAAAGCCATTATAAGAAAGAAAACGCAGTCATTTGATTGTGTAGGCTCTACATATTTACAGGCATAATACGCACAGCAAGCTTTGCAAGACTCTAGTTGATAGAACAAGAAATAAAGGTATATTATCTCAATTTACGAAGATAATATAGGAACAAAAACCTCATGATATAACTATACAGGGGATCTATACAGAAGGGTAGAAGTAGGAGTGATGGAGTATATGAACCAAGTTGCTTCTCTCATAGCGGAAAGTTAATAGACAATGTGTACAAT
>NW_006790890.1:0-1448 GCF_000442215.2 Lipotes vexillifer | reverse complement strand
ATGAACCCGTGTCCCCTGCATCGGCAGGCGGACTCTCAACCACTGCGCCACCAGTGAAGCCCCAAAGAAAGTCTTTATATAATGATAAAGGGGTCAACCCACAAGAGAATATACCATTTTTAAATATTTCTGCACCCAGCAAAGGACCATGTAAATATTAAAAGGCAAATATTAACAGACCTAAAGGGAGAAATAGCCAGCAATACAATAATAGTAGGGGACTTTAATACCCTACTTTCCTCAATGGATAGATCATCCAGACACAGTATCAATAAGAAAACAGTAGCCTTAAATGACACATTAGACTAGATGAACTTAACAAACATATAAAGAGCATTCCATCATGAGAAACAGAGTACACATCTCCTCAAGAGTACACGGAACATTCTCCAGGAGAAATCACATTTTAGGCCACAACACAAGTCTTAATAAATTTAAGAAGACTGAAATCATATAAAGCAATTTTTCTGACCACAATGGTATGAAACTAGAAATCAATTACAAAATACAACTAGAAAATTCACAAATATATAGAGACTAAACAAAACGTTCCTGAACAACCAATGGGTCAAAGAATAAATCAAAATAGAAATTTAAAAACACCTTGAGACAAATAAAAAGAGAAATACAACATACAACAATTTATGGGATGCAGCAAAAGCAGTTCTAAAAGTGAATTTTATAGTGATAAGTGCCTACATCAAGAACCAAGAAATATTTCAAATAAGCAACCTGTATTTACACTTCAAGGAACTAGAAAAAAAGAACAAATGAAGCCCAAAGTTAGTAGAAGGAAGGAAATAGCAAAAATCAAAGCAGAAACAAATAGAGACTAAAAAGACAGTAGAAAAGATCAATGAAACTAAGAGTTGGATCTTTGAAAAGATAAACAGATTGACAAACCTTTAGCTAGATTCACCAGGAAAAAAAGAGAGAACTCAAATAAATAAAATCAGAATTGAAAGAAGAGAGACTAGAACTGATACCACAGAAATACAAAGAATTATAAGAGACTACTATGAATAATTAGATGCCAACAAATTTGACAACCTAGAAGAAATGGATAAATTCCTAGAAACATATAACCTACCAAGGCTGAATCATGAAAAAATAGAAAATCTGGACAGACCAATTACTAGCAAGGATACTGAATCAGTAATCAAATAATCCCAACAAACAAAAGTTCAAGACCAGGCAGCTTCACTGGTGAATTCTACCAAACATTTAAAGAAGAATTAATGCCAATATTTCTCTAATTCTCAAAAAATAGAAGAGGAGGAAACACTCCCAAATTCATTTTACAAGGCCAGCATTACCTTGATACCAAAACCCAACAATAATGCCCCAAGAAAATTACACATCAATATCCCTGATGAACATGGATGCAAAAATCCTCAACAAAATATTAGCAAACCAAATTCAACAATACATTAAAAGGATCATACACC
>NW_006790889.1:0-308 GCF_000442215.2 Lipotes vexillifer | reverse complement strand
GAGACTAGCTGTAGGTGTTTGGACGAGCACATTGAACTCTAGTTTCCCACCAGCAAGAAGAAAGAACCAAAGCCTCAGCATGCCATGCCTGGACCAGACTAGGGTCTGGAGCAATCCTGCGGGATGGCGGCCAGCTCACAAGAAAGCGAGGGGAGGAAAGGAGCTCAGGGCCACTGTATTTCACAAACCTGCAGAGTTATAGATGACAGCTTTCGTCCAAAACTATACTGAAGTTAGTCTGCGACGAGAACTTGAAAGTGAGGGAGAATTGCAGGAAACCGATTTCAGGAGGTGGTTTGGAATTGCAT
>NW_006790888.1:0-222 GCF_000442215.2 Lipotes vexillifer | reverse complement strand
TTTCACTGTCATTGTGTTTTGGTTTTGAAATTTATCTTTATAATGGGATTTGGCTGATTTTCAGTGCTGCGCTTATGTCGCGCTACGCACGCTCGAATCTCTTGCGGATACATATAGATACATAGGTTTGAAGATTCCTACCCGTCAGGTCTATTCTTTTGCGTTGAATATGGGGTGTTGAGTCCATTTCGTGGAGTAAGGTGTAGATCTTGTCTATTACGT
>NW_006790887.1:1710118-1718468 GCF_000442215.2 Lipotes vexillifer | reverse complement strand
ACCCTAACCCATACCCTAATCCTAACCCATACACTAACACGTACCCTAACCCTAACCCATTGTAACACCCTAACCTGTAACCTAATCCGTACCCGTTCCCTAACCCTGACCCTAACCCTAACCCTTACCTGAAGTCTTACCTTAACCCGTGCCCTAATCCTAACCCGTACACTGACACTGAACCGTGCCCTAACACGTATGCTAAACCTAAACCGTTTTCATACCCTAACCTCTACCCTAAACCGTCCCCATTCCCTAACACTAACCTTAACCATAACCATAACCCTAATCCTTACCTGAAGCCTTACCCTAACCCGTACCCTAATCCTAACCCGTTCACTAACACTAACCCGTGCCCTAACACATACGCTAAGCCTAAACTGTTGTCGTACCCTAACCTGTACCCTAAACCATCCGCATTCCCTAACCCTAACCCTAACACTAACCCTTACCTGAAGCCTTATCTTAACCCGTGCCCTAATCCTAACCTGTACACTAACACTAACCCAGATCGTAACACGTACGCTAACCCTAAACCGTTGTCGTACCCTAACCTGTACCCTAAACCGTCCCCGTTCCCTAACCCTGACCCTAACACTAACCCTAACACTAAACCCTAAACCCTAAACCTAACCCTAACTAACCCTAAATCTAACTAACCCTAACCCTAACACTAACCCTAACCCTTAACCCTAACCCTAACCCTAAACCCTATCCCTAACCCTAATCCCTAACCCGAACCCGAACCCTAGCCCTAACCCGAACCCTAACCCTAACCCTACCCTAAACCTAACCCTAACCTAACCCTAACCCTAACCCTAACCCTAACCCTAACCCTAACACTAACCCTACCTTAACCCTACCCTAACCTAACCCTAACTCTAACCCTAACCCCTAACCCTAACCCTAACCCTAACCCTAACCCAACCCTAACCCTAACCCTAAACCCTAACCCTAACCCTAAAGCCTAACCCTAACCCTTACCCTAACCCGTACCCTAACCCGTACCCTAATCCTAACCCATACACTAACACTATCCCGTGCCCTAACACGTACCGTAACCCTAACCCATTGTCGTACTCTAACCTGTACCCTAAACCGTACCCGTTCCCTATCCCTAACTATAAACCTTACCCTCACCCTAACAGTAAACCCTACCCTAACCCATACCCTAATCCTAACCCATACACTAACACTAACCCGTACCCTAACACGTACCAAGACCTCGCGTGTGGCACTTGGCTACTTGGGAAAACAGCTCGGGAGTGAGCTTTACACCAGCAGATGTTTTGTAAAACTGCAGGGGGTAGGCTCAGGCCTGTCCTCAAAGCCTCTACTCAAAGACTAGCCCTTCCTGCGGCCGCCAGGTTAGGGGGCTCCGCGACTGTGCCAAACATGTCTGGTGTGAGTCGTGGTTCCCACCTCCACCCATGCCCACGAGCCCCTGTCCCCTTACCTGCGGTCCGCGGCCTTCCGCTCCGCGCTCGGATGCCGCTGGGGTGCCAGGGACCCACGGGAGGGGTGGCTCCCAGCCGCCGCGCGCTGGCTCCTTACACTCGCGCCGGCTCGCCGGGGGCCGACGGCGAGGAGCCCCGAGGACGCCCCACGCCAGGTGCGCTCTGAACGGGACGCCCACTTCTCGGAGAAGCGCGCGGACCGCCGCGGCGCTCAGTTGAGCCGCAGCCAATGCCGAGCAAGACCCGCCCCGCCGGCGCCGCGTCCGCGCAGCACAGCACTGGCTCGGCGCTCCAGACACGGGCGCCGGGGGCCGGGCGTCTCCTATCCTGCGAGCGTAAGGCAGGAAGCGGCGCCCCTGCGAGTCCGCTAGCGATGCCCTGGCGCGCGGGCCCCTACGGCGCGGAGACCGCTCCACGCTGGACTCACCGAGACCAAGGCAGCCAGCAGGAGCGCTTGGCGGGACCCGGCTTGGGCCAGGGGAGCTGCAGGCCCCGGCAGACAATCCAATTTTTTAAATGGAAAACGAACTTGAAAAGACCCCTCTCCAGATAAGACATACAAATGGTCAACAAACACCTGAAGAGATGTTAAACATCATGAGTCACGATGGAAATGCACATTAATACCACAACGCCGTACCCCTCCACGAACACTAGAAGGCCTATAAACAAGAAAATCAAAAATAACGAATTTTGGCAAAAATGTAGAAAAATTGAGACAGAGTTTCCCATGCGGAAAATGAATCGGTCCAGGAGATGGATGGTGAGAATATTTGTACAACAATGTGAATGTAGTTAATGCCACAGAACTGTATACTCAGAATGGTTTAAATGGTAAATGTTATTTTTAATCACAATTTAAAAAATGAATGAAGCACTGATGATACATGTTAGAACATGGATGAACACTGAAAACATTCTAAGTAAAAGAGGTCATGCAGAAAAGGTCTCCCAGATCATACTCATCTCGTGTGTTTTAAATCCATAAAGGTTTCGAAAATGAAAGTCTCAGTAATGGTTTCAGAAAAAAGAAAACTGGATCAGAATGGGAAAAGACATTTCCATAGAGTTGGGGAAATGGTGAATGTTGAAGTGGGCCCGTGGATAGGATTATAAGGTGGAACCATAAAATTTTGTCTTTGGGTCTTTATGTGCTGGTTCCCTGGGAGAGGAGCCCAGTATTGCGTAAAACACACTGGAGCAGTTGATGTGAGGTGGCGTGTTTTGTACTGCTACTTACAGTTTTTTTATACACTTGAAATTACTGGGAAGTAAATTATTTTCAAAAGTACCATGTCAAAACCATGCCCAAAAAATGCAGAGAAGACATCAAACTTCATTATAGAGGCCAAGCCTTAACCAGATGCGATTCACCCAAAGTGGTGATGCTCATCTTTCTTGTAGGAATCCAGCGTTATTAACAGGCACGGTGGGAAGATTATATTAGGAGCCACTGTGTCCTGGGTGCTGTGGATGACCTGGATGTAGATGAAACAGTGAGATATCTGAATTCTAGTTTTCCACATCAAACCACCAAAAAACTGTTACAACTAATGAATGAATTCAGCAAAGCTGCAGGATACTAAATCAATACACAAAAATCGGTTGTCTGAAATTTAAAAAGCAATCTCAGTCACAATTGCTTCCAAAAAGATAACTAGGAATAAATTTAACCAAGGACTTGAAAGACCTGCACACTGAAAACTGTAAAACATTGATAAAAGAAACTGAACAGACACAAACAACGGAAAGATATCCTGTGCTCATGGATGCAAACAATTAATGTTATCAAAATGTCCATTCTACCCAAAGCACTGTTCAAATGCAAAGCAAGCCTGGTCAAAACTCCAATGGCATTTCTCATAGAAACAAAACAAATGTTCCTAACATTGTGGGGAAACACAAAGGCCCCTGAACACCCAAAGGAATTCTCAGAAAGAACAGGCTGGAGGCATCTCGCTCCCTGACTTCACACTACATTATGAAGCTACAGTCACCAAAACAGTGTGGAATAGGCACAAAAACAGGCACTTGGACCAGAGAAACAGGACAGAGACCCAGAAATAAATCTATGGGCATGTGCTCAGTTGATTCACAAGAAAGGAGCCAAGTACATATACCAGGGAAAGGACAGTCCCCTCAGTAAATGGTGCTGGGAAAACTGCACACCACACACCAAAGAACAACACTGCACTCTGTCTACAGCACACACAAAAAACCCAGTTTTCTACATCAAGCCCTTCCTCTCCTGGGTCCTCTGAAGACAGACACCCTCAGCAGTCAGCCACCCACAGGAAACTTCTCCCCAGTTTTCCTCACCTTTTCCTTCAGCGACATCACCTCCGAGCAGCTCCTGAGGAGAACAAAGACCTCTAAAACAACCCCATTAAAAAAAAAAAAAATGGGTAAGGATCTGAACAGACACGTGGCCAAAAAAGATACAGATAGTAAGAATCATACGAAAATATGCCCAACGTCACATACCATTAGGGAATTACACATTAAAATCATGAGATATCACACCACACCTATTAGGACTGCTAAACTCCAAATATATGACAATATCGATTGCTGGAGGGTGAGGAACAACAGTAACTCTCCCTGCTTACAGGTGGTATGAATGTACAGCCACTTTGTGAGACAGTTTGGCAGTTTTTTCCAAAACTAAACGAGTCTCACCTTGGGATCCAACAATCGTGCTTCCAGTATTTAGACAACTGCTTTGAAAATCGATGTCCAAATGCAAACAAGCATGCAATTGTGCACAGCAGCACTACTCATAATGGCTAAAAACTTGAATAAATCAGGATATCCTTCAGTAGATGAATGCATAAGCAAATCGAGGTACAACCACGTCAAGGCAAGTAGAATATGCCACCCCAAATTATGCCTCCTTCGCATAAGGATTATTTCAGTCTGATTAAAAAAAAAAAATCTCAGAAAACTGAGTAGAGATTGCCCTTCTGTGAGGGACATTTACAATACAGAAATCTCCATCTGTAAGGGTGTGTCCCTCTTTGTACCAGAAATAGAAGGATAATTAAATCCGGCAGACCGAGAAGATGGCAGACTAGGGGCCCAAATAAACCATCTTATCGGGGGCTGGATGCCAGTTTCTTTTATAGAATCAGAGAGGGAGAGGCGGTGAGGAAGTAAAGTAAAAAGAGCCATCAGTCTTGCAAAACATCTCCTGGAATGGCCAGCCTCAGAGAAGGGATGGGTTAATTTCTTCCTTCTTGCAGCCAATCACAGCTGGGTAGCCATTATGTATGATTATAATAACAAAAGCAACGAAAAGCAAAGGCTAAAGTCAAAGAAACATATCCAACATGGACTCAAAACTGGCTCTTCCCTGTTACAGTATTCCATGTGATACTTTAGGCTGGATACTTGCCACTATGCATTTGTCTAAGCCCACCGATTTTATAGCCCAAAAGGTCAATCATAATCTATTCAAATTTAGTTATTTTGGATGTAAGAGTCTTGTAGAATGGAATGCAAAATGTGACACAGAATCAAACTGTACGTAGAAATGCATGGAAAAAATTCACTATAAGGGATGGGGCAAAAGATGCCCCTCACTGTGGGCGTGGGAAGTTACAGATAAGCAAGAGGAGAGCCTCTGCCCTGACAGTCCTGGATCTGAGGTTCCTGGGAGGATGGTGTGCGGAATTGACTGGTTGGGGGGGATGCACAGATCTTTACACTGGGAATGAAACTGTGCACCTCAGATCGGGACTTGAACCCACAGGCCAGGACTGGAACCCAGCCAAACTCAGTATGGGACTTGAACCCACAGTCTTTTAAGTAGCATCACTTGCCTGGTGTCTGGACTTACTGAGGCTCAGGTTCTTTCTGTCTCAGCAGAGGAGGAATTCAGCGAGAGGCAAAGGGATAGGCAAGTAGATTTTTTAATATAGGACGCTTGTGAAGGATACAAGCGGGCAGGCGAGGGCGCCCTGCCCCAAGGATTAAGTGCTACATTTTTAGAACCAAAGGGAAGTGGGGACGCCACCTCCTTCCTCATCCTCTGACTAGACATCAGGTGTGTACATCAGTAGCTCCTCCCTTGTGCCTGACCCTTTGAGATCAAACTAGGACAGTCATGGCACTTATTTAAATCAACAGAAGGGTGGTAATGTATATACTAAAATATCTTAAATCATCTCAGGTTTCTGTATAATGAGGGCCTCCTACTTTGGAACGTCATCTTTCCCTTAAATTCAGGTCCTTGTGATCTCGGAGAAGCAGCAGCGAGAGGTGGTATGAAGTGAGATCTTAATGCCCTGCCCAGGAGTTGAACCTGGGGAGCCTGGGTGAAAACCAGGAATCCCAGCCACCACACCCCCTGGCTCTTGTCCCCACTGAAAAATGCATTTCTCACAAAGGCAAGACTGTAAAAACAGGTACAAAGTTTATTATTAGAGACATAGCACAACAACAAGTGGGAAAGCACACAGAGAAAGAGTTTGTTTAGTTAAGACAGAAGCAAGGCTGAGATGCACACCTGGAGAGAAAGGGTGTGGACACCCTCCCTAACGAGGGGGAGCGCAGTAAAGAGGCAGTTAAGTCATGTATACAGGGCAGTTCTTCCGGGTCTTTGTTTACCTCTGGCCAATTATCTGGTTTCTTTTTCCACACCTGCCCTACCCTAGGACCCTCCCCAACGTGCGTGTGCAACTTTTTTCCAAGATGGATTACAGCCCAGAGGCCTGTGGGACGGCCTTAGCATCACATATTATGGGGTGGTGGCCCCTCCTTTTTGACCCCCAAGGAGCCTTTCTGCGCATGTGCCATGTCTCCCTTGCCCCAAGGATGGGAAATGTATGACCTCTTGATCTTTAACAGGGTTTAGTCCCACTCTGTCCCTGCCATAAATAAGTCCAATGTCCAGTTATCGACACTATTCCTGTTATTGCTTCTTATATCGAAGTACAGATCTCGAAATTTAGAAAGGATTCTGGTCATAAACATGTAGTCCTGGGGCCCGTTTGTCACTTGCTTCAGGAAATGTGAACAGGGGGCTGGGAATGAATGTCTGGCCCGGAGCCCATCTTCTTCTCACTCTAGTAGGTGTGAACAGGAGGCCAGGTGTAAATGCCTAGCCTACAGCCCATCTATCTCCTGCCTCATTTGGTCCTAAGGATCATTATCTTGCTGAACTTGACCAACAGGATGCAGGCCTCAGTTTTTTCACTCAATGACCTGGGGCATGTCTCGTGCTTTTATTTACGGCTTTATAGTTAAGCAAGCCTGCTTCATTCCACAATGTTCCCATAGCTTTCTTAAGCAGTCATTAACTTACAGTGGTTTCCCAAAGTTCCCTAAGTTTCCCTCTGTCTGTAGTTCCCTAATGTGACTTCTAAAACTACCTGTATAACTGTCCTGCTCTATCCCTATCAGGAAGGCCCTGCAAACATCAGAACCTCACACCCCATCCTCCTACCCGTACTATTACCAAAGTCTCAGTCTTTCTACACTGACAGCAGATCAAAATCAAGGAGACAGAGTTTTGGATGAAGGCCAGGCAAAGGACGCCACAGCAGGCTAGTGCCCCCAAGACTGTGTCCCCACTGAAAGGGTTTAGTGAGTAAAACTTATACTGTTGGCTCAAATCAGGGTTCTTTTTTTTTTTTTTTTTGGCTTCATTGGGTCTTCACTGCTGCATGCGGGCTTTCTGTAGTTGCAGCGAGCGGGGGCTACTCTTTGTTGCCGTGCACAGGCTTCTCATTGCGGTGGCTTCTCTTCTTGTAGAGCATGGGCTCTAGGCATGCAGGTTTCAGTAGTTGTGGCACATGGGCTCAGTAGTTGTGGCCTGCGGGCTCTAGAGCACAGGCTCAGTAGTTATGGCGCATGGGCTTAGCTGCTCCGCAGCATGTGGGATCTTCCCAGACCAGGGCTCGAACCCGTGTCCCTTGCATTGACAGGTGGAATCTCAACCACTGTGCCACCAGGGAAGCCCCTAAAACAGGGTTCTTGATAAGGATCAGGGCAGGTGCTGGGTCTGCATTCTTCTCTGCTCATGGAACATTTTAAAACGATCAAGGTTGGTGTGAGGAGGTCCAGAGGTGGGCTCTGGTGGTCTCCGGGGTTATCATACCAAGACCTTCTCTCTGGAATGAAGAATGCTTACAAAGAAAAGGAACGTTAGGGATTCACATGCTGAATCCCTAACCCCCAGGACCTCAGGATGTGACTGTATTTGGAAATGAGGTTTTTAAAGAGGTGATCAAGGCAAAATGAGGTCACAAGCCTGGATCCTAATCCAACAGGACTGATATCCTACAAGAAGAGATTAAGACACATTTAGGCACAGGGGAGACCATGTGAGGAATTGGGGAGAAGAAGGCTGTCTACACATCAAGGAGAGAAGCCCCAGGAGAAATGTTAAACTAAAGTTCCTTTGTTTGGCTCACAGGGAAACAATCTGACCCTGCCCACCTGTGAATGGCTGCAGAAGAGAAGAAATGAACACATCCCCTCCCTGAGGCTGGCCATTCCAGGAGATGTTTTGCAAGACTGATGGCCCTTTTTACTTTACTTCCTCACCGCCTCTCCTGCTCTGATTCTATAAAAGAAACTGGCATCTAGACCCAGATAAGATGGGTTTGGGGGACCCTACTCTGCCATCTTCTGGGTCTGCTGGCTTTCCGAATAAAGTCGTATTCCTTGCCTGAACACCTTGTTTCCCAATTTATTGGCCTGTCGTGCGGCGCGCAGAGCAAGCTTGGACTCAGTAACAGAAGTCTCCGTGGCTCTAGGCTTCCCCCTCAAATGTAAGTGCGAACCCTGGGTTTTCACTATCTATCAGTCATTTTTAACTTCCCAGGACTGCTAACTAACCCAAGTTTCTGTGAAGCTTGATCGGAAAGTCCTAACCATGATGAAACACA
>NW_006790887.1:1705339-1710108 GCF_000442215.2 Lipotes vexillifer | reverse complement strand
CTCTTTCCCCTACAGTGCTGTAGCCACCTGGCTGTGGGCATGGGGGAGGGAGTGGTGCCTCGTCGGCATCCCTGCTGTGCCCACCTGCACCCTTCTTTCCACAGCAGTCTCATGCCACCTGTTGGAGGTTCGTATTAGTTTCTTATTGCTATTGTCACAAATCACCACAAATATAGCAGTTTAAAACAACACACATTTATTATCTTACCTTTCTGGAAGTCAGAAGGAAGAATATGGGTCTTATGTTCCCAGCAGGGCCACATGGGGAAGCACCAGGATCAGTCAGGAGGCAGGAGGGGTTGGGGAGACAGGCACAGGAGCCTTTGCTGGGGTTCCCATGGCAAAGAATGGGTGAAGCAAGGGAGCAGTCTTAGGATCTGCTAGTTGGAGTCATTTCAGCAGGCTCTGGGGTGCAGAGGCTGCCCTGTGCTGCCTGAGACCTGGCCCTGGGTGGTCAACAGGGGTCTGACTAGAGTGAAAGTGTGGCCTTGGATGCCAGGTTTGCATGTGAAATGCACACTGCTGGCAAGCTCTTCACCAGCTAACCCTGGTAGGAGCAGTCCCTTTAGTGTCAGGAAGGCTTCAGCATTACAATAAAAAGATACACTGAGGGCTTCCCTGGTGGCGCAGTGGTTGAGAGTCCGCCTGCCAATGTAGGGGACACGGGTTCGTGCCCCGGTCCGGGAAGATCCCACATGCCGTGGAGCGGCTGGGCCCGTGAGCCATGGCTGCTGAGCCTGCGCGTCCGGAGCCTGTGCTCTGCAACGGAAGAGGCACAACAGTGAGAGGCCACAACAGTGAGAGGCCTGCGTACCGCAAAAAATAAAAAATTAAAATAAAAAAATAAAAATAAAATAAAATAAAAAGATACACTGAATACAGTAGAAGGAGAGGAACTGAAACATGCATTCTCAATCCACCCTCTTTAGCCAGAAACTTTAATTACATTTTACGGTCTTAAATCCTTTTGAGAAACTCATAGAGATAAATGTCTAGACTCGAACTTTTTCCATACAATTTTTGGGACCTTGTGGACTTGCTAAGGTCCTCCCAGGGAGTCCTTTGGAAAGTATATACCTGTGTATAAAGACTTAGTCTACTCCTACATTTCGTTTCATTTTCATGGTCTTACTGGATACTGTTAGGTCAACTCGTTCCTAGATGTTAAGACATCTGAAATATAAAACAAATGAAGGCTGAGGAGATTTGGGTGGGTTCCTGCATTGGCCAAATTGCATGAATGTGGTGCTATCACATGAATGATCCCTTCAGTTTATCACTCACAGATGTGGTCCCTTTGCTCTGATTGTTCAGACAACAGAAATAACTGATTGGAAGCTGGCAGTCCAGTTCTGCCCATTCAGCCAATGAGTCATAGTGTGGGGCTATAATAGTAAAAGCAAATCAACTGCATTGTAGCTGAGCCATCTGCTAAAACAAAAGGACATTGGCGTGGGCTTGAAGCCACCACTGCCTAAAAGACTCTGGCTATCAGGAAACTCACTTGCATTACTTGCCAGTAGGAATTGGCCACAAGGAGATGCTTGACCTAATGTAGAAGGGACTCAAATAGGTCGTCTCTTGTTATGGGTAAAGCATTGGCCCTTCTAGCTTGGTTCAGGGATTAGGCTGTGCTATGGTCTAAATGTCTGAATCCTTTCAAAATTCCTATGTTGGAATCCTAACCCCCAAGGTGATGGTATTAGGAAGTGGGGACTTTGGAGGGGACTGGGTCATGAGGGTAGAGCCTCCATGAAAGGGATTAGTGCCCTTATGAAAGAAACCCCAGAGAGACCCCTGTCTCCTACCACGTGAGGACACAGTGAGAAGGCACCAGCTATAAACCAAGAAGAGGGCCTCACGGGAACATGTTGTCATCTTGATCTTGGACTTCTAGCCCCTGGAACTGTGAGGATAGATTTCTGTTGTTTATAAGCACCCAGTCAATGGTATTTTGTTATAGCATCTCAGACTAAGATGGGTTGTCGCATGGGAAACATTCAGGCTGTAAATGAATGGACAGTTCTGAAACATGAAATTTGACTAAAGGCAGTTTCTAAATCTTAGGATAAAATCTGAAATCTCTGGAAACAGAAAGGACACGTGTTTCTTTATGGTTTTACCTTTTCCTGAAATATCTTTGGGTGATAAAAAGTCCCTGAAGGCTGAAGCTTTTTAGTATAAAAGTGAAACTCTTCCCAAAACTATAGCTTGACACACTCAATTTGTGGTGGACAGTCATGTCAGGTTGAGATAAGAAAAACACGGGCATTTAGCTGGGAAAGGAGAGTCAGGGCGGCCCTTTGAGGATACTTTCCCTTTGTCAGAGTCAGGGCTGGGGCTGTGTGGAAAATTACAAAAAAGAACAGTTTCTTTCCCAAAAGGGAGACTCCAATCATAGTATAACACAAATATTATATGTCCTGAAGGGCAATGTTTATTTTTATTTTGAAGATCAAGGTGAACCATTCGTAAAAGTAGTAGTGAAAATAAAACTTAAAATAAAAACAGAAAGAAAAAAGGGCTCTTAATTTCAGTTCACAATTATGAAACATATCTTTTTTTCATAACCAGATCCCCATTTTGCATGTGTTTTTTGTTGTTGTTGTTCCATCCCCACCCTGTCTGCCCCTTCTCAACGCAGAAAACGTCTTCACGGAGATATTCAGACTCACAGCCTGCCCCAAGGAGGAGCTGAGACCCAGACCAGCCCCAGGCCCAGGGCTCCTCACAGCTGCTATTTGTGCCCCTTCCATCCTGCCTACACTCAGCTTCCCCCTTGAGGGATTTAATAATGGTTGTCATTTACTGAGGGCTTCCTGTGGGTCAGGTTGTTTTCTGAGTACCTTAAATGTATTTTCTCATTTAATCTTCAAAATGATTTTGAGATAGGTCCTATTATCTCCATTTTACTGATGGGAAAACTGAAGCCCAACTGGAAGTGGCAGAGCCATTATTCAAACCCAGATTATTTGACTATGGAGGTCATGTTCTTAGTCAATGAACTATGTTGTCTCTAAATAGTTGACATCTTTATGAATTAGATCATTTAGAAGTTTGGAGACCCTTCAAATGGAACAATAAATTTTAAAATCTTAGATGAAATGATATATCAATTGTAATATGTAATGTTGCCAGTGAAGATCTACTCTGAATTAGAATTCAGTTGTTTCATAAATTGTACAATGAGTTTTAGGAGCTAGGGGATCAAGGGACCAACCCCATTCTTATTCTCCCTTCAATCTGGTGGTGAGGTGGCCACAAATTCTGCCATGTGCGGGCTGGAGAGTGCCCCTATGGGGGCAACAGTGAATAAACATTAGCACAGCCCTGCCACAAAGCCAGCTCCTCCTCCAGTAAAACGCCATTCATTCAATGTTTACAGATTATTTTCATAGAATAGTAAAAGTGTGACTTTGTTCATTAAAAAAAAACAAACTAGTACTTGGAAACTACTAAATTACTAATATGTTTTTTAAATTCTCAGGGTCAGTCTTAGGGCTAATAGATCATTATTGAATATATTCAGATCTAATTAGGAAACAATTATGATTCATAGTCCACTTACTTTCAGAAAGAATTTGTGTCAACTAACAGTATTAAAACCACACAAAATAGTCCAGGTCAGAGGAAAACATAATAAGAATCACGAGCCACAAGAAGTAGAGAAGTATCCAGACCTGGCATTTATAGGAGTTAACTGAGCTTCCTGCCAGCAGGACCAGGAGGCGTTGAATCTGTGGATTGTCTGTATCTCAGATGCTCCTAGAAGCCCCTGGGGGTCATCGGTCAGGCAGAGCTCACACCCTGTGCTGCACCTGGTCACTTCCTCACCAGACCCACCTTGACTTCTCCAGCCCGCTTCTCGGAACTCCCATTCTGTCCTCATCTTCTCCATGAAACTAGAGCTTTGCATCTTCCAGTGATTTATAATCACTGGCTGCATTGCATTAGTTAGTCAGAGGCTAGGAGCACCCTTAGCATCTCAGGGCTGGCGTCCTGGACATGGGGGCTGCCAAGCAAGCCTGTCCTGCAGCTGCTACAATGAAGGCCTGATCCAGTGGCTGCTGTTGAGACAGCCTGAGGCAGATGAGCCAAAACCTTGGGTTTCAGTTCAGAGTTGCTCACAGCCCTTCAGCTATGACAAACAGCATGTGAGCACACCCTCCAAAGATACTTGCTGGTCCGATGTCGCCCTAGGAGCCATCTGAGGGGCAGCTATTATGTCAAATGTATGGAGTCAGGATGTTAGAGTAGAATGGGGGTCAGAACTCCTGAGATGGAAACAAATCTGGAGACTGCCTAAAACTTAATAGTAGGCCAAGAACTATTTGTGGAACAAATACATTAATCTAAAACATTCCCTAATTGTGCAAACGAAGACCCCAAAGCTCAGATTAAGTACTTGCCTAAAGTTGTACTGGAAGTTGGTGACAGGGCTGTACTGAGATCCGAGGGGCCTCAAACATGGCTCCCCAGAGTGGCTTTACTAGAGCTGAAATCACCCACGTAGGTGACTCTTCACGATGCAGGGCTGAGCACAAAGGCAATGTCTTCCTCAGAGAAACCTGCCAGATTGTTGTGACCAGCCTTTGTGACATGGATGGAGTCCTCAGCCATGTTCCATTTCAGTTTGTGTCAAGGTGTGAGGCCGCCCCCGGGGGGTGGGAAAACCATATGTCAGCAGAGGGAGGAGGGAGATGGAAGAAGCAGAGGGACGAGCGAGGGCGCCCTCTTCACTCCTGCCCCCAGGAGATACCTAGTGTTCA
>NW_006790887.1:1697020-1704490 GCF_000442215.2 Lipotes vexillifer | reverse complement strand
TCAGCAGGACAACATCCCCAAGCGCCCCCAGAGCCTACACAGAACTCACGCCTCAGCTTTAAGCTGGGCTTCAAAGATGCAGCCTGAGCACTGGGCAGCTCAGGGTAGGAGGACAGGGTATAAAGGGCAACAAAAACACAGGATCAACAGATGTGTGTTCATGGACCATTAAGTTCCTTCAGATATATTCTGGAAAGATAAAAAAATTACTGCTAAAACACTGATACATTTATTTAAAAAGAAAGCCACACATATCACAGAGTAACACTTGTTTAATTAACAAATATTTATTGTGTCCACTTTGTACAAACAGTGTGGGAAATGATGAACCAACAAGCAGTAGGAAGGAATTCCTACCAAGAAGAAATAATACAGACTCAGGGAGCTGCATGCAAGGCGTGGCCATGTGCACAGATGCCAGTTCAGAAGCCCTTCTGAGGAGGTAGCATTTGAGCCAAGACCCAGTGAAGGGGGAGCAAGGCGTGTTGATGGCTATCTGGGGGAAGAGCAATAGAGCAAGTACACTTTTTATTAACTTTAAAGATAAAACATACATTTTAAGGTGTTTTAACTTAGGTACCACTTCAGGACCTTTGGTTCTTCCCTCCAGCTCCTTGGGTTACGTGCTTACTCTCCCTCTCCCCTAAATGCTCTAAGAAAAACGTCTTGTTTAGGTGTTGACTTCTCTTATTAAAAGGCAAATAAATCAGCCCTAGCTGGTGATAGAGTCTTCAGAGAAGGGACAAAACACAGTTGACTTTCATGGTTAAGGAAAGTTGGCCGGGAACGGCAGGACACAGGGGGCCTCCTTGTGCCCCTCAGCAGGGGTAGGAGGCCTTGGAGAGTCTTCCCTAGGGAGGGTCCTGCAGTGTCTTCACTCGGAATGCTGCCTTCTCCATTGACTTTTCTCCCTCAGGCCACCCTGTCTCCAGCACCTCTCACCCAAATATACCAGCCTGTCTTAACCTTCCTTGTTTGAACTTCCAGATCTGACAGGTTTAGCATTTAAGGACTCCATAATTAGTTCACGTAATAAAAGACTTTGCATTCCCAAGTAGACAGAAGCCTCCTTCAATGTGAGGAGCCAATTCCATCTGTTTACTACTTATATACAATGCTTTTTGATTGTCCAGAAAGGGGGAGGGAAGTGTAAGCTGTGATAACCACACAGGAAGAATACCATGAACAGGCCTAATCTGGAGCTGGGGAGAAAGCCGTGGTGAGAGGACGGGTGGAGACAGGAAAGCTCTTCAGCATTAGTGTAGGGGCGGGGTTTAGAGGAGATGGGCTACTGGGGCTCAGATCTGACCTGCGGGACATCCTGATGCCACCGGCACACCACCTCCACCTTTCGGTTAGAACTAGAGGCAAGAAATACAAACTGTACAGCACGGGTTAGTGAGGAGCAGCTTTGGAGACTCCACTTCTTTGGTAAATAGCTTCAAATAAAATAAATTTGGGACTGCCAGAGGGAGGAAATGAAAGGTCATCTTATGATTGAAGAGGCACATGTTGTGCAATCTTTTTCTGGCATAAATACAGCTGAAATAGATCATTTTGTAAAGGAAACTTGCTGATCTACACTTGTTGGCCTGTTCCAAATGAATAGACTCAGAGAGACAAGGAATGAAAACCAAGGAAATGTGTGCTGATTACAACCAGAAGAGTGACCTCTTCAGGCCCTGGGTTTCAGTCTTTTATTGCATATATAGGATAATACAATTCAGGTATAAGACCCTTCCAGTTCCAAAATCTTCTGATCCTGGGCTCATATTAGATTCCATGTCTAAGGTGTATTTTTCTTAATATGTAGTAAACTCCTTAGGATTAGACACTTCTGTTGTACTGGATGTGTAGCAGACAATTGTGGATGAATATTCTACATTTAGGAAATGTCATCAGGCTGAAGAGTCTTTGACTTTGAGGTCAAACTAATCTTTTCCAAAAACGTGGAGAAAAAGAGACTAAACTGCTTAAATTTCCCTTAATATCACATTGAGTTTAATAGTGACACAGTATACCAAAACAAGTCAGACAAGTATTGAGCAGAACTTCAGTAAGATAGTTTTGTTTTTGTAAGATAGTTTTTTTTGGAGGACAAACTATTTTTGAGGTAATTATCTTTTGTGCCAATTTATTAAGAAGCTGTAAGCTTCCTCATTGTACTGTCTCATACCATTTGGTATATTCCTTCCTCCTTAGCTGACATGAGCAAAAGAAAGCAGCTTTCTGAGAGGCTACGCACCTGTTGTACCTACAGGTGTAGCAAGTGATTCTATTCCTGCAGCTTGAGAAGTGATTAATTTCTTCTGTGTTTTCTTAGAGGAGCAAACACATCTCTAGGAGAGAGCTGTGGAGAAGACGCTTGGCATCTTCTCAGCTGCCTCAGAGTAAGATACAAAGAAACCTCGCCAGTCAGCTACACTCTGGGCTTTGTACGACTCAGGTCCCATGAGACCAATTATAGTGGCAGAATTTCACCATAATTCACATTGCAGTTCCTAGCAGAGTAGAGCAAGAGGTGTACACCAGAGGTCCAGAAATGGGCCTGCTCATCAGAATTACATGGGAAGCCGAATCAGAATCTCTGGGGTTGAGCATAGAAATCTGCATTTTAAAAACCTCCAGAGGTGATTCTCATGGACTCAATCAGACACAGGTTTATGCATCAAGATTTGGGACTATTGACGGATATTGTGCAATATCCAAAACAGGTCTTAGTTACTGAACTAAATTTGGAAGAAAACAACCCAGGCAAAAGTTAAGGCAGCATTCTATTAATAATCCTATAGACTGAATAAAGAGTAATATTTAGAAATGAGGGGAGAAAAGGTATATATGCCTTTTTAGCCAATATTTCCCAGCAGTCTGATTCAAGGCATCTTTTGCATTTTGAATGATGCTTTCTGCCTGTATGAATCACATGATTCACTGAAGTGGTGGCAGTTCTCATATATTTCCTGTTTATAAAAATTTATTAAATAATCTATGATAAATGAAGAAACATTCTCTGAATGATTTTTTGTAAAGCCTGACGCTAACCTGTTACTGCTATACCCAGAGACTGAAGACAGAAATAGTTGTACTCAGAATCATTTTGAAGAGCCAAGGCCAACCAAAAACTTCCTTCCCTTGGGAAGCTCTTCAAAATTGATTTACATTCTTGCCTAAAGTTACTTTTAATTTTCCACTGAAGCAGGACCCACTTAAGAACCATATTTTTTTAATTTTTCAATTTTATTTTATTTATTTTTTTATACAGCAGGTTCTTATTAGTCATCAATTTTATACACATCAGTGTATACCTGTCAATCCCAATCGCCCAATTCAGCACACCACCATCCCCGTCCCCCCGCTGTTTTCCCCCCTTGGTGTCCGTACGTTTGTTCTCTACATCTGTGTCTCAACTTCTGCCCTGCAAACCGGTTCATCTGTACCATTTTTCTAGGTTTCACATACACGCGTTAATATACGATATTTGTTTTTCTCCTTCTGACTTACTTCCCTCTGTATGACAGTCTCTAGATCCATCCACGTCTCAACAAATGACTCAATTTCGTTCCTTTTTACGGCTGAGTAATATTCCATTGTATATACGTACCACACCTTCTTTATCCACTCATCTGTCGATGGGCATTTAGGTTGCTTCCATGACCTGGCTATTGTAAATAGTGCTGCAATGAACATTGGGGTGCATGTGTCTTTTTGAATTATGGTTTTCTCTGGGTATGTGCCCAGTAGTGGGATTGCTGGATCATATGGTAATTCTATTTTTAGTTTTTTAAGGAACCTCCATACTGTTCTCCATAGTGGCTGTATCAATTTACGTTCCCACCAACAGTACAAGAGGGTTCCCTTTTCTCCACACCCTCTCCAGCATTTGTTGTTTGTAGGTTTTCTGATGATGCCCATTCTAACTGGTGTGAGGTGATACCTCATTGTAGTTTTGATTTGCATTTCTCTAATAATTAGTGATGTTGAGCAGCTTTTCATGTGCTTCTTGGCCATCTGTATGTCTTCTTTGGAGAAATGTCTATTTAGGTCTTTTGCCCATTTTTGGATTGGGTGGTTTGTTTCTTTAATATTGAGCTGCATGAGCTGTTTATATATTTTGGAGATTAAT
Source organism: Lipotes vexillifer (assembly GCF_000442215.2). NCBI lineage: Eukaryota > Metazoa > Chordata > Mammalia > Artiodactyla > Lipotidae > Lipotes > Lipotes vexillifer. Next base: position 1,700,367 of record NW_006790887.1, on the reverse strand, counting down.
CTTTTGTCCCTTGATTCGTTTGCAAATACTTTCTCCCATTCTGAGGGCTGTCTTTTCATCTTGTTTATGGTTTCCTATGCTGTGCAAAAATTTTAAGTTTCATTAGGCCCCATTTCTTTATTTTTGTTTTTATTCCCATTACTCTAGGAGATGGGTCAAAAAAGATCTTGCTGTGATTTATGTCATAGAGTGTTCTGCCTATGTTTTCCTCTCAGAGTTTTATAGTGTCCGGTCTTACATTTAGGTCTCGAATCCATTGTGAGTTTATTTTTGTGTATGGTGTTAGGGAGTGTTCTAATTTCATTCTTTTACATGTAGCTGTCCAGTTTTCCCAGCACCACTTATTGAAGACACTGTCTTTTCTCCATTGTATATCCTTGCCTCCTTTGTCATAGACTAGTTGACCATAGGTGCGTGGGTGTATCTCTGGGCTTTCTATCTTGTTCCATTAATCTATGTTTCTGTTTTTGTGCCGGTACCATATTGTCTTGATTACTGTAGCTTTGTAATATAGTCTGAAGTCAGGGAGTCTGATTCCTCCCACTCCGTTATTTTCCCTCAAGACTGCTTTGGCTATTAGGGGTTTTTTGTGTCTCCATACAAATTTTAAGATATTTTTAAGAACCACTTTTTAATTCTCCCAATACATAGCCCAATATCTATAAAAAACAGTTGCATTTTAATAGTAATCATTATTACTAGAATAAGATTATGGTAATCTTTTATGGACTAAAAATATAGAACAATTAAGAAGACTAGGGCAATGTTATTTTTAGGGGCTGGCTTATCACAGATTGGATACATCATTTTTGGGTGGGCTAGAAACATTATATTTTTGGCCTCTTTATATTCAGACAAATTGATATACTTAAGTTACAAAGGATTTTCTGAAAGCTTTTTCAAATTTGTCTTCTATTGATCCCATAATCCAGACATTTTCAAAATATGGTGCTGTTGAAATACTATTAATGAGGATCTGCATAAAGCATTGGAAAATTCCAGGGCAACATAAGTTCTGAACAGAAAGTACTTACTCCACAATTTTTGCTGATGTCATTCCAAAATGTTTACTATAACAGCATACTTAAAATCACACATGGGACTTGTGAGCTTCAAACATTTTGTTTGTTTATATCAGAAGAAAAATTCATAGTACTATGCATTTTCTTGCATACTTTTAAAGTGGCAGCTAAAATTTATTACCAGTACCTATAAATGATGTGATTTCCAGCATAATGTAAATGCTGACATCCTAAAATGAAACTATTACAGCATTCTTTGAAATTTTCCCAATGAAATCTAAATATACTAGCAGTTTGAGACCCACCATCATCCATTTAAAAATACATGAACAAGTTCTATGCTAACAGATGGAAAATTTATGTGGAGCTCATTCCCTTTGAACTCTTATTTACGTTTCCACAGAGTTTTATCTTAAAGTAATTTTTTTTTGCTGTACAATACTTTTTTGATCAATTATTTTATACAAATTGAAATTAATATTTTCCCCAAATTTCCTGGTACCAGGTTCTAAGTATTAAAAATGTCTTCTGGATTGAAGTATAATTACAATTACTATTAGCACACAATGCAGCAAAACATAAACATAAATTTTCATAATTACCAAACTGAAAAAGATATTTAATGAAATTCCCTCTCTTAGTGAGGTAATGGGACTAACCTCCATAATTAGTTCATGTATCTTTTGATGAATATTACTTATTGATAGATTATGACAGGATCCACCACTAATTCTATACCTAGCTTTCACTTTTATAAATGTAAGTGCTAAGAAATCTTATTCACATACATAAGTAGATGCAAATAGAAGGAATATTCTTGCAGCAATATCAATAAATTCTCAACTTCTTAAAAGTTTTTGGTAAAAGTTACAGAATGAGTCATTGATGCAAATTAATTTTATAGGTGAGTTGAAGACTTGAATATCCTCATCCAACTTTGCTGAAAGCAAAGTCTTGGAATCCATCTGGCCAACATAGGGCTTGTCATGTGGTCATCTATTGCTTTCCTGGACAAGCACTCATGATTAAAACTGGCCCTTAGTGTGGAAAGCCTGCACTCAGACCAAGAGTGGATCCAATGGCAGTTATCTTTTATCAGCGAGAACATAAGGCAGTTAGGAAGCTAGAAAACAGTTCCCTTAAAACTATCCATGTCCGTGGAGAATCTTCACATATCCCCAACAATATGCATTCTCACTTTAAGACCAATTCTCTGCCCCTCAACGTAAGTGAGCCAGGACTGTTTGATGAGTGATCATGATGTACTGGGTATAATACTTGTCTTTTCCTAAGATATTCAGATGTTGCTAACACCCCCTAACTAGGAATCAAGCTGATTACTCCATTAAGTGTCCTCTTTGATATACTTTAACTTTTCCAAAGGAAAAATTTGTTTAATCACATTTGTTAAATCCAGATGTGTCAACACAAAACCAGAGAAAATCTTGCATTTAAGTGAAAAATAAGCAAACTCTAGATTAACTCTCATGTACCTAATTTGAAATGTTCCATAGCAGAAAATCATCTGTAAATCCTATTAAATTAAATAGGAGTGATGCATAGTCACCAAGTGCAGGTTTATACTGAGTATGGTCAAGTTATTTCAATGCAGGGCATCTACTCCTTAGACTGTTGCAGAGTGAAATCTTCTGTAAACATCACAGTACCTCTCGTGAAGTAATAGGTGTCCTTTTGAAAAGCAGGTGCATAAATAGACATTTTATGAATGGAACTATATAGTCCATAATTAAACAATTTAGTATTTAAAGGTGATTTTTTTAAATAAAGAGATGTCCTTTGCTCATGAAAAAGCACTCGCTAATGTGCCTTTCTTGTTAAATTTTCACATAAAGTGTTTGCTCAGGGGGCCACTGCTGTCTCATTTTACTGCTGCTTTGCCTCAAAGGGTTTTGCCTTTCTTTAACTTTATAAAACTGTGCACTCTGTTCTCAGCTCTGGTAGAGAGCCCAACAACTGTGCTATGAAAAGAATATTACAATTTTTAAAATCAAAAAATGCATGTAACACTAGTCATAAAGAATGACTTAAAAGTTATTTAAGAGCTCTCAGAATCTTATTTTTTCATAAAAATACTATTTATTAAAAGACATAAAAGTGAAAATACAAGTTACAGATCAGAAGAGAATTTTTGTAACTAATTGTACTCAAAGTATATTAAAAAAAACTTTTAGAACTTAGTAAGAAAAAACCTTACAAGCAGCTCATGCAGCTCAATAACAAAAAAATAAACAACACAATCCAAAAAAGGGCAGATGGGCTTCCCTGGTGGCGCAGTGGTTGAGAGTCCGCCTGCCGATGCAGGGG
>NW_006790887.1:1683937-1696335 GCF_000442215.2 Lipotes vexillifer | reverse complement strand
AGTGAAGTAAGTCAGAAAGAGAAGGACAAATACCGTATGCTAACACATATATATGGAATTTAAGGGGAAAAAAATGTTATGAAGAACCTAGGGGTAAAACAGGAATAAAGACACAGACCTACTGGAGAACAGACTTGAGGATATGGGGAGGGGGAAGGGTGAGCTGTGATAGGGCGAGAGAGAGACATGGACATATATATACTAACTAAACGTAAGGTAGATAGCCAGTGGGAAGCAGCCGCATGGCACAGGGATACCGGCTCGGTGCTTTTGTGACTGGCTGGAGGGGTGGGATAGGGAGGGTGGGAGGGAGGGAGACAAAGAGGGAAGAGATATGGGAACATATGTATATGTATAACTGGTGCACTTTGTTATAAAGCAGAAACTAGCACACCATTGTAAAGCAATTATACCCAAATAAAGATGTTAAAAAAAAAAGAAAAGAAAAACCCCCACAAAGTAGAAAAATGGGCAAGAGACTTAACAAGCAATTCACAGAAGAAACCAGATTAGGAAACACAAGGTATTCAACATCATTAATAATTGGGGAAATACAAATAAAGACCACAGTACCTTTTGATACCCCCTAAATTGGTAGAAATTTAAATGTCGGATACTACCAAATACTAATAAGAATATGAAGCAGTGATAACATTCATACTCTGCTATAAGAGTGTAAATTGCTGCAACCACTTTGGGAAACAATCTAATATCTTATGAAGTTGAAGTGTATATACCCAATGACCCGACTCCTAGGTCTTGTTGCATGTGTGTACCCCCAACTCCAGCCATAGGCAATCACTAATCTACATTCTGTTTCTATAGTTTTGCCTACTCTGGACATTTCATATAAATGGAATCATACAGTACGTGATCTTTTGTGACTGGCTTCGTCACTTAGCATCATGTTTTCAAGGTTCGTCCATGTTATCGTGTGTATCAGTACAGTTGACCCTTGATCAACGTGGGTTAGGTGTGCTGACCCTCTGTGCAGTCAGATCTGCCTATAACTTTACAGTCAGTCCTCCACATCCTTGGATACACCATGCATCATGTAGTACTGTGAATATTTTACTGGGAAAAAAAAATCCACGTATACGAGGACACGTGCAGTTCAAACCCATGTTGTTCAAGGGTCAACTATACTTCATTCATTTTTTAAATTATTATTATAATCTTTATTGGAGTATAATTGCTTTACAATGGTGTGTTAGTTTCTGCTTTATACCAAAGTGAATCAGTTATACATATACATATGTTCCCATACCTCCTCCCTCCTGCATCTCCCTCCCTCCCACCCTCCTTATCCCACCGAATCTTGAGTCTTATTTCACTGGAACATAAATAAGCAGAGATTATTATAAAAGAGATTATTTTTGTTGATAGGATGTCAATTATATTCTTTACTGCTATGCAGATCCAGCAAATGAAGGATCTTAGTTCATAGTTTATAAGATTACTATTTTACTCAACTATAACAAGAGAAAGGGTGTTGATACCTTTTGAACTTTTGATGGAAAGAAACTGCATTCAAATTGTGTATTTTGGGGCTTCCCTGGTGGCGCAGTGGTTGAGAGTCCGCCTGCCGATGCAGGGGACGCGGGTTCGTGCCGCAGTCCGGGAAGATCCCACATGCCGCGGACCGGCTGGGCCCGTGAGCCATGGCCGCTGAGCCTGCGCGTCCGGAGCCTGTGCCCTGCAGCGGGAGAGGCCACAACAGTGAGAGGCCCGCGTACCGAAAAAAAAAAAAAAATTGTGTATTTTGAGAAAGACTCTCTCTTTATTAGTTAAAAAATACCAGTTGTTTTCACGCCCACCTGCAGGAATATATCTGGGGTTAAAATCATTTAAATAAGTTCTGATTGGTGTTTTATTTTAGCCCTGGGTTACACTCTCCAGGAAGGATTGCTCTGACTCGGGAAAGCAAACACACTAAGTCCCTTAAAAATAATAAATGTAAACAGTTTTCACTCAGCCTTGCAAATAACACTTCAAGCTCAGCAGGAAACAATGCTGTTCAGATTGTGGTTTTGAGCCTGTGACGAGGACACAGATGAAAAAACATCACCAGCATATTGAATTTTGTATTATTCATATCCCCCATCTAGAGAAAAGAAAAACAAACAAGAGAGGATGGGGAAAGTAGGGTCTATTTGGGAACAAAAGTGTGTTTTATGATTTTTAAGGGTGTAGTTACATTTGAAAAAACGTCTTGTTTTGGTTTAATACAATGTTTTTCTGAGCCAGCTTCACACAGCTTTGTCTCAAGCAAACCTGTTCAGGACAGAGCTCTTGGCTCAACCAGATGCTGAAATGATGACTGCCTTCATCGGATTGGATACAAATGGGGTGACACCAGCAGACCTTTGCTTCAGATCTTTTAAATCCATATTGGGACACTGCTCTGTTAACATGAAGTGGGGTATCAGCCCCCTTTCCATTTCATCAGCTAATGCCCTCCACCCTCCATTTTTCCCCTTTAGCTTTTTTTTTTTTGTGTGTGAATTTATTTTTGGCTGCATTGGGTCTTCGTTACTGCACGCAGGCTTTCTCTACTTGCGGCAAGCGGGGGCTACTCTTAGTTGCACTGTGCAGGCTTCTCATTGCGATGGCTTCTCTGGTTGCAGAGCACGGGCTCTAGGCACGTGGCTTCAGTAGTTGTGGCATGTGGGCTCAGTAGTTGTGGCTCGCAGGCTCTAGAGTGCAGGCTCAGTAGTTGTGGCGCACGGGCTTAGTTGCTCCGTGGCATGTGAGATCTTCCCAGACCAGGGCTTGAACCCATGTCCCCTGCATTGGCAGATGGATTCTTAACCACTGCACCACCAGGGAAGTCCTCCCCTTTAGTCTTTGGGCTTACAATTAGAGAATTATGGAACTATAGGTCTGGAATATTGAGATATCATCTTTTAGCCTTTCCCACAAAAATGTATCTGATTTCTGTAACATGTTATTAAGTTATATGAGGAAAAAGTTTTCTAGGGTAGAAATGTTTGGAAGATGGGCTGACAAACGCTAATAAGTTTCCTAATTATGGGTGCTCTCAGAACTCATAATGAGTGGATGAATGTTGAGAATCTCCAAAGTGGGCTGAGTAGGCAGTATTGATACAACTCGTTCAGTTATCAACTTTTTTCATGTGACATGTTCTAGGTCTCCCATTTTGCAAAACTTGAGTTAGGATGCTGTTCTGATTCACTGTGGCCGGTGCTTCTGTAATTAAAGGTGGCTATGTGGGGGCCACCCTCCTGGACTTGCGAGGTCCTTGGTCCTCCCCACTGCCAAGCCTGAGTGATCTGTCCATGGGCCATCTGTGTCTTTGCCATGGGTCCACTCGTGTGGTACATTTTTGTTTGATTGTGAGCTCTTTGTGGGCAGAGTTCACAACTGAGCGTTCTTAGTACAGTGCACTTCTGGTATAATTCTACTTATATAGTGTTTCAGTGAATACACTTGCCTGGAGGATCCTCCAAACCCACGCTTTGCAAAACGGTGTGAATAAACTCCAGAGCAGAGCCACACATTTAAATATAACATGTTCCTTATGTGAGCTGCATATGGAATTTAAAATTTTCTAGTAGACACACTGAAAGGGCAAAATGAAAAGGTGACATTAATTTTAACAATACATTTTTATCTAAACCAATATATCTAAAATGTTATATTTTCAACATGTAATCAACATAAACAAATTATTAATACACAATTTTGAATTTTTTTCATACCAAGTCTCTGAAATCCTGTGTGTTTAACACTGGAAACACATCTCAATTTGGACTGTCCACATTTCACGTCTTCAATAGCCACATGTGGCTAGTGGCTTTTTTATACATTACAGACAACAAATTAAGCATAGTTGATATTTAATGCATCTGAGTCTGGGATACTAAACCAGCTGACTGTGTAGGAGTGGGTTCCTATTTTCCTCTCTTCACTGTCTTTCTAACCAGTTTTTCCAGGTCTGCCTGTGTCACATCTGGATGATATCTTAGGGGTCCAATTGCTTAGATTTTACAGTCTCTGTCAGGGTTCTTGGTCTCATTTTTATTTATTAAAAAGTTCAGATTAAACCAAACCTTTAACATCTGATCCACTTCAAAACATCACTTGGGCCCCCCAGCCAGGGCCTGACCTGCCTCATAATCCTAAAGAAAGGAGGGAGACTGTGGTCCGTGATCCCCTTGTGCTATCTCTCCACCTTATCCATGTGGTGTCTGAAGAGGCCAGAGTTGGTGTGGAAGGAAAGAGGCGCAGGACGGAGGATTCGAGTGTGTTGATGCAGTTGCTCAGACACCGCCTCATTCTCTCCAGGGACATCTGTGCTCTGTGGAGACCTCTGGGCTGGAGACCCCCACTCCTGCTGTGTCCTGGTCCAGGCACTGCCCCATCTGGACGACCAGCTGCTGGCTCCTCAGCTCCTGTTCCAGCCACGCTGGCACCTCCTTCTGTGGAGACTAGTTCAATGTAGCAGGCAGGCCCTAAGGCTGAGGCTTCTCAAGACACCCTGGACATTCAGGCTTCTCTCTCGTTTAACCACCACGGGCAGCTCCAGCCTTCAGACATTTTGGTCAAGACTTAGGCTACAGTGTCTGTACTCCTGGAATCCTAGGACCACCATCAAACTTCTTGACAAACTCACACAATGCTTTGGTCCCACAGAAGCACAGAGCAAGCCTGCAAGTTTCGCAGCTCAGAGGGCATGTGATGTCCATCGGTGTTCCTGGAAAACAGGGGCTTCTCTGGAATACTCCTTCCCTTGGTGTGAGATGGTGGATTTGAAGTACCCTGTTTCATGTGAGAGAGAAGAGGAATTGGTCAGATTGTGAAAAATCTTTAAAGAAATCCTCACTCACTCTGATCAATCTTACTGTCTCATATAGGCTGGAGGTGGTCAGCAAGGGAAAGATCCCAGACCTGAGCTCGCTACAGCTTGATGGTCCACCACCTTCACCTGGTGTGTGGGTGTCCCACCTGGTGTGTGGGTGTCCCACCTGCATGGGCACAGTGGGCATCTCAGGCAAAACTTTGAACAGTCCCATTTAGCCTGTCACATAGGAAGAATCCCTGGTATCCTCACTCCTTACATGAGTTAGGTGATCACAGGCCAGACCAGACAGTGATACATCCTAGGGGAGGGTGGGAACCCTACAGCAGGCAAAGTTGATTTGGCACCCAGATTGCCAGTACCTTTTCCCCTTTAAGATGTGCTGCCGTTTACAAATGTCCAGGTAACATATTTCTAAATTACAGTATCTACTTTTAATTAAATTGATCTGCATACTTGACGAAGCAATGAAAAATTCCTGAAAAAAGGTTAGATTGAAGTGAGGGAAATGTCAGAGCTCACACATATTGGATTACTTCTATTTAGAGTTCTTCATCAGCCATATTATGAGATAAAACAATAATGAGCTAATCCCATCTGGTAAAAAGCCAATTACCATGATGACTTACTTGTGATATGGATTTACCTTTACTCCTGTTAACAGTGAATCCTATCTTAATTTTATATTGTATCTGGAGATATTACCTAGTGAGGATGTGAAGTCGTCTATGATTAGTGAGACTTTAAAAAAAACTGGACATTCAAGAACAAAAAAGAAACTTCTGCAATTAAAGAGTGATGTAAAAAGAGTGAATAATGAATTCAGTATTCACAAGACTTTATGGGTAGAGCCTCCTTGAAGATTTTTACTTAATAGTGAAAAACAGGCAGATACACACCATTGGAAAAAATTTTCTTCATGAAAAGTTTATGTAACTTTTAATTAAAAAAACACAGTCATTAGATGTATGTATTCTAAAATTGAGTATTACATCATTAAGAACACTTGGAGACCACTGAACTAACAAACTTTCAGATGGTTAACTGCTCTTAAGCACAAGTCTGAGGAGGAAGGACCCAGGTCCAGACCTAGAGGTTACAGGCAAGGCTTGCTTGCTTCTAGTCTCCATCATGGGACTGTGCTCCCCAACATGTTGGGGAAGGAACTGAGCAGAGGTCTCTTGAGTCAGGGGCTCAAGAGGTCTCCGTATCTACGTGGTACAGCAAGGGTCAGTATTTACAGGCCTCCAGAGTCAATGCCCACTTTTACTCTTCTATTCCAGCCCAGTGAGCACTCCATGTTTAGTCCATGGTCAACCAACATTTTGTGTCTCCAGAATTTCATCAAAATATTAGAACCAAAATATTCATAAATTCATTTCTGGTCACCATCTCTAAAGTTGAGCTGGTCATGAGTTCTTTTCCTAAAACAAGACTTGTTGACTCTATACCGTTGCTCAAAATCCTGTGATGAATTCAGAGAGAGTGAGCCTATGGGTTAGGAAGTGGACAGAGCAGCCTTGAGTGGGTAGCACAGCAAAGGGTCTCTTTTCCCAGCTCCAGCAGAAGTGGACGCATGGGGCCTGCTGCTTTTGGAAGATCCTCTTAGAAGTAAGGAAGAAAAATCCTTTAGGCTATGATCTCCTGAAAGATGAGCAGCTTCCTCACAGAATAAAGTAGGACTTTCCCAGTGGTCTGTGATGAGACCATTTCTAAGACACCAGCATTTATCTACAGGAAAAGCCCAAGTCTGGTCCCAGCACAAGAAGCTCGTTTACTGAGGTGTGGGCAAGGCCAAAGAAATGATAAAAGCCTGTGAAACATGCATAGGCTAGCAACAAAGTAAAGCCTTTAATACCCACAGGCTATAAGGGGCCCACCAGGGCCAAGCTGTAATGGAAGACGGAGTGCTAGGTAAGCACTCACTGGGACTAGGCTTCTCAACTTGGGATGATTTTGCCCCATTTTGTAAACGAAAATCAAAAGAAACTCAAGGTAGCAATACTTATATCAGACAAAATAGACTTCAAAACAAAGCCAAAATAAATAAATAAAAATAAATCTAAAAAAATCAATAAATGGTTTGGGAAATTTGGGAATTTTGTATGCAAAAGAATGAAACTGGACCACTTTCTTACACTATTTACAAAAAAAAAAACTTAAAATGGACTAAAGACTTAAATGTAAGACCTGAAACCATGAAATTTCTAGAAGAAAACATAGGCAGAACACGCTTTAACATTGGTCTTAGCAATATTTTTTTTTCGATCTGTCTCTTCAGGCAAGGGAAACAAAAGTAAAAATAAATAAACAGGACTATATCAAACTAAAAACCTTTGCACAGTGAAGAAAATGATCAACCAAATAAAAAGGAATCCTACTGAAGGGGAGAAGGTATTTGCAAATGATATATCTGTTAAGGAGTTAATATCCAAAATATACAAAGGACTCATACAATTCAACATCAAAAAAAAAAAAAAAACCCGATTAAAAAATGGGCAGAGGAGCTGAATAGATATTTTTCAAAAGAGGACATACAGATGGCCAACAGGCACATGAAAAGATGCTCAACATCACTAATCATCAAGGAAACACAAATCAAAACCATGATGAGATACCATGTCACACCTGTCCGAATGGCTGTCATCAAAATGACAACAAATAACAAGTATTGGTGTGGATGTGGAGAACTCTTGCGCATTGTTGGTGGGAATGTAGATTGATGCATTCACTATGGAACACAGATGGAGACTTCTCAAAAAATTAAAAATACAACTGCCATATGATCCATCAATTTCACTTCTGAGTACTTACCAGAAGAAAACAAAAAGCCTAATTTGAAAAGATATATGCACAATCAATATTCATTGCAGCATTATTTACAATAGTCAAGATGTGGAAGCAGCCTAAGTGTCCATCAATGGATGAATAAATAAAGAAAATGTAGTACACACACACACACAAACACACACACACACAGGAATATTATTCAGCCATAAAAAAAATGTAATCTTGATAGGAACCAAGATGGTGGAGTAGAAGGATGTGCTCTCACTCCCTCTTGCAAGGACCCCAGAATCACAACTAGCTGCTGGACAATCGTTGACAGGAAGACACTGGAACTCACCAAAAAAGATACCCAACATCCAAAGACAAAGGTGAAGCCACAATGAGACAGTATGAGGGGCGCAATCACAGTAAAATCAAATCCCATAACTGCTGGCTGGGTGACTCACAGACTGGAGAACATTTAGACCACAGAAGTCCACCCACTGGAGTGAAGGTTCTGAGCCCCATGTCAGGCTTCCCAACCTGGGGGCCCGGCAATGGGAGGAGGAATTCCTAGAGAATCAGACTTTGAAGCCTAGTGGGAATTGATTGCAGGACTTCAACAGGACTGGGGGAAACAGAGACTCCACTCTTGGAGGGCACACACAAAGTAGTGTGCATATCAGGACCCAGGGGAAGGAGCAGTGACCCCAGGGGAGACTGAACCAGACCTACCTGCTAGTGTTGGAGGGTCTCCTGCAGAGGCAGGGGGTGGCAGTGGCTCACCATGGGGACAAGGACACTGGCAGCAGAAGTTCTTGGAAGTACTCCTTGGCAAGAACCCTCCCAGAGTCTGTCACTAGCCCCAACAAAGAGCCCAGGTAGTCTCCAGTGTTGGGTCGCCTCAGGCCAAACAACCAACAGGGAGGGAACCCAGTCCCGCCCATCAACAGTCAAGCAGATTAAAGTCTTACTGAGCTCTGCCCACCAGAGCCACAGTCAGCTCTACCCACCACCAGTCCCCCCCATCAGAAAACTTACACAAGCCTCTTGGATAACCTCATCTACCAAAGGGCAGGCAGCAGAAACAAGAAGAACTACAATCCTGCAGCCTGTGGAACAAAAACCACATCCACAGAAACATAGAAAAGATGAAAAGGCAGAGGGCTATGTACCACATGAAGGAGCAAGATAAAACCCCAGGAAAACAACTAAATGAAGTGGAGATGGACAACCTACCAGGAAAAGAATTCAGAATAATGATTGTGTAGATGATCCAGGACCTCGGAAAAAGAATGGAGGCAAAGATCGAGAAGATGCAAGAAATGTTTAACAAAGAACTAGACGAATTAAAGAACAAACAGAGATGAACAATACAATAACTGAAAGGAAAACTACACTAGAAGGAATCAAAAGCAGAATAACTGAGGCAGAAGAACGGATAAGTGACCTGGAAGACAGAATGGTGGAATTCACTGCTGTGGAACAGAATAAAGAAAAAAGAATGAAAAGAAAGGAAGACAGCTGAAGAGACCTCTGGGACAACATTAAACGCAACAACATTAGCATTATAGGGGTCCCAGAAGGCAAAGAGAGAGAGAAAGGACCAGAGAAAATATTTGAAGAGATTATAGTTGAAAACTTCCCTAACATGGGAAAGGAAATAGCCACCCAAGTCCAGGAAGTGCAGCAAGTCCCACACAGGATAAACCCAAGGAAAAACATGCCGAGACCCATAGTAATCAAATGGGCAAAAATTAAAGACAAAGAAAACTTATTGAAAGCAGCAAGGGAAAAACGACAAATAACATACAAGGGAACTCCCATAAGGTTAACAGCTGATTTCTCAGCAGAAACTACAAGACAGAAGGGAGTGTCATGATATATTTAAAGCGATGAAAGGGAAGAACTTACAACCAAGATTACTCTACCTGGCAAGGATCTCATTCAGATTTGATGGAGAAATCAAAAACTTTACAGACAAGCAAAAGCTAAGAGAACTCAGCACCACCAAACCATCTCTACAAAAAATGCTAAAGGAACTTCTCTAAGTGGGAAACACAAGAGAAGAAAAGGACCTACAAAAGCAAACCCAAAACAATTAAGAAAATGGTCATAGGAACATACATATCGATAATTACCTTAAACATGAATGGATTAAATGCTCCAACCAAAAGACACAGGCTTGCTGAATGGATACAAAAACAAGACCCATATATATGCTGTCTACAAGAGAACCACTTCAGACCTAGGGACACATACAGACTGAAAGTGAGGGGATGGAAAAAGATATTCCATGAAAATGGAAATCAGAAGAAAGCTGGAGTAGCAATACTCATATCAGATAAAATAGACTTTAAAATAAAGACTGTTACAAGAGATAAGGAAGGACATTATGTAATGATCAAGGGATCAATCCAAGAAGAAGATATAACAATTATAAATATATATGCACCCAACATAGGAGCACCTCAATACATAAGGCAACTGCTAACAGCTCTAAAAGAGGAAATCGACAGTAACACAAGAATAGTGGGGGGCTTTAACACTTCACTTACACCAATGGACAGATCATCCAAACAGAAAATTAATAAGGAAACAAGCTTTAAAAGACACAATAGACCAGATAGATTTAATTGATATTTATAGGACATTCCATCCAAAAACAGCAGATTACACTTTGTTCTCAATTCTCCAGGATAGAACACATCTTGGGTCACAAACCAAGCCTCAGTAAATTTAAGAAAATTGAAATCACATCAAGCATCTTTTCTGACCACAACACTATGAGGTTAGAAATGAATTACAGGGGGAAAAACGTAAAACACGCTAACATATGGAGATTAAACAATACATTGCTAAAAACCAAGAGATCACTGAAGAAATCAAAGAGGAAACCAAAACATACCTAGAGACAAATGACAATGAAAACACGATGATCCAAAACCTATGGGATGCGGCAAAAGCAGTTCTAAGAGGGAAGTTTACAGCTATACAATCCTACCTCAAAAAACAAGAAAAATCTCAAATGAACACTATAACCTTACACCTAAAGGAACTAGACAAAGAAGAACAAACAAAACCCAAAGTTAGCAGAAGGAAAGAAATCATAAAGATCAGAGCAGAAATAAATGAAATAGAAACAAAGAAAACAATAGCAAAGATCAATAAAACTAAAAGCTGGTTCTTTGAGAAGATAAACACAATTGATAAACCATTAGCTAGACTCATCAAGAAAAAGAGGGAGAGGACTCAAATCAATAAAATTAGAAACGAAAAAGGAGAACTTACAACAGACACCACAGAAATGCAAAGCATCCTAAGAGAATACTACAAGCAACTCTATGCCAATAAAATGGACAACCTGGAAGAAATGGACAAATTCTTAGAAAGGTATACCTTCCAAGACTGAACCAGGAAGAAATAGAAAATATGAACAGACCAATCACAAATAATGAAATTGAAACTGTGATTAAAAATCTTCCAACAAACAAAAGTCCAGGACCGGTTGGCTTCACAGGTGAATTCTATCAAACATTTAGAGAAGAGCTAACACCCATCCTTCTCAAACTCTTCCAAAAAATTGCAGAGGAAGGAACACTCCCAAACCCACTCTATGAGGCCACCATCACCCTGATATCAAAACCAGACAAAGACACTACAAAAAAAGAAATTTACAGACCAATATCACTGATGAATATAGATGCAAAAATCCTCAACAAAATACTAGCAAACAGAATCCAACAACACATTAAAAGGACATACACCATGATCAAGTGCAATTTATCCCAGGGATGTGAGGATTCTTCGACATATGCAAATCAATCAATGCGATACACCATATTAACAAACTGAAGAATAAAAACCGTATGATCATCTCAATAGATGCAGAAAAAGCTTTTGCCAAAATTCAACACCCATTTATGATAAAAACTCTCCAGAAAGTGGGCATAGAGGGAACCAACCTCAACATAATAAAGGCCATATATGACAAATGCACAGCAAACATCATTCTCAATGGTGAAAAACTGAAAGCATTTCCTCTAAGTTCAGGAAGAAGACAAGGATGTCCACTCTCGCCACTATTATTCAACATAGTTTTGAAAGTCCTAGCCACGGTAATCAGAGAAGAAAAAGAAATAAAAGGAATACAAATTGGAAAACAAGAAGTAAAACTGTCACTGTTTGCAGATGACATGATACTATACATAGAGAATCCTAAAAATGCCACTAGAAAACTATTAGAGTTAATCAATGAATTTGGTAAAGTTTCAGGATACAAAATTAATGAACAGAAATCTCTTGCATTCCTATATACTAATGATGAAAAATCTGAAAGAGAAATTAAGGAAACACTCCCATTTACCACTGCAACAAAAAGAATAAAATACCTAGGAATAAACCTACCTAAGGTGGTAAAAGACCTGTATGCAGAAAGCTATAAGACACTGATGAAAGAAATTAAAGATGATACAGACAGATGGAGAGATATACCATGTTGTTGGATTGGAAGAACCAACATTGTGAAAATGACTATACTGCCCAAAGCAATCTACAGATTCAATGTAATCCCTATCAAATTACCAATGGCATTTTTTACGGAACTAGAACAAAAATCTTAAAATTGTATGGAGAACACAAAAGACCCCGAATAGCCAAAGCAGTCTTGAAGGAAAACAACGGAGCTGGAGGAATCATACTCCTTGACCTCAGACTGTACTACAAAGCTACAGTAATTAAGACAATATGGTACCGGCACAAAAACAGAAACATAGATTAATGGAACAAGATAGAAAGCCCAGAGATA
>NW_006790887.1:1672652-1683489 GCF_000442215.2 Lipotes vexillifer | reverse complement strand
GCAGAACAGTATGGAGGTTTCTTAAAAAACTAAAAGTAGAGCTACCATATGACCCAGCAATCCCACTACTGGCATATACCCAGAGAAAACCATAATTCAAAAAGACACATGCACCCCAATGTTCATTGCAGCACTATTTACAATAGCCAGGTCATGGAAGCAACCTAAATGCCCATCGACAGATGAGTGGATAAAGAAGGTGTGGTACGTATATACAATGGAATATTACTCAGCCGTAAAAAGGAACGAAATTGAGTCATTTGTTGAGACGTGGATGGATCTAGAGACTGTCATACAGAGGGAAGTAAGTCAGAAGGAGAAAAACAAATATCGTATATTAACGCGTGTATGTGAAACCTAGAAAAATGGTACAGATGAACCGGTTTGCAGGGCAGAAGTTGAGACACAGATGTAGAGAACAAACGTACGGACACCAAGGGGGGAAAACAGCGGGGGGACGGGGATGGTGGTGTGCTGAATTGGGCGATTGGGATTGACAGGTATACACTGATGTGCATAAAATTGATGACTAATAAGAACCTGCTGTATAAAAAAATAAATAAAATAAAATTGAAAAATTAAATTAAAAAATGGAATCTTGCTGTTTGCGACAACATGAATGGCTCAAGAGGTATTATGCTAAGTGAAATAACTCAGAGAAAGACAAATACCATATGATCTCATTTATATGTGGAATCTAAAAAACAAACAAACAAAATATAATGAAAACAGACTCTTAGATACAGAGAACACTCTTAGATAAAGGTAACCCCTCTGGTACCAGAAGGGAGGAAGGTGGGGGACGTGAAATACGTGAAGGTGATTAAGAGGTATGAAACTCCAGTTTTAAAATAAACAAGCCACAGGGATATAATATACTGCATGAGGAATATAGTCAATAATATTGTAATAACTTTGTATGGGCACCAACTGTTACTAGACGTAAAGCGGTGATCAGTTTATACTGAATGCATATGTCAAATCACTACATGCACCTGAAATTAAGGTAATATTGTACATCAACTATATTTCAACGAAAACCCCACAAATTCTAAACATAAGTTCCAAGCAGACACTGCTGATCCCCTCCAGGCTCCAGCAGGCCCCACTTGTCCCAGCTCTGGGTGCTCTGTGGCTGGTCACTAGGAGGATTGCCCCAGATGTGGAGTTGCCTCACCCAAAGAAGAAAGCCCTACCAGGACCAACTCTGACCCCAACTGACCCTGTCACATTCTGGGCAGGAGTGTGACAAGTTCCCAACCCACAGCTTCTGTTTCTCTTTTCATCCCAGAGAGGATGGGCCCAGAGGCTTAAGACAGCCCTCTGCTAGTGTATTTAAATAAATTTCCAACTACAAATTCCTATTACTTCTGAATTCTCAGACGTACATCTATGACTAAAACATATTTTTAAAAACATACCTCTCTCAGACTTACGGCCTAATGACTCTAAAAGATAGTACCTAGTGGTGGAAGGCCCATTGCCTGCCCCTGTAGTCTGGAGAATTTTGAAAGAACTCAGAACTTTAAAATAACCCCTGGATAAAAGAAATAGCGTAGTTCCGGGTATAAGATACATCAGCAGTTTTGCAGGAGCTGGTGATCTACTTTCAGTCTTTAAGTCGCTTAAAGAAACCTGTGAACTTAGGTCCGTCCAGAGTGTAGCCTCAGTTCCTTCTAGTCTCCACCTGACCCCTGGCAAGATGCTGCCCTGCTGCTGCCTACCTTTGCTCTTACCAGGCCAGAGGTCCAAACTGTTGCTCTCTCCCTCCTTTCTGCCGAAAATCTGAACTATTTTTCACGACTTAGCTCCCCATGGAATCTTCCTCAAGGACCCAACCACTGAGAGATATTTTTCTTCATTAGGGAGGACCCTGATGGCAGGTGCTGTGGGTCCTCACCCATGTCCCCATGGCACTCGCCATGCCCAGGCCTGCCCGGTGGATTCCAACTGCAAGTACCTGTGCCTTTTCTCCCTGGAGCCTTTGTTTGGCTTCTGGAATCCACCTGTCCAGAGAGCAGGCTGGACATCCTGGGAACAGTTCCACACCAATTGTGACATAAGCTGGTGGGTGAATGCTCCAGCTGTGGCACATTGTCTGGGGTAGTTGGGAGTGTGCTCTATACCGGCTCCCAAAGTCCCACAGGGGGCTTGAGCCCCAGTTAAGCCCTTCTTTCCCTTCCACTTTTCCCTTCCATTTTTCACTTTGCCTCTCCCCCATGGGGGCTTCCTAAGAACATATCCCAGACACATTGCTTGCACCCACATGTTTGTCTCAGGGTCTGCTTCTGGGGGAAGTTCAGCCTAAGACAATCCCCACAGAACTTACCATAGCACTCATTTATTAATTATGGCTTTTTGCTTTCTTCTATCTGTTATCTCACCAATGAGATCACAAACTGAAGACAGAGCTACACTTATTGCATCATCAATTTTCACGTACTCTGGAATAGTACAGAGTTTTATGTAGTAGAGATAGTGTGATTTCACTTCTCAAGTACGAAAGTTTTCTATCATATTGCAAGTTTTCATTCATATCACTTAGAATTCAGGAAATGGGATGCTCATGAGTTTACTAAAATGCATTTAAAATATGTAAATACTATTTAAGTATAAGATGCTATTATTGGTACCCAAGCTCTTGTTTTTGGGTATACATAATTTTCTGTACATATTCAACAAAGGGAAGGTCAGTGTGGAGAAAGTAGCCCATATGCTGTCAGAGCCAATGATTTAAACATAACATGAAGACTTCTTCCTTTTGAAGTGAAAGGTGGAGGGATGTCTGGTTGTTATTTACAGCAGTTCACAATGTTATAGAGTCAGGAGGACCTTGGGGCCATCTAGTATCTGAACTTCTTCTATCCAGTTGGTAATTTGCAAGGAGATCAAGATAGTCCTAATATTTCAACCATAAGAGAATGAAATCTCCTTGGTAAGCCAGCTGAAGAAAAAAAAAAAGAGTTGAAAATGGTCTCCCATCACAGGCTATTTCAATTTTCTCTGATTCTCTGTGTGTAAAATTACTAAGCTTTAGAGATGGACAGACCTGGGTCCTAGCTCTGTCACTAGTAATTAGTTTTAGAAAAGTCACTTTTCTTTAAACCTTGCTCTTCTTATCTGTAAAATAGGGAAGCAGTAATGACAACAACTTCATAAAGTGCTTGTGAGGATTAAAGTAAATGAGATGTGACTATGGTGTATAAAGTATAGTGCTGAGCACCTAATCAATTCTTAGCAAGTGGCTCCTGCTGCTACCACCACCGTCATCCTCCTCCTTAGCAGGGCCTTGCAGCATCCTTATAACAAGTGGGACGTGGAGCACATGCAGGGATTTAACAGCACCGCTGAGTGAACGAAGGCTCTGGTTCATTGGGAAAATGTGCCAACTTTGGCAACGGCAGCTCTTTTAGATCCTTCGAGAGTCTGACAGAGTGTGGCTGCTGGGTCTGTAACCCATCTTCTCTCTGGGGAATTTTATGAACTCCTCTCACCGGCTCCACCTTAAGCAACACTTTGAAGCTGGTGATGTTTTCTTGGACTTTACTGCATCCCCTTTATTCTCCATTCCCCAGGGTCTAAGCTCCTCCTGCCTGCTCCCAGTTTCTCCTTCTCAGTGAACATTTCCTCTCCACTGAGACATGCTTCAGTGACTATCTCAATGGAAAGGGTCTCACCATCCAATTAAACTAAAGAATTAATTAAGTTTGCATTTTATCAGCACTCAATGCCTTAATCCAAAAATATAAAATCTTACTGTGCAAGTTCATGCTTTTAGGAAAGTGGGTGAGCAGGGATGCAGATGTTTATGGGTAGACTTGACCTGAATTCTTCAAATAAGCAGCAAGGTGCGTGAGACCTAGAACAATTCAGTCCACTAGTTCTTATGTTTATTGACTGTTGTACTGGGTTGAATAGCATCCTTCAAAAATTCAGTTCTACCTGGAATCTGTGAATGTGATCTTACTTAAAAAGAGCGTCTTTGCAGATATAATTAAGATGTAAGTAAAGATGAGGCCATATTGGTTTAGGGTAGGCAATTAATTCAATCACTGATGTCCTGATAAGAAGAGACCAAAAGACAGACACACAGATATCATTGAGAGGAGAGGCCACACGCTGATGGAGGCAGACAGGACTGATGCTGCCACAAGCCAAGGAATGGTTCTCTCCTGGAGCCTCCAGAGGGAGCATGGCTCTGATGACACCATGATTTTGGATTCTGGCCTAAGAACTGTGAGAGAAATAAATTTGTGTTCTTTAAAGCAACTAGTTAGTTGTAATTTGTTAAGGAAGCACTAGGAAACTAATATAAACATCCACTAAGTACTAGGAACGTGATGGGAGCCTGGATAAAAAAATACAAATAACTGGTCACTGACACTGAGTATTCCATGACATGGGGAATAACAACAGAGAACTGTATGTAACTGTGCCACTCTTCTCACAGCCCTGGAAGGCTAAGCAAACCTGAATCTTAAACCTCCTCTCCTAGGCACCTCAAGGTGGGTGCATGGAGACCTACCTTTGCATTACGTGGCAGCAGGGCCAGCAGTTGCTGAGCTGAGCACGACTGAGCACCATAGCATGGCATCATGAGTGGGGGCAGAAGGGAGTGATGGGTGACATAAAGATGGAAGATCACCTGGCAAGGACACCACTTCCCACAGTGACCAACATGATGAAGGGGCTCCAGGTCATCACCATTTCTAGAAGTACAGGTGACTGGGCCTTGTGTGGGGCATGGAGTGTCACTGAAATGGACTGAATATCTGTGCCCTCACCAATCCACATGTAAAACCGTAATCCCCAAGGTGATGGCATTTGCAGGTAGGCCCTTTGGGAAGTGATTAGGTCATGGGGGTGGGTCCCTTATGAATGAGATTAGTGTCCTTATAAGACAGACCCCAGAGAGCTCCCTTGCCCCCTTCACCATGTGAAGGCACAGTGAGAAGAAGGCCATACATGAACCAGGAACTGGGTCTTTTCAAACACCCCATCTGCTAGTGTCTTGATCTCAGACTTCCCATCCTCCAGGACTATGAAACATAAACGTTTGTTTTTTAAGTCAGGGGTCCCCAACCCCTGGGCTGTGGACTGGTAGTGATCCATGGCCTGTTAGGAACCGGGCCGCACAGCAGGAGGTGAGCAGCGCGCGAGCAAGCGAAGCTTCACTTGCCGCTCCCCATCGCTCCCCATGGCTCGCATTACCACCTGAGCCATCCCCTCCCCTGACCCCGCCCTGGCCCGTGGAAAAATTGCCTTCCATGAAGCTGGTCCCTGGTGCCAAAAAGGCTGGGGACTGCTGGTTTAAGCCACCCAGTCTATAGAATTGTGTTGAGCAGACAGAAGGGAGTAAGACAGTTACATTTCTAGAGTCTGCACCCTTTCCCTGTCCCTCAAGGCTGTGGCTGTTAGCTGAGGCCTCTATGTTGCAGACCAAGACGATCATTGCCCAGGTGATGCATGAAAAGAGTTTAAGTGTGTTGATGTGCAGTGTATGAAGCGCCAGTTGTGTTATATTTGACAAAGGAAAGTGGACAAACTTGTGCACTCATCACACAAATGAGGAAATCAAGGCCCAGAGATATAAAATAATCGTTGAGATGATAATCGTGTAGATTTGGAATTCAAGCCTAGAGTCTTTGATTTCAAATCCAAGTACTAGCAGCAAGGAAGAAAACAACCAGACAACAAATTACATTAAAGCGGTGGGATTAACACCTAACATGGTCCCCGCCTGGGCAAATCCCTTACCTGTCATCTCACTCATACCTTTCAGTGATCCAGGGTAGTTGATATTATATTTTCACTAATTCAGTACAACCCTGAATATTTATTACAATGACTGTGAGTCATAAGGAAAAGTCCAAAGTGTGGTCAGTATTCTCTGGTGAAGAAGACGTGCATGTGTATGAGTGGAAATATGCTTCAGCTTTTTGGAAAATTCACTTATGTAAAAGAGGCATATGCTGTTGGTGTTAAACGAAAAATTCACACTGTAAATAATTTTAATAATACAGCTGGCTATTTCTCTCCAAACAACTCAGTAATAATTCAATATCCATGAAAAATGGACAGTAAATATCTAAGATTTATTTCAGCTAGGCCCAGTAATAATGCTAGGCATTGTGAATAAACCCCCAGGGAGTCTGTTGCCTTTAAGTGTCACCTTCTAGAACAATACTCTAGGCGTGAGCACGTCATATTCTGACACTGGGCGGGTTCTGAAGAACCCAGTATATGTGTGAAATCTAATTTGTTGATGTGTTTCTGGGGAGTTTCAACAATCCAAAACTTGTTTAAAATGTAAAATATAAGTATTTTTATTAAAAAAAATTAAAGTACTAATGCCAGGATAATAACTTACTTTCAAAATCCCTCCATGGCCTGCATCAGATGCAAAATCAGCTATATGTGTTTCAAAGAGAAAGTACATTCTTCTAAGCTTTGTAACTTTCAGGATAAACTGGTTGTAAATATCGATTTTTTTTTTTTTAATTTGGCTTTGTCTCTTGATGGGAAAATAAATATGAGCAGAGAAGCCCAGCACATAATACCTCCCTAGGCACACAGACTTCTCTCTGGAAATGCACTTTCTCTCCCTGGGTTCCTCATGTCAAGCATGCAGTGTGTTGGTAAACATGGCTTTGGGATGGGGTTAATTAATTAATTCAAACCAGCATTTATTGAGTTCCTACTATGTGCTCACTGAAGACACAGTGGTGAACAAGACAGATTAAGCCCCTGCCTATGGAGCTCTTATTCTAGTGAAGGAGACAAACTAGCAGAGAAGGAAATAAATAATAGAATTTCAAATGGGAATACGTGCTGTGAAGAAACAACGCAAGGTCAGAGATTGTTGAGGAGACACTGAATGTGAGAAAGTGACCTTATGGAGATCTTGGGGAAAGTCCTGAGCTTGAGAACATGGCAAGCGTCAGGGGCTGGGGGTAGGAGGAAGCCAGCACGTCAAGGCGGGCTTTGGTGAAGAGCTTCACTGTTATTCTCAGCATAATGGGAGCCTATTAGAGGCCTGGGCAGGACAGAGCCGGGCTGCGATGCCGGTTTCAGGAAGGCAGCTCTGGGCGCTGTCAGGGGAGACGGAGCAGACGCAGTCAGGAGGCTTCTCTGCAATCTGGGCAGAGACTCAGCTGCTGAGAAGCGAGTGGGCCAAACAGCGCTCTGGAGACACAGCCCCAGGATCTGGTGGCGAGCCAGGAGAGGAGATAAAGTTTCCTTATCTGGGGAAATGTTTTTGGCCTGAGCACCTGTATAGGCCATTACCCGAAGAAAAAAGTCGATGATTGATGATTAGAAGATGTGGTTGGGAGTGTGGTGACATCCTTGAGTAGCTGCGTGGGGCTTGTTCCCTCGGAGGGACACAGGGTTTATCCGCTGAGACTGGACACAGTCCAGCCACAGCCTGTACATGGGTTCAGGTACAAGAAGGTAGCAGATTCCTGGTTGGAAGATAAGGTTCCAGTCTGACTGCTCGTATTTCATTTGTGAAATAAAAACAAGACATTGCCTGAGTCCGACACAGGAGAGGATGTGGTCGAATCCTGAGGCAGCAAAGATGTGACAGTGGCCTTGGGGGTAGAGAGGACTCCACACAGCCAGAGAACACTTAGGGTTTGTGGTCAGAGGCAAAGTGAGACCACTCAGCGTGTTGCGGCTTGGAGTCTATCAGATTAGGGTTACATAGAGCCAGAGGGGTCAACCCCGGGTGACCTGTGGATAGAAAGCGCAACAGGTCTACGAGGGCTGGTAGGACAGTGTCCCCATCTCTCCCAGGAAGGAAGAGGGAAATTAGCTCTAATTGGAGCTGTTCGCAGGATGTGTCCGAAGCATTTGGGAGAAAGGCTGTCTGGATCTTGGGGGAGGAGACAGTTGTACAAGGAACATGTGGGGCTCTGGGAGGCTTCCTTAAGTCCTGCCTTGGCAGGGTCACGACGAGGAGTGCTCGTTCCAGATGTGGGGTGAATCCAGCCCTGGCGTTTAGTAACTCGGTGACCTCAGGTAAGGCATTGCCCATCTGGAAAGGGAGGTAACAATGTTCCTTAGTTCAAGGTTGTTATTAATGCTGGAGAAATTGTTAGGCAGCACCTGGTGCATCTTCAGGTACAAAAGATCCATTCGATAACTGTTAGGTATTATTATTATCATTATTCTTATTATTTTAATTTTTATTGGAGTACAGTTAATTTACAATGTGTGTTAGTTTCAGGTTTACAGCACAGTGAATCAGTTATACATATACACATACCCACTCTTTTTTAGATTCTTTTCCCATATTGGTCATTACAGAGTATTGAGTAGAGTTCCCTGTGCTGTACAGTAGGTCCTAATTAGTATCTATTTTATATACAGTATTATTATTTTTAAAAATCCAGTTCTCTCACCAAAGATGAATCACCTCCATACTGTGTTGTTTCACTGTTTCGCAAAAAGGAGAGTTGATATTCTGAAAAACTGTCAAGTATTAGAAGGGCCCTCTTGAGAAAAGCACTAACTGAAACTCTGGCCAGATTTATGATAACAGTTTAGTGTTGGAAACAGTTTCTCAAATTGAGTTTGGGTGCATGTGCACAAGCTCACAGAGACACGGGTGCATGCACACACACACAGTCAGGCCCGTGTGGGCTGGGTGCCTATGCAGACAGTTTACATCATGTGCGTTAGCAGGTGGAGGAGCTGTCAGGTCGCATCCTGGTGACCAAATGACCAATGGCCTGGTCATTATCTTCCTCTCCTGAGCACTGCCCCACCCTCCCCTTTCTCTGTTTTAAAATTTGACTTCATTTTTTAAACTAGAAGAGTAAGCTCTCACCAGCTGAAGACTTGAGACTGTTTATATGGCTGAAGCCTGTGGAACACAGCTGCTCACATCTCCAGCTTCTAACTCCTCACTAAGTCATCGGTGTAGACTTCCTGGTGGTGCAATGCTGTAATTCTGTTTTCTGCTGTGCTGGTGGAATGTGGCATCGACTACAAGCAAAAGAATTGCAGATTATATTGATTGCCATGTGTTTCGTGGATGCTGAGTGTCCTGTAATTGAATGGAGATGATCTAGCCCATGCTTTGTAAACTGTAGATGAAGCTGGCTAGCCATGTGGGTTCAGGTACAAGCAGGCGTCAACCACCGTTGCCATTTCAGTGTGTCCCTTCCCATCACCCCCTTCCACATCCAGTTCTGCACAGGTGGGCTTTCTTGGCAGAACTTAGGTTATGTATGTATCCCTAGCTGCAAGGGAATCTGGACAATGTAACCGTGACTTCTCATTTCTATATTTAATAATACAAGCATAGAGTGACGTAGAGTGAGCCAACCCACACAAGGTCTGTTCACGTTAATAAACACACGTCTACAATATCATTTTTAATGGTTGCATAGTATTATTATTTAAACTAAATTTCCTTGATTGTTTCTTTAGGATATATGCCTAGAAATAATAATTTCGGTTTAAAGAGCCTATGATTTTTTTCCTAGGCTCTTGCTATGCCCTAACAAATTGTTCTGCAGAAACATGACACCCATGTGTCAGAGTGTACACTCAAACTCTAACCAATGCTGGATATTATTTTATTCCAATATTTTCCATGTTCGTAGCCAAAAAAAGAACCATTAAAAAAACATTTCTTCTAACATTTTCAATAGCCTTATTTTAAACTACAAAGCAGAAGCAGCATAACTAAGTAAAAACAAAATAAGATAAATGGCAAAGGGTTCAGGGTTTGGAGATGTGTTAGGTTCAAGCCGTGCTCTGGCTCCTCACTACAATGACAAGAAAAAATGATTCATATTAATTCAAGAACTTCCAATGCATTATAGCTATTTTCATTTAGGTAAACATTTCAGTACCAAGCTAAGCTCGATGCTTTTAAGTCTTATAAATGTTTTTATGATTCAAGGAGTTATCAATTTTACCCACTTTATCTGGTCCCATTTCAAAACATTGCACATTAAGGCTCTTGTACTTTATAAGCAGCACTAACAGTATTTTTTCTTTTTCAATTTTGTATTCTGAATGCCTTTTAATCACTGAATTTATCCCAGGAAAGAGGTACAGACATTTTTCACACTTATAAAGTAGTTCTGAGAATTTCAGCCTTAAGAAATGTAATTGATGTCTGATTTGAGGTGATAACTCCTAAACCAGTAAACTCTAAATAACTGAAGGTAGAAGGCTGAATGTATGTGTTCAAAACCCTTAAATAAGAAACCTTTATATTTTACTGCCTACTCTTCCCTCTTGTAGTTTGATTGGTTCAAACCTAAGACACAGGATTATTCCTTGAGAATTTTAATTCCTAAGCTTTCAAAAAACCTGAAAAAGGTCTTGCCTTGACAATTTAAAATATGATTTCCCATCACACAACATTTTTCTCAGTCCAGACTCTAAGCCACAATTCGACACCTGTGTCCTTCCTTCTTCCTGAACATTTAAACAGTGTTTATGAGACAGATGGGCACGTGCCCAGCTGGGTGTCAGCTTGAATAAGATGCCAGAGAAATATGAAACATGATTCATTCCTCAACTAACTCATAGACAAGGAGACCATACCAAAAAATAAAGTAAAAAGTGGGGCCTTGGTAGCAATCACCTGGATCAGGGCAAACTGTGGCCCAATCTGGCCTGATGACTGATCTGTACGTAAAGATCTATAGGAGCACAGTTACACTCACTCATTTATGTGCTGCATTCAAGCCACAGCAGCACAGCCGAGTGGTGTGACAGAGCCGTGCATCCTACAGGCTCAGATGTTTACCATCTGGCCATTCACAGAAAGTTTGCTGGCCTCTGGTCTAGATCACTGGACCATCTCCTGCTG
>NW_006790887.1:1660993-1672205 GCF_000442215.2 Lipotes vexillifer | reverse complement strand
CTGCTGAAAAAGCTGAATAAATGTATATATTTGATGTATATATAAATTGATATATACAATTATATACTAATGATGGTGAAGAATCACAGGGCCAAGTTCCCTGAGAGGACGGAATCTAGAGAAGTGACCGGGCTCTGGGGCCTTTCTTCTGGGAGAGTCTGTGGGACTGAGCCTCTGGGCTGGAGGGGGCGCTGACATCCAGGGCCCGGAGGGTTACAACATTGGTCCTGCTGGAACAAGGGTAACTGGAAGTAACTAGCTGACTACTGTGATTACCACTGCCTAGCTATGAACCAACTCAACCCTGGAAAACTGACACTTGGCTGAGCGAAAAAAAAATACACCTGGGAGAAGGTAATGTCCTCCCAAGACTCAGCTTATTTCTACAGCAAATTTTCAAGTATAATATTCTCAACATGAAAGAAATCTCACCACGTTCTGGCCATGATGGAATGAATGATACTGCACTTATTATCCTGCCACTAACAAATATAAAAGCTGAATAAAATATGCAAAGCTGCTCTTTGCAGGCCTTTGACAACAAATGCAGGCTGTGACCTTTGAGAGAAAAGAAGCACACATGTGAGCATCACATTTGTCCTTGCTTCTCCCTGACAGCATCTTCCAAACTTTAGCACAGGGGATGGAGCTCACATGGAGACCACAGGCTCTCTGGACAGAGGAACAGAGGTCAGAACTCAGGAGTTTTAAGTGGCTGTGATTTAGGTCAGGGAGAGTACAGAGCTGAAGGGAAGTTATTCCAAAAGTCTGTGTAGTTTTCGTGTACCCTTGGCTTACTCAGAGCAGCAGACGCACAGGGCTCCCTGAGGGAACAGCAATGAGAGCTGGCGCTGAGCAGATTCCAGAGTTCAGAGGTGCTGGAGACACTGGAATTTGGCCCGAGCCAGGATGGGGAGACAGGCCATGCCCTGGGAGTAAGGACCGCCTCTAGGAGTGAGCACTGGTCCCGTTGGGGAGGCCAAACGGAAGTAGCCGTGCTTCCACAGGAAGCAGCTGCTAACTCCAAATCTCAGGGAAAGGATTAAAACAGAACTCTAGCTTGATTGGAGCTTGAAAGATGGATGAGTAATATTTGGGTCACTGAGATTGGAGCTGTTTAAAATATGCTTTAAAAATAATCAATGGGTGTTAAATTTCAACAAATGTCTTTTCTGCATCTGATGTGTTAGAGGCCTGGGCATTCTCCTGGTTCTGTATAAATCTTAGGAACGCTTTCCACCACAAGCATCCTCTAGGGGAAGTCATAATTTGCATTTTATAGATTTTTGTGTAAGTGAATCATGTAGTATGTACTCATTTTGCTTAACTTTTTTCATGCAGCTTAATGATTTTTGAGATGTATCCGTGTTGTACCATCTGTCAGTGATTCATTCCTTTTTATGGGTGGGTAGCATTCCACTGTATGGACGTACAACTCTTTGCTCACCATTCACCTGTTTATGGACTTTTGGGTTGCTTCTAGTTTGGGGCTATTACCAAAAAAACAAAATCAAAAACCCTGCCATGAGCAGTCATGTACCAGTCTTCGCATGGACATATATTTTTATATTTTTAGGTTAAATATCCAGGAGTGGAATGTCTCTGCTGTATAGTAGGAGTGAGTTAGCTTCTTAAGAAACTGCCAAACTGTATTTCAAGTCGGTTGCACCATTTCACACGAGCAGCGCCTGAGAGCTCCAGTTGTTCCGTTTCCTCACCAACGCCTGTATCATCAGAGTCTGTTTAATTTTAGCCAATTTGAAGCATGTGAAGGTGGGATCTCATTGTGGGTTTAATGTGCACTTCTTTGATGACGAATGACATTGAGCATCTTTTCATAGACCTCTTTGCCATTCGTGTGTCTACTTTGGGGAAAGCACCTCTTCAGGTCTTTTCATCTGACCTGTGCATGACTCAGCGGTGCAGCTGACATCGCACAGATGGCCCAAATGTCAGTTTTGTTCTCTGGGTCTTTTCTGTGCATGCGTAGCTTTGGAATTCGGGTGAGACTTGTGCAGATTCATAGACAGAGTTGGAGCCCCTTTCCTGGCTCTCTCTCCCTTCTGCCATTTCGCCACATGCTTCAGCCTTGAGGGGCCCCTTTGCATGGTGCCTCTCCAGAAGATAAAAAGGAAGAAAATCCACATAGGTCACCTCTGTAACTTGTAACTTCCTTTACAATCTTCCTGTTTTTATTTATTTTCCAGAATCTTCAGAGTTTTAAAAAATTTGTCCAGTTTTTGGTTGTAATCAGAGCGAGGAATGGGCTGTACTGTGCTTACCCCACCACCGTGGAACCAGAATGAAATTACTACCTTGTGGGTAATTGCTATGTAACCTGGTCTTTCTTAGCATATATATGATACTTTGTGTCCTCAAGAACATACAAATACATCAATAAATGAATTGGAAACCAGGACAATTTGCAGGTATAATGTTTCAAAATTGGGAGCTACTGAGACTTGGAATTTTCACAGAATGCCAAATATTTCCCACCTTGAATTTATGTATTTTTCTCAGAAATGTCTAGGCATGTTAAAATTTTTACCAGGAATTCCAGCAATAATTTTCAGATATCATAGCCTCCACACACATAGACAACTGTTAGTAGCTAATGAATGGCTATTTGGTTTCGGCTAACCTACCAAACTGAAATTCAGTCAGATTTGGGGGGCGTGCACTAGGGTAGTTGAATCGGAAATATTTTTGTGCATTTCACTACTGAATGGTGAGGAGATGTTCCGCACATAATAGATTTCTCATTTTCCTGTAAACTGTTTACATACTCTTTAGTAAGAATGAAAAGATTCCATGGGTTGGGTGGCAGATTTAGAGGGACGCAACTCCTTGCAAGAATCTGAGTGGGCAACAGCAATTCTGTAGTAACAGTCCAGCCTCACGGGTGAGAAAGACTTCTCTAGCTTTGGGTGAACTCTCTCCAAGGCCCTGGATTTCCTGGAAGAAGCATCAGAAAATAAGGGTGCATCTGTGCTCAATTGTAGATTTGTTAGTATGAGCCAAAAAATCAGCGGTTTAGTCTCTCTTACTTAGCAGGAAAGTAGAGTATGACTCTGAATTCATCCCAGTGATAAAGTCCTGTGTGCTGATATCCTTCTGCAGAGATGATTAATCTGCCAGGAACATATGTGAGGATTTGGACCTGCTTCAGAAAACATTTCAAATATATAATTGCTCTGCAGTTTCCCCTAACTGATTCTGAATAAGTAGTGCTGTAACAATACTATGACAAATAAAGCTCTGAGAGGTGTTGGCTGAGTGGTAAGGTGTGGTCACTATGCCTAAAAACTGGAAAGCAACCTAAGGAAAGACCAAGATATCTTTCTTTACCAAGTTTCAATTTTTATTGTAGTCATGGAAAAAAACTGACGTCATTAAATTTACTATGGAAAATAATCACTTTTCTTCTTCTGTGGGCTTTTCTTTATTTTTAAAAATTAGATTGTAGATATTTTGTTCAATTGCAAGGGTATAGGCAGGTATCAGAACATGAACAATTATGTTTCTGCTATGAGTACAATACACACACCTGAAATACAGCAATTCTCAGTAAACTGCCAAAGACTTGAATCAGATTGAATTTAGAACCGAAAACAGCATTATTTTTATAAACTTTGAGCTGAAATAATCGGTTTGGCGTACATCACGTTGAATCATGTGGTCTTCAAAGTCAGGAAGAACTGGGTTCAAACTCAATTTCGGCATTAATATTACTGCACGACTCTGGGCAAGTTACTCATCCTCTCGTAGCCTTAGGTTCTTCATGCAGAATGTGAAAATATGATTGTCGGGAGAATAGATTTTAAGGTTTATGTAAAGGACAGTGTAAGTGCTCAATAAATGGCTTCTATAAGTATTTCTTAAATTATTATTACTTGAAACTGTGGGCAGTATAAAAATATACATAACCTAACTCATTAGTGCTAATCAGAATTGAAACTATAGATCTAGTTTTGCAAAACAAAACTCACCAGGTGGATCTTTCATTTGATTCAAGTCCCTGAGTCATGAGTCTTTCAGCGGAGCTCGCAGGACCCAGAGTATCAACTTTCCTTGTCTAAAAACTCTCTACTCCGTCCTGTTTGACCCCCAATTTTTTGTCTCTCCTTTCTCCACATCTGCTACTGTTTTTACACCTTGATCACTTTATCTGTAAACAGTTCTGCCTTTCCTCACAAGTCAAATTTGTGTATGCCAAGCTCTGTGAAGCCCTCCTTTCCAGTTTTCTTGTGTGGTGTTTGGTGTCTGTCAAAAATATCTTAAATGCCTATATTGCTGAGAGTTACGAAAATGTGACAGGCAAATTTCCCCCTGAGACTTCAATGTGTAGAGAACATAGGAGATGCCAATCCTCTCCTTGGATGGAGTTACTCCCTGAAACACAGTATCCAGAGCTTTCCCCGCCTCAGCAGAGCGTTTTGAGTGAAGAAAGCTTGACAGATTTCTAAGACAAAGCAGCCTCAACACAAGCTATAATGTGCAACCATCAAACCTATTTATCTGAGATACTTTGCATGATTTTATTTCTCTTATTAATGCTTTGCCATTATGTTAAGTTTGTATGTTACAGGAGTTAAATTTAATTCTAGGTTTATTATCCAGAAGATAATGATAAATATGAAAGTCTTTAATAATTTATCTTAGGGCTTCCCTGGTGGCGCGGTGGTTGAGAGTCCGCCTGCCGATGCAGGGGACGGGGGTTCGTGCCCCGGTCCGGGAGGATCCCACGTGCCGCGGAGCGGCTGGGCCCGTGAGCCATGGCCGCTGAGCCCGTGCGTCCGGAGCCTGTGCTCCGCAACGGGAGAGGCCACAACAGTGAGAGGCCCGCGTACTGAAAAAAACAGTAATAAAAAAAATAAAAAATAAATAATTTATCTTAGAGGGCTAATTTTTAAATTCACAAACATATTCATCATTCTTTCATGAAGAGGCCAATCTCATTTTTATTTAGTTCATTTTCATATTGGAACTCTTTCTTTGTTTGAATCAAGTGAAAACGTAATGTTTCCAAAATTCCTGTTTATGCCTTTTATGTATAGCAGCACCAAGCCATTAGAAGAGAATGCATTTGCACTGGTTATGCCTTAAAAACAAAATAAGCACAGCAAATTCTATTAACTTGGATCACACAGCAGAGACTATGTCTTGAAGGATCACGTGATGATTCAACATTTCTTATGTTTCCGGGAGGAAGCCCTCAGAAACTTTTCTCAGCATCTATTTTTAAGAGTCAGAAAGCTTGAGAGTTTGTGTAATGATCTGCCTCTTGCCTACAGGCGAGATTATACTTACGTTATCCCCAACAGGAAGCTATAGCACTCTGAAAATGTTTTTAAAACTGCCCTCATGTGTACAAAGTATTTACATCAGAAATGCCGGCAAAAAGAAAAAAAAAGGCGGGGGGAGTAAAAGATAATCATATTAGTTTTGAGGGGCTGCTGACAAGTCTTACTTTCCCTTCCCTTTGACTTAAAGCATTTTGCTCATTTTGGCTTAGCTTTTCTTTCATACTAATTTCTTTTCTTTTCTCCTTCTTCTGGGTCTAATTATATTTTCCAAGAAAACTGATGATTCAGGAAGAGGAGCGACAGTTTGAGGGCAGTGAGGCTCCAGTGATGAGTGAGCAGAGCTGGACGGTTTGCACATGGAGAGCTTTTGTGATTCAACTGTTCCGAACAGAGGCTGGGCTTCCCGGAGCAGTCTGGCCACCCTCTGCTGCTCAGCAGTGTCAGGGCTGCTGATTGCCAACTGTTTAACAGGAACTTTTTGTGTCCCTCAGGCTCGCCAAGTTGATTTGGGTCCTCTGAAATAGAAGCCAAGTGTGCCTGCCCACAACAGAGTCTGCACTGACCAGTCCCAAACCACCGATCTCTGGAGGGGAGGAGGTGTGTGCAGGGGTGCGAAAGGCCACCAGGGGTCACGTTCAGTCCAGAGCTCTGGGCTGACAGCAGGCGCACTGGTCTGAAGGTCTCTGAGCCATAGTTACTGCAGTGGCAGCATCCTGAGAGCCACTGGGCGTGGAGAGGTAGGGAGGCCAGGTCGCTGAGAATTTCAGTTAAGTTGAACAAATGAATGAGCTGTACTCAATGCTTCTGCCACTGGAAATTTAAAACCACTAAGTCCTAGTAAGTTTCAGAGATTATCCTTGACTTTCAGATTCATAACCTGCATTTTAATGGCATCGTAAGATAGACTGAGGACAGGAAGCCCTTTTCTCCTAAAGCTTGTGCTCTGGTTGGCCAAGCATACACCCTCTTCCAGTCACACCTGTCAGGTCCACATCAGTAGGCCATTCCTGAGGGTTCCTGACACCCTCAGGAACGGCCTAATCTGTAGTCTATGGCAACTTTCGGACCATACCCATTATGTGAAGCTGCCATCCATTCAAGCTTACAAACGCTGTATTTGTTGAAATCCATCTCTCAGAGTACCTTAAAGCTGTGCTCACTTCCCCAGATCCCGACGTTTTGTTTCCTCATCTCTCCAGAACAGTCCCACGTCCTCTGACTCTCCTTTAGCTTCACTGGTTCCAACTCAGTGTAACAACGTTCCTGGGGGACCCTGAGAGTCCTTCACTGTCTTGCCTTACTTCCATGTCTGTCTTCCTCAAATTCTGCTTTCTTCTGTTCTGTCCTTGGTTGTTGAACAAAGCTGGAGAAAGTAATAAACTATACCAAGGGGACTTCCCTGGTGGTGCAGTGGTTGAGAATCTGCCTGCCAGTGCAGGGGACACAGGTTCGAGCTCTGGTCCAGGAAGATCACACATGCCACGGAGCAACTAAGCCCATATGCCACAACTACTGAGCCTGTGTTCCACAACTACTGAAGCCCGCACGCCTAGAGCCTGTGCTCCGCAACAAGACACCGCAATGAGAAGCCCGCACACCGCAACAAAGAGTAGCCCCTGCTCGCTGCAACTAGAGAAAGCCTGCGTGCAGCAACGAAGACCCAACGCAGCTAAAAATTAATTAATTAATTAATTAATTAAAAATAAATAAACGATACCAAAAGTCTTGCATTCCTTACTTGGCAAAAAATGATTGCTTTCTTCACCGAAAAATCTACAGGCTTTGTCTCCCTCCCCACCTATGACATATCATTCTGCCTTAATTCTTTACTTCTGCACATCTGTTGTACACTCCTTTCATATGAGGACAAAGTCTTATTCATCTTTTTATCACTCATAGTACCAGATCAATATCAAAGAAATAATATATATCTAATAGATAGTGTTTAACAAGTATTTATTAAATTGGGTAAAAAAGAATGAAGAGAAAAATGGTTTGATTATTGCTAAAAAAAAAACACCTCTACAGGTGAGATTTGTGTGATCTGCAATATCTGGTTGGATATTGTCTTATGTTACGGACGTATTGTGTCTTGTGTGTAAATCTCATCTAAATGAGCACATTGCAAGGTCTGTAAGTAAATAGTGCCACGCTATATTTATCTTGAAATTCCAACATCATTTATTCAATGGCTAATTATCCACCAAGTCACAGAATGAAAAGGGACTCTAGAAGCGGGTGCACAGACGAACTACATCAGAATCATCCAGGAGGTTTACGAAATGTGATTTCCTGTACTGTACCCAGGACCCACTGAATCAGAATTTCTGGGGCACAGATTCACATGACTTTAAGAGTTCCCAACGCAATTCTGTTCTAAAGATAGGTTTTGGAACCATGAATTTAGTCCAAGTGTCACAATTCACAAATGAATAAGCTGAGGGAGGGCCAGGGAATTTAAGTGATTGTCTAAGGTGGAAGAGCAAGAAGGGTCTGATGTTCCTTACACTATTGGTGAATTGACTTTGCCCAGGTCTGGCTGTTTCTCATACAGACCTCACACCCCCAGCCTCACCCTAGAGCACCAGGTCATCTCCGCACTGCTGCCCACTTGGGGAAGCCTGTGCCTTACCTCAAGCTTGAGCCGCACTTTCTGCCTTAGGGCTTCTTGATGCCTGTCCTGCATTCACACACACACAAGTTATAAGTGCACGGAGGCCATTTCCCAGCCAGTGGGAGGGGGAAGAGTCTGGGATCTGATGCCCTTCACCTTCACCTCTTTAGCAGATAATTTTGAAAGGCATTTTATACACCCTGCAGAAGGTCCTGGTGACCAATAGATAAGGCCTTCTTGCGTCAACTCTCCCTGTTTTCCTGCTTCACTTTCCCTTGTCTTTCATTTCTGCTTCCTGGGGTCACTTCCAAGGTAAATAATGTGCATATAAATTCTTGCCTTGGGTTCTGCTTTGAGAGAGCTCAGACTAAAACAGGACCTTAGGGCTTCCCTGGTGGCACAGTGGCTGAGAATCTGCCTGCCAATGCAGGGGACACGGGTTCGAGCCCTGGTCTAGGAAGATCTCACATGCCGCGGAGCAACTAGGCCCGTGAGCCACAACTACTGAGCCTGCGCGTCTGGAGCCTGTGCTCCACAACAAGAGAGGCCGCGACAGTGAGAGGCCCGCGCACTGCGATGAAGAGTGGCCCCCCACTCGCCGCAACTAGAGAAAGCCCTCGCACAGAAACGAAGACCCAACACTGCCAAAAATAAATAAATAAATAAAATTTTTAAAAAAACAGGACCTTAGTAGGAGATTTTGGAGCCAAGTCTGACAGCAATGAGGACCCCATCGCTAGTAGGTGCCATGCACTAGCATCCTCAGTAAGACTCTTCCCTGGTAGCTGGAGCGGACGCGGCTGGAACACGGGACTCGCTGGGCTCTGGGAGCCAAGTGATTCAGGGACAGTATAAGTGAGATGATCATGGACTTAGCTGGCTTTGGTTAGCTGCTTGGAAGACTTGAAAAGAAAGAAAGTGGTCAGCTTAGGAATTAGCAACCCAGCCAAGGACCCCTGAGGCTGGTTCTCGAGTGTTGCTAGGGTGGCACCCGGAAGACACTGATATCCTCCAGGAAAGAGCAGAAATGGCAGATCAGCCTTGCTAGAATCTTGAGGAAGGGTCAGAGTTTTGGAGAGGTGGGAATATTAAAGCAGATTTATCATGTGATACCAATATACTCCTTTGGGAGACCCTGGAGAACATCCGCTTCAATAAGGCTATTAACAAGTCTCTTGATGAAGGATGCTGGCATCATACGGTAACGTGGGGTGGCTACTGAAATCTGGGGTTGACAGCAGGAGATGTAGCTGGAATTGGATTTTCTCGTATCATTTGGGATTACAGGGTTCCAGAATGGCAGAGGCCAGGCGGTGGTACAAAACTTTAGGAGCAAAGTGGTCAAAATTGCTGTGAAGAGCAAGAAGGAAAGCACAGAAATCTGTGTCAGGCCATGGTGGTCACTCACGGTGTCAGGCCACGGTGGGTCACTCACGGTGTCAGGCCACGGTGGGTCACTCACGGTGTCAGGCCACGGTGGGTCACTCACAGTGCTTCAAGTGGAGAGACAGATGAACGGCTGACTTAGGGTGTTGTCTGGGTTATAGAACAAACAAAAAATCAAGCTGTTGAGACAACTATCTTGTGTTTTCAGAAAGTCACTTTGTATTGTAGAAAATAGGATGTAAGTAGCAAATGTAGGTATAGGAAGACAGTTTGGGGCTTTGAATGATTAAGGTGAGGTAGGAGGGGCGTAGCCCAGGCCAGTGGGGGAGATGAGTGGAATGGAAGGACTGGTGGGGGGGGCGGTGTTTGCAAGTAGAGATGACAGAATTTGCTGAAAGACTGGATGCCAGGTAGGATGGGAAGAGGAACCAGGGATAATTCCCATGTTTTTAGCTCAAGCAACTTAGAGGATGGTGGTACCGAGAGCTGCCAGGGGAAACAGGAAGAAGAGAGCAGGCTGTGGAAGAAACGAGCACTTTCCCCTCAGGAGAGGCCACATTGTGAAGCTGTTACACATCCAGTGGTCGCGCCAGATAGGCTGTTAGATGCAGGTGGAGACACAGATTTAGTTAATACCTTCACATCCCTTAATATCACACTCGGGTACGAGAATTCCTGGAGAAACCCTACAGATAGGGAAGACGGAGGTAGAGGGCCAGCGACACACTCGGGTGTCTCTGAAGGTTAATGTCTTGTGGAGAAGGACCCAGGAGGACACTGAGGCCAGAGGAACCCAGAGCGCTGTGCTGTTGGGAAGAAAGTGCTTCAAATGGGGAGAAAATACAAAGGACAGAGTGACCAACTGTGTGGAATCTTGTTGAGAGGTTAACAGCCAAGGACAGAGAAGTGACTAGTGGATTTGGCAAAATGGAGGTCAGTGATGATGTTGACGAGAGTCATTTCAGTGGCTGAACGCAAACCTATGGGAGTGAGGTGGGGTTACCACCATAGGTAATAGAGTGGGACAAAAAATTGGGGGTTAAAATCTGCAAATAACATCACATTCATTACGAAGAGGCCACTAATCCTATTTAATTTCCTAGGAAAAAGAGGTTCCATATGAGTCATGAGAAATTAGCAGATTGAGAACATTGTGTGTCTCTATTTTGAGACTGGAAATTCGAAAGGTGGTAAAGATTAAAAAGACAAGCCAGGTATAGATCTGGAGGGGAAAAAAATGGCTGGCAAATCACACGGGCATCCAGGAATAGTAGGGAGAGATGGAACTGAAGCCAAGAAAACATCCTGGGGCCACCACGAGGGTCAGAGAAAAGTTTAGCTGGGTAGGGCTTAACATGTTTCATAATAAGGATACTTTATTCGAACTTTGGAATATATCAATTCACTTTTGTTTTTACTATTTAATTTTTAAAAAGGAAGTATAGTTTACCAAAACATACTGGTAATAAGGATTTATATGTTTGTAGACAAAACACATATGCATGGATCATATATTATACTCTGATTCTTTCATCATCCAAGTCTAACCACAGTTTACGCACTATGCCTAACCCATGACCTATTGTTCACCATGTAGCACCTACATAAATTATAGTCGTTATGGCTAGGACGGCATGGAAAGATGAAATATAAACAAATATTCCATGAGGATTCAATTTTCTAACCATGAATACATGGAGAGAAGATAAATTAAATGTGGTCAATGAAGTTCAAGTTGATTTACTTGGAAAAGTTTTTTGTAGCCCTGCCATTATTACGCCTTACAATATTTTTAAGGTCAGGCAATCCAGTCATCACCCAGTCTTACTTGTAGCCAGTCACAAACACTTAGAGGCCAAAAGATGCCTTGAGGTACACTGGGAACTTTGTTCATGCTGTTTAAGCA
>NW_006790887.1:1656742-1660952 GCF_000442215.2 Lipotes vexillifer | reverse complement strand
AATGGAGCTTATGTGTTTTAAATATAACATTTGAATTGCCCAGATCACGGGTTGGTTTTTTTTTTTTTATCAGAAGTGAGGCTCAGCTAACGTTTAAGTGCTAATTCCTCTTGTCAAAGGAAAAGACTGCAATAAAGACATTTGTAAACTCAACAAGTAAAAAAGCTTTTTCATGGTTCTTCTCTGCTGTAAACATTAACTGGCTTTTCCTTTTTATTTTTCATAAGTAAATGTAGGGTCTGAATCTAGCTACCCACTTTAGGTTCCCTTTAGATTTGCTATCTGGATAATCCATAAATATGCAAGATGTAAGAATCCTGTAGTATAATCATGTGCTGTGATTTATTTTATAGTGCAAACATGTGACATAAGTAGATACTGAATCTTTTAGGAAAAATGAGATCTTGTCTCAAGTTCTCATGGGCAAAGCACGCTGCAGCTCTGTGGGAAGGAACCTCATTTATGTGGGCCAGCTACTTTCTCTCATGTGACAGGAACAAAGAACAGCCAAGGATTTGGGATCCAGCAGCTAGCGTCTCAGAATCTTGGGTTGGCTGCCCAAAAGTTTTCCATTTTTATTCTCTGAGAAGTTGACTGAATTGTAGGATTATGTGCAACTTTCCAATTTATCTCTGCCCAGCAGCCAGAAAGTCCATGATTCCCAGAATTTGTTGAACAAAATGGTCCAAGGGCAGCTTCCCTGCTGTCTACTAATCCACTTGAAGGCAAGCTCAAAATTGACCCTTCCCTTGGGAAGAAAGAGCAGCACCCCACTGATGACTGCATTGTTATTTTGAATGTGTACGTGTAATGTGGCACGTCAGGCTTCGGGATAAGGCAAAAACAAAATAAACTCTTTGTTTCTCTGAGCCACTAGTACTGAAATTGCCTGAATTGGTTCCTTGAAAGACGATATGTGCTTTGAATAAAATTAGATTGAAATCGCTAGACTAGCACCCCAGATTTGTGCAGAAAATAGAATGGTGTGGAAATCTTCTCTTAAATGATTAGTTTACCCATCTGCAATCTGGTGGTAAGGCTGTTAGTTATATCTTGGGGTTATCATGATAATACACACTGCTCATACCAAGTCTTGGGCAAGCTCCTGAACTTAAATTGGAATAAAAGGCAAATACATATACCTGAAATTATCTTTTGAATAAGCTGACCATCTTGAAACCAAATGGTAGTCAATAAATGTTTTCACTTGAATAGAACCGCTTTAATTTTTAACAAATTTCAGTGAAACCAAACTATGATTAGAGTTTTCAGAGACCTAAACTGGGTGTAGAATGGCTAGATATTTTTAAAGAACTGTTTCTTATTTATTCTTCTTTTCACATTTTCTTGACTTGTTATTGATTTAGAAAATTTTTTGAAATAACTATAGATTCAGAAGAACTTGCAAAGATAGTACAGAGAGGTCCTGTGTACTATACCAAATATCAAAACTAAGAAAATGGACATTGGCACAATGTGTGTGTATAACCCTAAGTCATTTTATCAAAAGCGTAGGTTCGGGGCTTCCCTGGTGGCGCAGTGGTTGAGAGTCCGCCTGCCGAGGCAGGGCACACGGGTTCGTGCTCCGGGTCGGGAAGATCCCACATGCGCAGAGCGGCTGGGCCCGTGAGCCATGGCCGCTGAGCCTGCGCGTCCGGAGCCTGTGCTCCGCAACGGGAGAGGCCACAACAGTGAGGGGCCCGCGTAACACACACACACACACACACAAAAGCGTA
Organism: Lipotes vexillifer; assembly: GCF_000442215.2. NCBI lineage: Eukaryota > Metazoa > Chordata > Mammalia > Artiodactyla > Lipotidae > Lipotes > Lipotes vexillifer. The sequence goes on along the minus strand of NW_006790887.1, from coordinate 1,659,216 downwards.
GGTTCATGTAACGATCATCTCCGCGTGAAATGTAGTGAATTCTCTCAACACAGGGAGTGACTGCCTGTGGCAATGATGACTATCAAATTTAACATGAAAAATCTACAGTTCTCGCCCTGGCTCCATCATTCATGAGCTAGTTACCCAAGGAAGTGTCTCAGCACTTCTGCCTCCGTTCCCTCATTTTTCATGGGTTGGTTGTAATATGTAATAGATAAATTAATGGACATGAAAGTCCTTAGTGAACTCGAACATAAAAATGCCAGGTGTTGTTATGATCTATCGACCAGAGACCAAGGAATAAAACTCAGAATCCCCTGAACCTCGTTGCGGAGCCTCATTCCTCTTCTCACAATGTGTTACTCTAGCTCTAAAGGGTGGGACTGAAGACTGCGACTTGTAGCTCTATGGAACTTCATCTCACAGCAAGACCTGGGTGTATTCGAGTGTCGGCTGGGAGTAAGGACTCTCTCTGCTAGGTTTGCCTTTGCAAAAGCCTGGGCTGAAGAAGTCACTCCCAGCCAGTCGACGGTAGGAGTAGAGATAAAATCTGCATCAACCAAAAATATATCTTGCGTTGACAACTATAGTTCTTTGTAATCTCACTTGAGTCACTTTGAAATCCGTGAGTCAGCCCATGACCAAAACAGGACTTTCATCATTCCTCTGAGAGACTTTTTGTAGCCATTATCAAGTTCATGAAACTGTAAGCCAATTCTGACCAAAATTATTGCACTAAAATTAGAATATTTGAAACTATACCATAGTGTGCAGCACTGAAAAATGAAAAATTACTCAGATATTCACCATGGGTGATTTGTTAAATACTATTTCACAAACAAGTGAACTTTAAAAGACAGTATAGGAAGCATTTACTGACATATAAAGATGTTCACAATGTGTAATCACATGAAAAATTTACGAAGCAATATATTCAGTAAATATTAAGAGAAAATAATCCAAAATATTATGTATCAAGTTGTTAGACATTTTTTCAGATTATTTTCATTTAGGAGAAGCAAATATATACTCCTGTTTCCTACAAGGAATACATGTCCTTTCTTTTATAATCTGTTACATTGTTGTATAGTTCGAATGCAATAAAGCTCACTTATTTTATGAGTGAAATTCAACGAGTTTTGAAAAATGTATACAGTCATGTAAACATTAGCACCATCAAGATAAGAGCACATTTCCATCACCTCTCAAAATCATCCTTTGCTTTTTACCACCAGCACCTTCCTCCGGTAACCACGGCTCTGCTTTCTGTCACTAGTTTTGCCTTTTCTAGAATTTCATATTACTGGAATCACACACTAGGTGGTCTGTGTGTCTGTTTTTTCTTCTTCACGTAACATAATACCTTTGAGATTCATTCACGCATGCTGTTGTGTTTATGAGTAGTTCAGTTCCTTTTATTGCTTCATCATATAACGTTATACGGATATACCATAATCTGTTTATCCATTTACCAAGTGAAAGACAGTTGTTTCCAGGTTTGGCAGTTGTGAAAAAAGCTGTTATAAAATTTTTATTCAAGACTTTGTAAAAACCTGGAGTAGAATTGCTGGGTTAAATGGTAAATATACGTTTAATTTTGTAAGAAATTCCCAAACTGTTTTCCAAAGTGGCTGTACCAGTTTGCATTCCCAACAGCAAAATATGAGAGTTCCCGTTCATTCACATCGTCTTCAGTGCTCGGTTTTGCCATCTTTTTCATTTTAGGTATTCTATTAGTTAGGTAATTGTATCTCTTTATGTTTTTCATTTTCATCTTCATTTTTCTAATGTAAATATCTTTTTTCGGTAATGTGTCTGTTCAAATCTTTTACAAATGTTTAAAATCAGATTGAATGTCTTATTATTGGCTTTTGAGGGTTCTTCATATAGTCTGAATACAAGTGCCTTACCAGATGTATTTTTCTCCCAGTCTGAACCTTGCCTTTTCAGTTTTTTTAAAGAGTATCTTTGGAATAGTAAACTGTTTTAATCTTGAAGACAGCCCGATATCAATTATTTCTGTTAAGATTTGTGCTTTTTGTATCATATCTAGTTTATCTTACCTAACGAGGTCACGAATATCTACTACATTTTCCTACAGAAGTTTTATAGTTTTAAGTTAACATTTATGTCTATGATGCATTTCCTGCTAATTTTTTTTGGTATATGTGAGATAAGGGTAAAAATTTGGTTTTATCCATATAGATATCCAATATTTCCAGTAATATATGTCAAAAAGATGATCCTTTCTCTATAAAATTGCCTCAGCTCCTTTGTAAAAAATAAATTATGTGGATTTATTTCTGGACTCCATTTAGTTCCACTGGTCTATATAGCTATCCTTACATTAAAATCTCATTGTCTGGATTAGTATAGTTTTATTATACTTTTTTTTTTTTTTTTTTTTTTTACATGGCCCTCTCACTGTTGCGGCCTCTCCCGTTGCGGAGCACAGGCTCTGGACGCACAGGCTC
>NW_006790887.1:1647008-1656705 GCF_000442215.2 Lipotes vexillifer | reverse complement strand
TTTTTTTTTTTTTTTTTTTTTTTTTTTTTTTTTTTTTGCGGTACGCGGGCCTCTCAGTGTTGTGGCCTCTCCCGTCGTGGAGCACAGGGTCCAGACCCGCAGGCTCAGCGGCCATGGCTCATGGGCCCAGCCGCTCCGCGTCATGCGGGATCTTCCCGGTCCGGGGCATGAACCCCTGCATCGGCAGACGGACTCTCAACCACTGCGCCACCAGGGAAGCTCTATTATACATTTTTAAATCATGTATTTTAAGTTCTTCAAATTTGAAATTTCTCAAAATTGTTCTGGCTATTCTACATCTTTTAATTTAACGTGAAATTTTATAATCAGCTTATAAATTTGTACGAAATACTGTCTTGGAATTCTTTTTTTTATTATTAATTAATTTTTGGCTGCACTGGGTCTTTGTTGCTGTGTGCAGGCTTTCTCTAGTTATGGCGAGCAGGGGCTACTCTTCATTGTGGTGAGCGGGCTTCTCATTGCGGTGGCTTCTCCTGTTTCAGAGCACAGGCTCTAGGTGCGCAGGCTTCTGTAGTTGTAACATGTGGGCTCAGTAGTTGTGGTGCACGGGCTTAGTTGCTCCGCGGCATGTGCAATCTTCCCGGACCGGGGCTCGAACCCATGTCCCCTGAACTGGCAGGAGGATTCTTAACCACTGCGCCAACAGGGAAGCCCCTCTCTTGGAATTCTGACTGGAGTTTTGTTGAATCTTTACAGCACTTTCAGATAATTGACATTTTTAACGATAAGACTTCCAGTGAATTGACACGGTCTCTCTATTTATTTGTCTTCTTTAAATTCTCTCAGTAATGGCTGCTGTTTCCAGTGTATGGATATTGCAATACTTTGTTAAACCTATCCTTGAGCAGTTTATGTTTTGTGATGCTATTTCGTACGATGTTTTATTTTAATTTCCAATTATTTATTGCTAGTATGTAGAAATACAATTGATTTTTGAATACTGACCTTGTACCCTAAGACATTTCTAAACAGACTTTTTAATTCTATGAAATAGATTTTTAAAGATATACTAGATAGATAGTTATGTTGTCTGTGAAAAAAATGAGTTCTACTGATTTCTTTTTAATCTGTACGGGTTAATTCTTTTCCCCCTTAGTGCTCTGGAAAGGACTCCTGGTACAACACTGCACAGAAGTGGTGACTACGGTGCCTAAACTGCCTTAGTCCTGATCTTAAGGGGAAAACAACCATCTTTCACTATCAAATGAATGTTAGCTGTAGCGGTTTTGGAAATTTCCTTCTATTTCTAATTAGCTACATTGCACTGCTGTTGAATTTTGTGAAAAAAATGTTTCTGTGTCTTTTGGTTGGATTGTATGTTTGTTTGTTTTTTTCTTTTCTTTTTAGTCTCTCAATGTGGTGAACTACATTCACTGATTTTTGGATGTTGAAACAAACTTGCATACCTGGGGAAGACTCTACTTAGTCATGATGAATTATCCTCTTTTATGTACTGCTTATTCAATTTACTTATATTTTGGTAAGGACTTTTCTATCTACGTTCACGAGGGATACTGGTTTTTGTAGTTTTCTTGTGATGTTTTGATTTGCTTTTGGTGTCAGGATGATGCTAATCTCATAAAGCAGTAGTGAAGCGCTCTTTCCTTTTCCCTTTTCTGGAAGGGTTTGTGTAGAAGGGTTTTATGTTTCTTTAAGTGTTTGGTAGAGTGTACCAGGGACTAGAACTGGGGTTTTCTTTCTCAGAATGTTTTACCATGAATTCAATTTTCTCTAATAGATAATGGGATGTCAAAGTTATACATTGAGTGAACTTTAGTAATTTATGTTTTTCAAAGAATTTATCCATTTAAGTTGTCAAATTTATTAGCATTCATAGTGTTTCTTTGTTGATAGTTTATACCTATAGCATCTGTAGTGATGCTGTAGTGATCTGTAGTGATGTCCTCTCTGTTCCCCAAATGGGTAATTTGTGCTTTTTGGATATTTTGCCTTATCAGTGTGGCTAGAGGTTTATTACTTTTATTGTTCATTTTTAATTTTTTCTATAGTTTTATTTCTACTTCACTGATTTCTGCTCCTATTTTTATTATTTCTTCCTTATGATTAGTGTGTGTTTAATTTGTCTTATTTTTTTTAGTTTCTCATGGTGGGAGAATGTTTTTGTTGACCCTGCTTATTTGTTGTTTAAGTTCTTTTAGATTTTGCTACACATATTCTGAAGCTTTATTATTAGGTGAATACATATTTAGGATGGATATGTATTCTTGATGAACTGACCCATTTGTCTTTATGAAACATTTTACTTTATACCTGATAATATTCCCTTTTCTGAAGTCTACTTTGATATTAAAATAGTTAATTCAGATTTTTTTATTAGTGTATGCATGGTACACTTTTTCCTTTTTTTATTTTAAAAAATAGACATAAAATTTTCCTTTTCGCAGAACATTTTAAAAATTGAGTTATAATAAGTAAAATTCACCCGTTTAAGTATACATTTCTATGAATTTTGACAAGTGCATACTGACACGTAACCACTATCAATATCAGATATAGGACATTTCCATCAACCTCCAAAATTCCTTCATGGCCCTTTTAGTCAACACCTCCTTGCATCCCCAGCCCCTGGTCAACACTGATCAGTCTTCTGTACTTGGTGATTTGCCTATCACAGTTGTCATATTAGAGGAATTACAGAGTACTGAGCTTTCAGTTTGACTTCTTTCACCTTGAATGAGGCAGCTGAGATTCACCTATGCTGTTGTGTCCTCGGTGCATCGTGCTGAATTCCCACGCATGCTCTAGACCTCCTCCACAAGCCTCCTTGCCCCTTCCCAGGCTGGCAACTCCCAGTTCTCTTAGGTTTCCCTCTTGGGCAACGTGACACTACCGTCTTCATATTGTTTCACTATACTTAACACACTATAGAAAAAACTGTTTACTTATCTGCTTGTCTTCCTCACTAGGCTGTGTTCTTTGAGTGTAGATCTGCAATTTGTTAATCTTTGCATCCAAAACCCTGCTTAGTGCCTGGTTGTGTTAGTTAAGGTAAGGCTGGATACTATTATAAATAAACCACAAAATGCCAGTACCTTGACACAACGAAATTTAATTTTTAACCACATTAACAGATAACTGAGTGGGTCCCTGGCCATCAGGAGGAGGGTGTCATTAACATGAAGTTCGTCGTGTTCATCAGCTCAAAGACTGACTGACGGGCGCGCTGTTGCCTCAGCCTCTTCAGCTCCTGGCCTCCAGTGTTGCTCGAAATATTGATGTTCAGCCACTAGAGGGGAAAAGAACATGGAGCATCACGGGTGGGAGGCTTTTCTGGGGAAGGCCTGAGAGCAGTAAAGATTATTCCTGCCATGTTTGCCTCCAAGTACTAGTTCACATGGCCAGACCACGGACAGCTAAGAAATGTATCCTAGTCTCAGAGTGTCTGTGTTGGGCAGCCACTGCCCTAGGACAACCATGTAAGAAAGAGGGTAAATTGAGGTCTACAACTGTCTCTACACTAGCTGTGTATGGTAGGTACCCAGTAAGCTAAGTGAATGAGTGAAATCCTTTCAATTTCAATGTTGTGGCCCTAGGAGAGCTTCTTATATATGTTTATATGCTATGGAATATTTACATATGTAATTTTTATTAAAATTGTTTTAGAATCATAAATATTATAGGTTTTAATATGAAATTATAATCATGAGCACAGATGTCCACAAGAGTTGTCAAATCAAATATAATCAATTGGTTCTGAGTAATTAAAGTTGGTATTCATTTACTCTTTATTTATTTTGCTATCTGCTGACACTTTCTTGTACTCTAGTGGTAGCAAGTGCCAAAGGTTTAAGAAAAATCAATAAGAGAAAAATAAAATAAAGAACAGTCAAGCCACTTGCTCACTACATTTTCAAAGGAAAAGATCAGCATTGCTCATTTTTGGTGAGGGAACACTCAGGACCCACTGGCAGAACATCAGTGTTCCCTAGGACCACAGCTTAAAAAATCACTGGTTATGTGGAAAACTGGGTTCTAGAACGTGAGGTGCAGAAGCGGTCAAGAAAGGGGAGAAAAAACTAGAAAGATCCGGCACAGCTGGTGATATCTGAAGAGAGCAGATTGCATGAGACTCAGGAGAAGGCCCAGGCAGTGAGAGTGCAGCCCGGTAGATCCTGTGCTAGCCTGAGGCCTAGAGGCAAGTACAAAGAAGAACCTTTCTGGCTTTGCCTTCTGTCCTGAGCCTCGGCTTCAGTCACTGACTGCCTGCTGGTCGTTTCCATCTAGCTACCCTGATGCCCTTCAGATGCAGACAGATCCCCTTTACTCCCAAAGCAGTGCGCCCTCTAGCAGCCCCACTTCTGTTAACAGCGCTGGGATCTTCCGCTGCTGCTGGTTACTCGAGCTTGAAACTTTGGCTCTTCCCATTTCTTCCCCACTTGCCTGCCCAGAGGATTCTTCCTGGCTAATGCTCTTCCAGGCTCTTCCTTTCCATCCTCTCAGTCGCCAGCACGGTCCTTGTCCTCAGATGTTCCCACTGACTGTGAGTAACTGACTCCTCTGATCTGTTTCCTCTCCCTCTAATCAATCCTATGTTTCCTCATCATATTCTTGAACGCACTGAACTATTGAAGACACTGGGATAACTTGCTTAACTTTGTTTAATCAGTTGTTTCCCAGACTTTTAAACTGTGGATCTCCCCTTCTTTTTTTGGTGGTACACTTATTAGTAACCCAATGAACAAGCCTTCTGAAAAATAGTCTTTGGGAATGTGATCCATCAGATGAAGTCAAAATTTCTTGGTTTGACATTGGTTTGACACTTTCCCCTATCTCTTGCTCCAATTTCATCCCTCATTATTCCTTTCTATTTGGTGTTCTTGACTGTACTACGCACATGCACGGTCCGTGCTACTATGTTCTCCATGACAGAGGAGTACCATCTCTGGGCTTCTGGCTTATTTACTGGTTTATCTCATGTTTAAGCCTCAGCCAAATGTCAACCCTTCCTTCAAGGACACCTGACTGTTCAGTCCCCCAAAGCTATCTTTTCATGGACTCGTGTGTTACTCAGTATGTGTACCACTCATGCGTCATGCCTAGAAGAGGCACCTTCAATGTGGGGACTGTTTTGTCTCTACCAGGGCTGGTAGCTCTCTCCCACTAACCCAACCTGAGCTCAGTTTTTGTGGGACTGCACACCTCTAAGTTTCAGTCACATCCTCCATCAGTAGGGTCTGTTCTCTTTTGGTATGGTGGCCCCTGGCAAGCCCACTGTATTCTAGCTCTGCTATTTTCTGTGTCCCCAAACACAGTCTGTGTGACTATTTCTGGCTCCTTCCACAGCACAGCACACAGGAGCTACGAGCAGCTTAGGTGCGACTCCCCACCCCCACTTCTTCCTGCTGGAGGTCCTCACATTTGCTGGACTCTGCACACAGGGAGAATACTCCCAGAGTTCTAAGCAGGGATTGGGGCACACATCCTTATGCATCTGGCTTTATCCACAGCCTCTCTAACTCCCTCCCCCAGTTTCTGGCATTTCAACTCGGACTGAGCGAGAAGCAGAAGCCAAGCGACTTGCTCACTTCCTGCTCATCTTCCTTCCCACTTTCCAGGCCAGAGCGCCCTGCTTTCCTGCTCCTCGTACCAGGAGGCATTTTCTCTGCCTTGTCTCCTTCTCCCCAGAGCATTTGCCCACCTCCCCTGCCTCCATGACAACAGAATGACATCTGGAGGACAGACTCTGTGTGAAAGAGAAGAATTTCTAAAAATACTATCAGTTGAATATTTTCAAAATATTAATGTGTAACATATGTGGCGGTGTTATATAAATTATAAAGCTTACAAAAATATAAGGGAGCATAATATTATTAACAATTATTTGGAGAAATTGAATGTGGAGAGAAAACATTGAAGGTGGCTTTGCCTTTTGCCCAAGTCCATTCTGGGCTCAGTCAGGACACCAGGGTGATCTGGGAGAACCCCAAGTCCATTGTCCAATGCCCTGTGAAGTCCTAACAGTGGCCACACTGATGTCACTTGGAGGCAGCGGCCAGTGAGCCTGTGTGGCTACTGTCAGCGTCATGGGACCTGTGAAAAGATGCTTCTCTCCATTACAAACTTGTTTATAAATTTCTCATGCCCCAGGCCTAGGGTCTGCCAAGGATAACGCTGAATGTTTCTGCTTTGAGAGCTCCAAACTCAAGAGTCAGAGCGAGTGTCTTCATCCCTTGGTTAACCTAAAGCAAAGCAGTAAAGCAAAGCAGTTCTCCCTGTTACAGGGACATTCTGCCAAGTCTGACTGCAGATCTGTCCCCAGCAAAAATGCCACCACCACCAATAACAAAAAAGACAAAAGAAAAAAACAAAAATACAGATCTGTCCCCAGCATCTCATGTCTCATTACTGAATCACCAAAGCCAAAAAGCCAAATGCCTAAGCAAAAAGGGGATTTGGGCCAAAATACCCTCCAGAGCCAAAGCTCAAGTTTCTGAAGAAATAGATTTATTTCTAAAATTAGCATCTTTCCAAATGAGATCATAGTCTGTAAAGCATTTACTGTCACAGGCCAAGAAAACAGGACCAGCATGAATTTGCATGTTTACTGAAAGGTGGTCAGCTCTTCTCAAAAACCAACCAAAAATTCCTAGGCCCAAGGGGATCTGGATAGACCTTCCTCACGTAATAACTCCCAAAAAAGAAGACTCCGAAAGGTCTCAAGCACATTCTTAATTAGCATTCAAGTCTGGCAGCCACCTGACCATTTAGTCATCTTTTGATTAACGAACTCAAACATTCACTGTGTTTGAGAACATACCAGGCAATGCGCTAGGAATGCGACAATGAGCCAGACAGGCCCCTCCTCCAGAGTGTCCAGGTCTGAACAGAGCCATGCTGAGCAGAGCCATATGCCCTCAGATGCTGTGCTGCTGTGGACGGAGGCGCCGGCACTTTCCTGGACTGGCTTCCACGGCTGTTACGTAGCACCCAAGACTTAAATACACCTTAGGCTCAAACTCCACAGAAACAAAGCACCTCATTCTCTCCATCTCAATCCAACAGAAATTCTAGCAGTAAATGAAGTTCCACTGACATCCAGCAGTTTGTTTCTTTGGTGGTTTATCTGGGTGGACATTCCTCTATTTTTGGACACAGACAAATTTTGGAAACATTTTGGTTGGTCAAACAAATCACATTCAGGGGCCGAATTCAAAGGTGGTGTGGCCACAGCCCCATCTCCCGTACCTCCAGCAGCTGCGGCACAGGCTGTCACAGGCCCTGGTGGCTTGACAGCAGCCCCTGATCCTGAGCCCAGCTAAGCAACCGTTAGAGCTGCTGCTCTCTCCAAGGAGCCCATTAAGAATCCTTGGTGGTCACTGGGACCCTCTTACCACACCCTCCAGGGCAGTTCTCAAAGCTCAGAGCCTGTTTCACCTCAGGTCTCAGGTGAGGTTTTGCCTTCATGCCACAATCCTGAGTCTGAGGGTCAATCTGCTTGCTCTGGGCCTGCAACCGGAGGCCTCAAGTCCTTGGCCTGTCTCTCCTTGGAGGGCGTCCACACCACACCATCAAGCTGGAATAGAGAAGGAGGAGGTCAAGCACCACCTGCTGAGTCGTCTGTGTTCCAGCCTGTGGGTTGTTCGCAGCTGTGTTTAAAACTGGCTGATGTCACACAGATTCAGTCAGGGTATCATTTCCCCCAGGCGACAAGGACCTGGAGATGCTGCTATGGGGACTGTTTCTCACTGCCTTCTCAAAAGCCTGAGGAGTTGATCTCCACTCGTTTTTCATTCCTCTTGACCAAGCCATTATAAGACCTTAAGAGGGAGCCTGAGGGGCACAGATACAAGTTGCAAACAGCCCATCACTCAAGCCTTGTGACTCCTCACTCCTGTCCTGTGTTTTCTATCCTCTGGCTCCTTGCCAGAGTCCTTCCTGGTCTAAGATGCCTCCAAATCCCACCCATCAATATGAGCTCCATCACTCAAAGCCCGTTTCAAATGCCATAAGGAAATGTGAGTACATTTAAGCCTACTGGAGACTTGAGAGGCTCTGCCTTACGGAGATCCTAACAGGCAGTGGACTCGATCCGTTAATGCAGAGTAGAGTCAACCTGAAAACACATTTGGTTTGGAAAACATGTCTTATGGTTTGGAGCTAACTGTCCATGCTTTATGTTGGTGTTATTGGTATGGAGCAGTATTTCCCAAACTTTGGTCACTAGAGTGTTACCCTTATGATTTTCCACTTTATCTATATACAACCTATACTAACAGTTCCTTAAGGTGTTTTTCTTTGCAGTTGTTCCCTTTTAACTTACATTTATTTAAAAGGGTATCTTAGGTAATTTTCTGTTCTTTAAAATGTTTCCATTTTTTTTAGTTTAGGAAAATTACATCAATGGAAAAGCAGTATCACTTGTTTTATAGGAGGTAATTTTAAAAATAAGTATTTTTAAAACAAAATAATATTGTTAATTACAAATTTAAATAACAAGAAATAAGTGTTTTCATGCTGAAAAGTAGGCAGTGAAGAGAAGAACCCCAGTTCGCAGGGTGGGAGATGAGCCCTTCAGGGAGGACCATAGAGAGGTAGCATTGGCTTAGGGGAGGGAGTAGACCAATGGACAGAAGAGAGAGTCCAGAAATAGGTCCACACATATGGCCAATTTATTTTCAGAAAAGTACCAAGGAAATTTAGCAGGCAAAGAAAGTCTGTTCAGTAAGTTGTGCTGTAATTTACTAGATATCCTTATGGTTAAAAAAAAAAAAAAAAGGCTTAATCTCAATCCTACCTCATTCTATACACAAATGTAATACAAAATAGATTTTATACCTAAACATAAAACCTTAAACTCTGAATCTTCTAAAAGAAAACAATATCTTTCTTAACTCGAGGTAGGCAAAATTTCTCTAGACATGAAACAAAAACAAAACAACAATAAAAAAAATAACCTACAAACCACAAAATGAAATCTGATAAACTGGACTTCATCAAAATCAACAACTTCTGTTCATAAAAGTGCACTTTAAGAGAATGAAGATAAACTACAGACTGGAAGAAAATATTTACACTATATATATAGCTGACACGGTACTCTAAAATATGCATTAAACTTCAATCAATCAGTAAGAAAAAGACAAACCATCCAATTAAAAATGGGTAAAAACTTGAGCAGACATTTCACAAAAGAAGATACATAAATGGCCAGTAAGCACAGGACAACTTGCTTGTCATCAGAGACAATCAAATAAAAACCTCAATGAGGTATCACTTCATACCCACGAGTATAGATAATAATCTAAAAATCAAACACTACCTTGCATTGAGAAGTGAGGCGTCTTTCACATATTACTCACGAAGTGCAAGATACTAGGGTCGCTTTTGGAATAAAGGTGGCAGTTTCTTATAAAGTTAAACATAATTTATCCTCTGACTTAGGCACTCCCCTCCTGGTATGGAACAAAGAGAACTGAAAACCTATGTCCACAACAAGACATATAGGATTTCATATCATTTACACATACTATAATATTCCATTGTATATATGTCCTACATGTTGTTTATCCGCCATCTCTTGAGGGATACCTGAGTTGCTTCCACCTTTTGGCTACTATGAATAAAGCTGCTGAGAACCACAATAAAGAATAAAACAGCAGTGGGGAAAAAAACACACTAAGAAAACCTGCTGAAGTAGAGAAACTTACCAGTAACA
>NW_006790887.1:1622577-1646998 GCF_000442215.2 Lipotes vexillifer | reverse complement strand
GCTGAACACTTTTCCAGGAGGAATTCTGCATGGTTTCAGTATTATGCTGAAATATAAACCAAATACCACACTCACTTACTGTATGTCAGATCTCTAGCTGTTTAACCATGCACACGCTCAGTTACTAAACATTCTACCCCCATTTACACCCGAGGTCAAACAGCAGCACAGAGTGTGAAATGCTTATCACAGCCTGTCTTCGTTGGCACTGAAAGCTGAAGAACCGGTTTCTGATTTGGGGAAGAAAAAAAAGATGGAAAATATGACTTAAAATCGAGTTCCCTCCTTCTCCCGTGAGTGTAAGTATGTGTTGTCAGAATTAAAGAAACGGCATACACAAGTTCTATTTCCCTGTTAAATTCTCAAAACATTACTTTAAAAATTAATGTTAATGAGTTAAAACCCTATAAAAAGCTTCTGCTGCCCCATCCTTTTCTCATACAGTCTACACTTAAAATGACACAGCTTCTTAAGCCAAGAAACTTTGGACCAGCAGCTGGTACTGAAATGTTCATATAGCTGATTCAGCAAAGTGAATCAGCTCTACGTGTACGTATGTCCCCATATCCCCTCCCTCTTGCGTCTCCCTCCCACCCTCCCCATCCCGCCCCTCTAAGTGGTCACAAAGCACCGAGCTGACAGCGTGGCAGGAAGTTGAACTGTTAACATTTTGTGTAATGTTAATTCATTTAATTTGTTCAGCATGTGTCTACTGAATATGTGGTACATGCTGGGAAATGTTCTGAGGATAGAGTAGTGAAACAAAACAGGCAAAATTCATGTTTTCAGGGAGATTATGTTCTAGTGGGGAGCCAATGTTTAATAAAAGAAGAAAGTTCCACTTATCTGCAAGAAGAAAACTCAATGTTTCGAAAAACAGGCATTTAATTCTGGCCAGACTTGCCAAGGATTTCGGTTTATGCTCATGTATTTCAGTGGACTGACTGTGCAACAAGCCCTTCCCACCCCAGGAACAGCTAAGTGGCTCTTAGCACAGCTACTACCGAATTTACCAAAATCCTGAAACAGCCAGTTTTATGATTGCTGCACACAAAATTTTCACCTGAGTCTTACTAGATAAAATGTAATCGAGCAACATGTAAAGGCAAGAATTTTTGTGATTTTGCTTGCAGTTTGTTTGACATAACTTGCGGTACGCGGGCCTCTCACTGTTATGGCCTCTCCCGTTGCGGAGCACAGGCTCCGGACGTGCAGGCTCAGTGGCCATGGCTCACGGGCCCAGTCGCTCCGCGGCATGCGGGATCCTCCCGGACCGGGGCACGAACCCGGGTCTCCTGTATCGGCAGGTGGACTCTCAACCACTGCACCACCAGGGAAGCCCCCTTTTTAAGAGCTCAAAAGTTCAAAACCTTTTCACCAAATCCTTAAAGATAATTGCTGTTTCAGGAAGATGCACCTGCCTTAATGCACAGCCTCTGTATATCATTGCTTGATCCTGACCCCTACACAACACTTTGAGAAGCATAAGTGTAGAGAGAAAACAGTGACCTTTGGAGTCAGGTCGGCCAGGGTCTGAATTCCAGAGATGCTATTTATTCTGTCCCTAAAGTGGAGATAATGATGCCTGCCCCTTATGTTTATTGTAGAAATTAAATGAGACAGGTGATGCAGGAAAAGTATCTAGCATAGTATCTCGCACATAGTAAGTGTTCAGTAAATATTACCCATCACTTTTGTATTATTATTCAACAATGTTCATTACGCTTCCTTCATATAAACAGTGGAATAAATTATGGGAATGCTAATTTCTCTACGAGGTAGGGTTTTCTAAGAAGGTCTCTTTGAGAGACTAATGCAGTTAGACGTGTGGCAGAAAAGCTGAAAGAGAAATTTCCTCTCTTCTGACACTTGGTGTTGGAAATTTTTGCTCCACTCTTAACTCCATAGTTTTTTCAGTCAACATATTTCCAACGTCATCTTTTTGCCCATCTTTTCTTTCTCCCTCCCTTCACCCAACATACTGACATTTTGTCTCAGATAACTCGGAGAACACTCACACAGGACACTGTGTGTTGGGATTAACTCAACTGTGAGAACTGGAGCCCAGGCAGCCCCAGGGAAGAAGTGGCTCACACCCTGCAGAAGCAGATGCAGATTCCCCCCCAGAGGTGAAACAATGTGATTCTGCTGCTTAGCAGGAGGCTGTAGATTCTTTTGAGATAACCTTTGAATGTGGGGCTCACCATAGTCTCTGCTTCTGAGGGACAAGGACAATGATTCCCCCCAAAAAAACCCTCATGGGGACTTTGGGCTGCTTTCCATGTATGTGGTCCTCGTCGTGAGTCTCAGCTGCTGAGTGAGTCTCTGCTTCAATGATTTTGTTTACAGTTTTTCTCTATGTTCCTAATCATTGTCTTTGGGAGAAAAAAGCCACTTCTTTAAGGTAACTTATCCTCATATTCCTAGACTTAACTTGATTGCTGGCTATGAACACAAAGGATTAATTCTTCTCTTTTGAAAAGAATGTTCTTGAATATACACAGTAGAAAATGTAAGTACTCGTGTTCCTTCATTACCTGAATTAGAAATAATGAGTGTAAGAAAAGAGTCAGTGTAGGAATTCTTTATTTTAAAAGTAAAACGGTGTTTCCAAGAGACATCTCACTCTTGACCTTGTAATTTTAGTGGGAGGGATTCATTCAACCCCATAACATTCAACTTCAATTATTAGAAACCGCAGTAGGCTGGACCAGGGACTTATAAACCAGGGTCCTACTCCCATGCAGTGCCCCAGTGGTGGGTCTTTGCTCGGTTCAAGTAGTTTGTTCCTGGTCTTCTTCTGAAAACTAGAAATGATAACATGGCTTCAGGTACTTCCCAGACTTGCTGGTGGGGGCGGGGAGGGGGGAGAGCGTCAAATCCTACAGTGCAGACTTCTCAACGGAGTCAGAGAGAATGTCTGCGGGAAAATGGGTTGCTTTGTCTCCTGCTTTGATTTGGTTTTAGTTGTGCTCTTTAGTTGGAAATTTGAAGCATCATTAAGAGAGCTCATAAATAGTGGCGTTTGTCAAAGTGGGACATGGTTTTAAAAGTTTGAGAAACAGTGAGTTGGGGTTTGTGCTTTGTGTAAATGTTCTTATGCTAACAGCATTGTAAACATTCTCTTAAATGAATCCAACTATTTTTCTCAAAAATAAAACACAATTCAAATATGTTATACTTTTTAAACTAAGGCAGAGAAGCAGTCAAGTACACTTTTTAAGATTCTGTTGCGCTGAGAGAGCTTTTCTGGGTTTCCTGAGTTACAGCAAGAAGTGCTTCAAATTCTTGCTCACTTGGATTACAGGTGTCACTTTACCATATCGCTCTCTAATCTGGGTGGCCTGGGGTGATCTGGGGGGTGAAAGCATGACTACCCTGTGGGTAGATAAGAGGTCAGAGGGCTCATTACTTGGGATGGGACAGTGAGCTGAGGGGGCCTGGGGGGCGGAGGAAGAGCAGCAGCACATTGTCTAGGGGGGTTGCTGCGGTCAGCTCTCACCTTCCCCGACCTCCGTTCCCATCTCCTCAGACAGAGGCCGTCTCCTTGCTTATTTTGACAGGATAGCCATAGTTATTTGCCCCAGCCCTGTGCCTCTTTAGGAAAGACCCAAGTGAAAGGGAACCTGAGAAGCCGTGAAGGACCCTCCCTCCCCGCTTCTGTCTTGTCCACACCAGACCCTTCTGCCTGGGCTTTGTGTCCACTTCCACACCCAAGAAATGCCAGTATATTCCAGGAACTGTGCCAGGCTCTGAGAATACAATGCTGACCGAAACAAATGAAGTTTACAATTTAGTGGGAGATACAATCGATTAAAAAGATAATTTTAAAGAGAGCGTGATATAGATGTGTTTGGGGCTTAAAACAAGGAGAAAGAGACTCTCTCTTTTTCCCTGTTGAACTTGCTGTCAGTGCCACTGCGGCTCAGATCTGCTGCTTCCCATCCACTCCACTTACACCCCAAGCTCCTTCCCCCTCTCACATATACACTTACTGGCAGCTAAGAATAGTACAAAATTTTCAAGGGAATAAAGAGTTGCTTAACACATAAGTGTTTTCCAGGATTATTTAAAAATCACATCCATAAGTGATAATGTGAGACTAGATTCTCTGCCAAATTACCAGTTCCTCAGTCACAGTCTGGACTCTGTCAGACTTGCTTTATTTATTAATCACTTAACATCTGGAAAGACTCAGTTGCCCCAGTGAACTTGGACGCAGCCACCAGGAAATCACCTGACTTCTTTTCCCTCTGCAATAATTTTAAGATGGTATTATCTTGTTAGTGTGGCTGATACCTCAACAGTGCTGCCGATATTTCAAATCATCCTGATTCTTTTATCATCATCCGAGAGTGGAGAAGTCATGGGACAGATGACATGACGGTTCAACGCACACCAACACTTGGGCAAGATGGATCCAGCAACTGCTCCGCAGTGAGAATTTCCCAGCCAAGTGACCTTGCCACCTTTTAGCACTTGTTCCAATTAAGAATCCACAATTATTTTTTTTAATTTATTTATTTTTAATTTATTTAGTTTTGGCTGCGTTGGGTCTTTGTTGCTGCACACGGACTTTCTCTAGTTGTGGCGAGCGGGGGCTACTCTTCGTTGCGGTGCACGAGCTTCTCATGGCGGTGGCTTCTATTGTTGCAGAGCATGGGCCCTAGGAGCACGGGCTCAGTAGTTGTGGCAGGCAGGCTCAGCAGTTGTGGCTCACAGGCTGTAGAGCACAGGCTCACTAGTTGTGGTGCACAGGCTTAGTTGCTCCACGTCATGTGGGATCTTCCCAGACTAGGGCTCGAACCATGTTCCCTGCCTTGGCAGGTGGATTCTCAACCACTGCGCCACCAGGGAAGCCCAAGAATCCACAATTATTTTTTAAACCCCCAATTCCTGGTATTGGTCTATTGATTTGTACACTCAACAGATAGCATCTCTCCAGAGAAATGTGTGCTTTTCAAGCTGAAACAAGACAAGTCCACCCAGCACGAGACAGATTGAGGAAGCCCAACCTTCCAGCAGGGCTGCCGTCAGCTCCTCATAAGCCACTTCTTGTCACTAGGGTGTTGGTAGCTTAGGGCTTAAAGATTTGCCCTGAGTATACTACTTTTATTTTAATATGAATATCTAGAAATTTTTAAGACCCAACAGAATGAGGCTAGAAGGGATGGAATTTCAGATACCATCTCAGAAAATGCACTTAGTAAGAAATCTTACATCTGCCATCAGTACTCAGGCATGCAAGTAGATGGTTATTCTCACTCTACAAACAGCAACTAAAATCGTTTATGGAGCCTCCATGAGGCTGAGGAAGTCATTGTAGGTCTGGCAAAATCAGCCCTACCCACGTGCAAGTACACAGGTTCATTACTCTACCAAGTGGAATTTTAAAATTTATCCATGTTCCTGCTCCTGTACATCAGTAAAACACTCAAATGATGATACTGTAAGTGTTCAACCTAACAGTAGGTGCGATAGCATCCTGTTGTTGGAATACGAATCATAAATACACGACAGACTGAACTCCTGGCCTCACACCGCCGCCTCCCTCGGTGCACAAGCTCTCTGCCATGGGACTCTGCAGTTCCTTCCATTAGAGGCAGGTGTATTGTCTCCACATTGATGTTAGGCTTGGCCCATGCCTTGCACTGGCCAGGAGGACTGCAGCAGAGGTGATCTTACCAAAAGCTTGACATGGGGCTCATCCTCCCATGTCTCTGCTGACCCAGCCAGCTGATGGGTGGGGTAAGAGACAGGTAGAGCAGACCCGGACCCACCTGTAACTTGGAACCAACTCAACAGCCCAGATCTATTGACTCTCAGTCAATAACATGCTAAGGGAAGTGAATGACTGCTGTTTCAAACAGCAAGTGCTAACTGATAAAAATGCATATAAGTTATTGGTGGTTCTCCATGGAGTGTACAATTACTGAAGACTGTTTTCTTCATTGTCTTTTCTGTGTTTTCTAAATCTGCTGCACTTACGTCAATAAATAAGATGTTGCTGTGATCTCCACTGGCCTTAAGTGACTTGGAACTGAGACAGGCACTGAAAAACGTTAGAGGTTTTCCCTGTGCTATTTCCCAAGGGCCCTGCTGTATTCCCAGAAGACAACCTTTGACAACATGTGCAGTAACAGACATTTTTACTATTTCCACATTTGTACTATTTTCTCAGATTCGATAGCCACAGTCATAAATTAGATGCATTGTTTTAAGTCCAAAACATGTACCCACCATTAACTGTTGAACTTTGATTCCAAGAGGTACTTTTAGTGCTTACTTAAGAGGTAGAGGGGCAGGTAGAGGAGGTCTTTCAGAGAAAGGCTGGAACCCCAATACAGATGTTCAAAAAGACCCCAGGTTTGAACTTGACGTTTCATGTAATTTACATTACATGAAAGACATGCTGGTCTTTCTAAACACCAGCAGCAGTTAAAATGTAATTACAAAGAACTACATATATAATCGCAATAAAAATATGAGCTCTCGAGAAAAAAAATCTAACAAACTATGTGCAAAATTCTTATGGAGAAAGTGATATAATTTAATTAAGATTCATTAAAAAGACCTTAATAGAAAATGCACCATGTTCATGGGTAGGAAGGCAATATTATTAACATTTTCCATAAAAATTAATTATAAATTTAATTCAATACCAATCAAAATCCCAAGAGGGTTTCTTTGGTGGTCTTTAGTGAGTCAATTCTAAAATGTATATGAAAGAACAGAAGACAAAGTATAGTTAAGACAAATGCCTCCTAAGGTTAAAAATCTCACCACATGCAAGAGTGTTGCATAAAGTCCTAGAGAATCACTTCAATGTGTACATTTCCTAACCTTGAAAAGTCAGCATGAGGTAATTTGACCCAAATACTATCAGTAACTTAATCCCACTCCCACCTTGATTAGAAGCAGGAAACCCCATGTGTTAAGTCCTACACTCTGTTTGCATTTACCGGCAGGATAGCTGGGACTCAGAGGACAGCTATCACTACAAATGTGAAGGACCGTCATGTGGAAGAATCCCATCCCCAGAATCCTGGAGTGAGGAAGGATTTTCTAACTATCAGAGTTCACAACAACTGAGGTGCAGCCTGTGCAAAAGAAGGCAGCTGCCTGCCACAGACAACCTCTCATGCCCCCTCCATCCATTCACTAAACAACCCATTCAACAACTGTTCATTGAACACCTACTGTGCACGGATGGAAACCATGTAGATACACTACAGAACAAAACAGACATGGTCTCCACACACGCAACTCACAGTCTACTGGTGAAGACAGCAGTATAAAGAAACAAACAGACACTGATCACATTCTATAATTGTGTGCATATGTAATGACATATGCACATAGTTATATACATTATTTTAGACTTATATACAATTTATGATGTGAAATATATAATTAAATTAAATATATACTTAAATAATTAAGTATATAACTGCATATATATAATTATTATATGGCATATAATAATTGTAACATACGTATAATTAAAAACATGAAAAATCTCTCAGTGAGACCAACGGAACACAGTGAGAGTGGGTAGAGCTGGGGCCCCGTTAGGGAGGATGTTCAGAAGGAGAGTGACTAGTGTGCGAGGGACCGTCTGGCGCGGGGCAGCCCCTGGGCAGAGGCAAGAGCATGAACAAGGCAAGGACAGGGGAGAAGGCCAGTGTGGCTTGAGCTCAGCGGGCAAAGGGAAAGCGGCAGAAGAGGAGGCTGAAAAGGCTGCAACCATCAGCTTATTACTCTGAGAGTAAAGGGAAACCACTGAGAGGCCTTAGGCAGCTAACAGTGCTGTCTGAGTTTTGTGGGCTACAGCTGGAGGGTGGATTTAGAACTGGGCAGGAGTAGCAGCAAGAAGACAGGCTCTTATCATTGTCCTTGGGAAACAGTGATGCCCTGGCTCCGTGAAGACATGACGGTGCCTGGTTCCATGGTGGTGGCAACTGAGGTGAAGGGCAGGGAATATAATGGCGATAAATGTAAAAGGGACAAGTCAGGATGACTGACTGGAGGCTTCACTGTCTGTTTTGAACAACTGGGATATACTGTTGTGCCATTTGTCTTGCGTCTGTTGTTTGTCGACTACTGCGTTATTTTCCAGGCACAGTGCTGAGGTTACAGTGATTAGTGAGATCAATACACAACAGCAAGGTGCTCCTGGTGAATATTACAAAGGAGAACCGTTTGACAGCTCAGGAGATGCCCTAGAATATCTAGGATGAAGTGAGATGTGCTGCGGAGCCACTTTCAGCTGTAAATAGTAATGGAAGATGGCATGGTTATGTTATGATTACGGTTCTACAACCTGATTCTCCTGAAATCTTACAATGAAGGGTTACCTTTATTTTATTTTATTTTATTTTATTTTGGCTCTTCCCGTTATTTATTTTTGTTTTTTTGTTATCTATTTTAAATATAGCACTGTGTGTACACGTCAATCCCAAACTCCCAGTCTATCCCTCACCACCACCCTTCCCCACTGGTAGCCATAAGTTCATTCTCTAAGTCTGTGAGTCTGTTTTGGTTTTGTAGATAAGTTCATTTGTATCACTTTTTTTAAGATTCTGCATATAAGTGATATCACATGATATTTGTCTTTTTCTGTCTGACTTACTTCACTTAGTATGATAATCTCCAGGTCAATCCATGTTGCTCCAAATGGCATTATTTCTCTTTTTTTAATGGCTGAGTAGTATTCCATTGTATATATGTACCACATCTTCTTTACCCATTCATCTGTCGATGGACTTTTAGGTTGCTTCCATGTCTTACCTATTGGAAACAGTGCTGCAATGAACATCGGGGTGCATGTATAATTTTGAACCAAGTTTTTATCTGGATATATGGCCAGGAGTGGGATTGCTGGATCACATGGTAGCTCTGTTTTTAGTTTTTTAAGGAACCTCCATACTGATCTCCATAGTGGCTGCACCAGTTTATGTTCCCACCAACAGTGCAGGAGGGTCCCATGAAGGGTTACCCTTAATTAACACCGAAACGCAGGGAATTTCTCTGGGCTGCCTCTGCCTTCCTCAGACCCATCTCCCACTCCTCGGCCTCCCAGCTACCTTTCAATCAAACTTATTAATATGGACGCTGATAAATGGCTTAAGGTATTATTCTTTCTTGGAGTTCATGGATTTGAAATATGAATTTTTAAACACAAAATATCTTAAAGTTCAAAAGGAACAAATTTATAATAATCGATAACGGTATAATTTCAGAATGTGCATTACTAGTACATGTATTTGGAGAAGGCCCTGGGAATTATTTTCTAAATATACCTTAGCTAATGCCCTCATTGTGTGCATACCTGCCCCAGGTACATAGTAGAAGCCCTAAAAAGAAGCAAACTTGCTAGGAGACAGGTACAGACTGACTCCACAACAAAGAATTGAGGGCTCTGAGCTCCTGGTTCCCCCAAAGTCACTGTCGGCTGCTGGTAACACCTAAACTCACACTCCAAGATACCTCAGTACCTGGGCATTGAAGGAGGGAGAAAGTGGAGCTAACAGGAGGAAAGGTCCAGAGAATGGAAAGTTTATGATCATAAAAAAGCAATTTTGGGGCTTCCCTGGTGGCGCAGTGGTTGGGAGTCAGCCTGCCGATGCACGGGACGCGGGTTCGTGCCCCGGCCCGGGAAGATCCCACATGCCACGGAGCGGCTGGGCCCGTGAGCCATGGCCGCTGGGCCTGCGCCTCCGTAGCCTGTGCTCCGCGACGGGAGAGGCCACAACAGTGAGAGGCCCGCGTACCACAAAAAAAAAAAAAGTGAGTTATGTAAGGAGCTGACCTCAAAATAGTAAGGTAGCTCATTACACAGTGTTTGGGGCTTGTTGACATCACTGGGCGAGGAAGCACGTGTGCTGAGGAAGAGAAGAGACACTTTGGTTCCTCTTTAGAAGCTCCGTTAAGAAGCCGAGGAGAAAGAGCTTGAAGGCAGCTAGGCTGAGGGTACATTTGGAAATGTTTTACACTTGTTTGATGTCTTATTTATTCCCCCTGGGATGTGAGTTATTTGAGAACATTAACAGCCTGAGGTAAAGAGCTAAGAGAGAAAGAAACGCTGAAGCCTCCAGAGAGAATAAAATGAAAATGATGCCAGTAGGCGTTGGGGGGGGGGGGTCGGTTATGGAAAAGTCAAGATTCCCGAGCGAGCTCTGCACACCCCCCGTCCTCCACGGGCCTCTGAGAGACTTGCTCATCAGCCAACTGTAAATCCTGGGAGTTTCCAGTCCTTTTGAGAATTGTAAAAATGGGGAAACTTGGAAAATGGAAAGAACTGTAAAAATGGCTGTTCTTTCAAGTTTGGTATCTGTGACCTCTTTCGTGTTTACCATTGCTCATGAGATGGGACGGGTTAGCATAGGTAAATAGCAATTCATGTATTAATCTGGTTTGCCTGGAAAAATTCAAAAGTCGGTGAGAACTTTATGAAAATCCTCCTATTTCAAAACCAAATCAGGGACTTCCCTGGTCCAGTGGTAAAGAATCTGCCTTCCAATGCAGGGGACGTAGGTTTGATCCCTGGTCAGGGAACTAAGATCTCATATGCCACGGAGCAACTAAGCCCGCACACCACAACTGCTGAGTTCATGAGCTTCAACTAGAGAGAAGCCCGCGCACCACAATGAAAGATCCTGCATGTCTCAACAAAGATCCCGCATGCCGCAACTAAGACCCGATGCAGTGAAAAAAATAAATAAAATAAATTTTTTAAAAAAGCAAATCAATACTTGCTCTATGTGCCCCTTTTTAGGGGATGGCAGCTTGGACACCCTCTACCACAGAAAGTTGACAAAGAAGGGGATGTGGTTGGAAGATACAGTGGAGGCAATACTGAAAGAACATCAGGATCTAAACTACAACCCAGGTTAGTCTCCTTCTGAATCTAGTTGGCTGAACAGCCATTGCATTTCATTCAATTTTCCTATAACATAAATTTGTCAGGCGGTCTGTTCTCATTTTATTTCAGCGCATATGGTTTAAATAGAAATAGGATTCTCCTTTTTTTCTACATTTCCATCTAAATGAAATTCTATTTTTATTCAAGTGAAAATTCATTGGTGATCAGCGTATGTCTGTTCTAAAGATAGAGTTCATTGCCTAGCGATTCCTTAGGTGGCCTCACCTCGGAGTGGAGCCTTCAGCCGCTATGCATGTGCGAAAGTGGGTTTCTGCTGTGGGTCTCTGAGCCATCCAGTGCTACTCCTAAGGCAGACTTCACGGGTCGTTTCATTTTAACAACTGGAAAACAAGAGGTCCTGGATTAACAAAACAAAATATTATATTGGGACCACCTGCTTCGTTAAATTTATGTTAACATTGTCTCTATTTTCTGATTCAGCTGTACAGTTTTCCTTTCAGCAAAAATGCTTTCTGTTTGCTATACAACATTGTATGGGGGATTCTCTGGTGGCGCAGTGGTTAAGAATCCACCTGCCAATGCAGGGGACATGGGTTCAAGCCCTGGTCCAGGAAGATCCCACATGCCGCAGAGCAGCTAAGCCCGTGTGCCACAACTACTGAGCCTGCGCTCTAGAGCCCACGAGCCACAACTACCGAAGCCCACACACCTAGAGCCCGTGCTCCGCAACAGAAGAAGCCACCGCAAAGAGAAACCCGTGCACAGCAAGGAAGAGTAGCCCCTGCTGGCCACAACTAGAGAAAGCCCACGCCCAGCAACGAAGACCCAACGCAGTCGAAAATAAACAAAATCTATATTTAAAAAAATCACACATAAAGTCAACAATAACGTCTTGTGCACTTAAAATTTTCTTAAGAGGGTAGGTCTCATGCTAAGTATTCTTACCGCAATAAAATGTAAAACTTTAAATGTTATTTTTTTCAACTCAACAGGAATTTCTACCCTTCTCTGGCTTTAAATTTTTTCAGAGTAAACTCAGGAGCAACACATAGTTTTAGCTTTTTTTCTTTTTTTATGTTCTCAAATCTAAATTTTTAACTCTATCCTATGAAAGTGAGATTTTGTACAATATCTTAATATGACAATTTCTTTAGTTAAGAAACAAGACCTTATTATCATCATTATTAATTTTATAAAATCACTAAGCTTCCTTATCTGCAAGTGAATTTGCATTTGTGTGGCGATTCCATGATGAATGCCTTAAAGAAAAGCAACAGAAATTTTATGCCAGATTGGTAGGAAAGAAGAGTTACTTAAATATAAACTGTGCCTTTTGGGCCCATTATTCCTGCAGTATTTTCTATTTTACAAGCTCCATAGAATGCCTAGATGTGAAAGTGGCTGAAATGGGTTAACACAGGCTGAGGACACTGTCCTCTCATTGTCCTGCAAAAGCCCTGTTGCTTCCTACCCTCCAGGAAGCATCAGCATAGGTGTACGTGTGTGGAATAGGTAATTGGACCACAGGAGATGTTTCAATATTGGGGGGAAATCTATTGGTCCTCCCAAATCCCAATATTACTTATTAAAATAGTTTTTTGGTTAATGACACATAGCCTAATGACCACGACTTACATTTATTCAATTTACTCTGTGCCAGACAAGTTAAAGTCCTTTCACAAGTTCTGACTTATTAGTTCTAGTTGAATAGGTAGAGTCCTGACGCCACAGAGTTCTCAAGTGTACAGACAGAGACAAGGGCAGAGGTCTTTCATGCTCTGCATAAAAAAGGAGAGAAGTGTAGAGAGACCTGAGGTGTTGGGACTGGATGGTGGGAGGGGCCAGGGGAGGTGAAGATGGCGCCCTGTGGGGCAGTGCAGACACAAAGCTCAGCAAAGGGTTTTTCACTCTCCATCTGTGAAATCAGGTTTATTTATGTTAATGGAAATGATCTCAAGGTCTTGTTGGGGGGTGCACCTCGTGCTCACAAGGACCAGAAGTCACCTGTTGTCCAAGGAAGCTGGAGTGGTAGATGGTGGGCCACTTTGAGTTTTAAATGCTCTGGGCTCTTTACTGTGCATCTCATATAATAAGCACCTAACAATTATATGCAGATTGAATAAATAAAAAGTAAACAAATCTATGAAAAGACTTAGGAAAATATATATCAAAACATTACAGATATGATCCCTGAAAGACAGAAATGTAGACAGTTTTAATTTTCTTTGAGTCTACCAAGTTTTCTGCAATGAACATTTATTATTTTCATGATTAGGAAAGAAAAAGATTTAAAAACAGCATCAACAACAAACACATCAAGTGAAAGTAGCACCAGGGTAAGAAATGATGGCAGGCAGGGGGACAGAGGAGGCACCAAACACGCCAGACTCTTGAGCACAGGTGTCCTGGGTGTGCAGGGCTCTCAGGGCAGAAACTCATGCTGCGAGGTGACTGCTCCTGGCCAGGTGCAGCTGCTGGGCACTTGAAAATGCAGACGTGCTGTACGTGCAAATTACACACCAGGCTTCAAAGAAAAAATGTAAAGTATTTTATTATGATAATTCCATGCATTTATGCCTTCTTTAATTCTCTCTGCATGTTTTGTAGTTTTCACTATACAAGTCTTTCACCTTGATTAATTCCTAAGTATTTTATTCTTTTGATGCTATTGTAAATGGATTATTTTGTAATTTCCTTTTCAGATTATTCATTGTTACTGTATAGAAATGTAACTGATTTTTGTGTGTTGACTTTGTGTCCTGCTACTTTGTCGAGTTCATTAATTCTAACATGGTTTTTTTTGGTGGAATCTTTAGGATTTCCTACATATAACATCATATCATCTGCGAACAGAGGTAATTTCTTTCTTTTCTTTTCTTTTTTTTTTATATATAGCAGGTTCTTATCATTTATCTGTTTTATATATATTAGTGTATACATGTCGATCCCAGTCTCCCAATTCAGCCCACCACCACCACCACCCCGGCCACTTTCCCTGCCTTGGTGTCCATACGTTTGTTCTCTACATCTGTGTCTCTATTTCTTTCTTGCACACCGGTTCATCTGTACCATTTTTCTAGATTCCACATATATGCGTTAATATACGATATTTATTTTTTTCTTTCTGATTTACTTCACTCTGTATGACAGTCTCTAGGTCCACCCATGTCTCTACAAATGACCCAATTTTGTTCCTTTTTATGGCTGAGTAATATTCCATTGTATATATGTACCACACCTTCTTTATCTATTCATCTGTCGATGGGGTTAGGTTGCTTCCATGACCTGGCTATTGTAAATAGTGCTGCAATGAACATTGTGGTACATGACCCTTTTTGAGTTATGGTTTTCTCAGGGTATATGCCCAGTAGTGGGATTCCTGGGTCCTATGGTAGTTCTATTTTTAGTTTTTTAAGGAACCTCCATACTGTTCTCCATAGTGGCTGTATCAACTTACATTCCCACCAACAGAACAAGAGCGTTCCCTTTTCTCCACACCCTCTCCAGCATTTGTTGTTTGTAGATTCTCTGATGATGCCCATTCTATCCCGTGTTAGGTGGTACCTCACTGTAGTTCTGATTTGCATTTCTCTAATAATTAGTGATGTTGAGCAGCTTTTCATGTGCCTCTTACCCACCTGTATGTTTTCTTTGGAGAAATGTCTATTTAGGTCTTCTGCCCATTTTTTTTTTTTTTTTCTTTTTGTGGTATGTGGGCCTCTCACTGTTGTGGCCTCTCCCGTTGTGGAGCACAGGCTCCGAATGCGCAGGCTCAGCGGCCATGGCTCACGGGCCCAGCCACTCCGCGGCATGTGGGATCCTCCCGGTCCGGGGCACGAACCCGCGTCCCCTGCATCGGCAAGCGGATTCTCAACCACTGCGCCACCAGGGAAGCCCTGCCCATTTTTTGATTGATTTTTTTTTTATAATATTGAGCTGCATGAGCTGTTTATATATATTGGAGATTAATCCTTTGTCCATTGATTTGTTTGCAAATATTTTCTCCCATTCTGAGGGTTGTCTTTTTGTCTTGTTTATAGTTTCCTTTGCTGTGCAAAAGCCTTTAAGCTTCATTAGGTCCCATTTGGTTATATTTGGTTTTATTTCCATTACTCTAGGAGTTGGGTCAAAAAAGATCTTGCAGGCTTCCCTGGTGGCGCAGTGGTTGAGAGTCCGCCTGCCGATGCAGGGGACACGGTTTCATGCCCCGGTCCAGGAAGATCCCACATGCCACGGAGCAGCTGGGCCTGTGAGCCATGGCCGCTGAGCCTGCGTGTCCGGAGACTGTGCTCCGCAACAGGAGAGGCCACAACAGTGAGAGGCCTGCATACCGCAAAAAAAAAAAATCTTGCTGTGATTTATGTCAAAGAGTGTTCTTCCTATGTTTTCCTCTAAGAGTTTTATAGTGTCCGGTCTTACATTTAGGTCTTTAATCCATTTTGAGTTTATTTTTGTGTATGGTGTTAGCGAGTGTTCTAATTTCATTCTTTTATATGTAGCTGTCCAGTTTTCCCAGCACCACTTATTGAAGACACTGTCTTTTCTCCATTGTATACCCTTGCCTCCTTTGTCATACATTAGTTGACCATAGGTGCGTGGGTGTATCTCTGGGCTTTCTATCTTGTTCCATTAATCTATGTTTCTGTTTTTGTGCCAGTACCATATTGTCTTGATGACTGTAGTTTAGTCTGTAAGCTTAGACTGTAGTATAGCCTGAAGCCAGGGAGTCTCATTCCTTCAGCTCCATTTTTTCACTCAAGATTGCTTTGGCTATTCAGGGTCTTTTGTGTCTCCATACAAATTTTAAGATTTTTTGTTCTAGTTCTGTAAAAAACGCCATTGATAATTTGACAGGGATTGCATTGAATCTATAGATTGCTTTGGGTGGTATAGTCGTCTTCACAATATTGATTCTTCCAATGAAGAACATGGTATATCTCTCCATCTCTTTGTGTCATCTTTGATTTCTTTCATCAGTGTCTTATAGTTTTCTGAGTACAGGTCTTTTACCACCTTAGGTAGGTTTATTCCTAGGTATTTTATTGTTTTTGTTGCAATGGTGAATGGGAGTGTTTCCTTAATTTCTCTTTCTGACCTTTTGTTGTTAGTGTATAGGAATGCAAGATATTTCCGTGCATTAATTTTGTATCCTGCAACTTCACCAAATTCACTGATGAGCTCTAGCAGTTTTCTGGTGGCATCTTTGGGATTCTCTGTGTATAGCATCATGTCAGCTGCAAACAGTGACAGCTTTACCTCTTCTTTCCCAGAAGAAGTAAAAGAAAATCTTTTAGGATTTTCTACATATAACATTATATCATCTGCAAACAGAGATAATTTATTTCTTCCTTTCCAGTTTTGGATGCCTTCTTCTTTTTTTTTCTTTTTTTCCTTGTATAATTGCTGTGGCTAGAACTTCCAGTACCGTTTTCCTCACACATTCTTTTCTTGACTTTCTTCACATCTTCTTTTAGTTCTTTGAGCACCTTTAAGGCAGTTGTTTTAAAGTCTTTTTCTGGTGTATCTGCCATCAGGTAAAGGTACAGTACATTCAGGGACGGTTTCTGTTGAATTTTTTCCCCTTTGAATGAACCATACTTTCTTGTTTCTTTGTATGTCTTGTGATTATTTTGTTGAAAATTAATTTGAATCTAATAATCTGGTAACTCTGGAAATCAGATTGTTTTCCCCTTCCCTAAGGTTTGCTTTTATTGTTACTGTTTTTGTATATTGCTTTTGTTTGGTTTGCTTTGGTTGCTATAGGCTGTCTCAGTGCCAAAGATCAGCCTGAGGTGTAAACGTAAGATGTTCTCAGGTCTCTTCTGAGCCTGCACCTTTCCCAGGCATGTGTGGTCACTTTCTAACTTACCCTGTATACGCAACCGTTTTTGAACGTCCTAGTCTTAATGCCTGGCTCCAAAAAAGTGAAAAAGAGAAAACTGTTCAAGCCTTCAATAGGCCCAAGATGGTTACATCAGCCAGATTCTGCCAGTGCAGCTGTGGTCTAGGTGGGGGACAGCCTCCTGCTGCTCCTGCTTCGCCAGTTTCCCGGAACCCCCTGCAGTCCGCTCTGATGCTTTCTGCCTCTCCAGGAACTTGTTCATTTCACCCGGGTTATCAGTTGCTCTTAGTACTTCCTTGTACCGCCTTTCATCGCATGAGGTCAGTAGTGATGTCCCCTCTTTCATTCCTGGTTTCAGTAACTGGAGTCATCTTTCTTATTCTCCCGGTCAGTCTAGCTAAAGGCTTGTCATATTGATATTTTCAAAGAACTGACTTTTTGGTGTCACCGATGTTTCTATTGTTGTCCTGTTTTCCATGTCATCTGGTACTGCCTTAATCTCTGTCATTTCTTTCCTTCTGCTTCCTTTGGGTTTATTTTCTCTCACTTTCCCAGTGCCTAATGGTGAGAGTTGAGGTGACTGATCTAAGATCCTTCTTCCTTTTCAATACAGACATTTAAGCTACAAACTCCCTTCTAAGAAGCATTTTAGCGGCATCTCATAAATTTTGGTATCTTGTGTTTTCACTTCCATTAATATCAAAGTATTTCCGAATTTACCCTCTGACTTCTTTCTTGATCCATTGGTTATTTAGAAGTGTGCTGTTTCATTTCCACACATTTGTGTGTTTCCCAAGTTTCCTTCTGTTAATGATTTCTAATTTGATTCCATTGTGGTTGGCAAAGATACTTTGTATAATTCAATACTTTTACATTTATTGAGGCTTGGTTTGTGGCTGAGCCTATGGTCTATCCTGGAGAATGTTCCATGTTCACTTGAGAAGAAAGTGTGGTCTGCCAAGGTAAGGTGGAGTGTCTTAAAGATGCTACTAGGACCCGTTGATTTATATTGTTGTTCAAGTCTTCTGTTTCCTGGTTGATCTTCTGCCCAGGTATTCTATCTAGTATTTAATGTGGAATTCTGAAGTTTCCAACTATTATCCTTGAATTGTCTATTTCTCCCTTTAATTCTAACAGTTTTTGTTTCATGTATGTTTGGAGACATGTTGCTAGGTGCATATACGTTATAGTATCTTCCTGGCTGGTTGACACCTTAATCATTATGCAACATCCCTTTTTAATCTCTAGTAACTAGTTTTGTTTGTTTTAAAGTTTATTTCATCTAATATTAGTGTAGCTACTCCAGCTCTTTTATGTTTGTTCTTTGCCTGGTATGTTTTTTCCCATTCTTTTACTTGCAATTTGTTTGTATTTTTCAATCTAATGTGTGTTCTTCTGGACAGTACATAATTGGATCTTGCTTGTTTTCTTTCGTAATCTAATCTGACAAATTTTGCCTTTCAACTGGATTATTTGATCAATTCAGTTTGAATGCTATCATAATATTGTTGAATTGACATATGCCATTTTGTGTTTTTTTACATGTTTCATATTTTTTGTTCAAGTATTCCTCCCTTATTGCCTTCTTTTGCATTTAGAGAATATAGTGTAACATTTGAATTCTTTTAATTCTTTTTAAATATAATTTTTGTGTTATCGTCTTAGTGTTTGCTCTAGGGCTTACAGTATACATCTTAACTCATCAAAATCTACCTGAGATTTATACTAATTTATTCCAATGACGCACAGAAACTTTATTCCTATATAGCTCCTTTCCCTCTCCTTTTTGTGATATTACTGTTATATATGTTCCAAGTCCAATGATACATTTTATTAATTATTGCTTTATATAATCTTATGTCTGTTATCAAAGCTAAGAAAAGAAAGGAGCATAAGTATGCATTTGTAGCATCTGCATATTAACCTTTTTAATTAATTCTTTTTGGTTTTCTTAAGTTATTTCTGTGGATTTGAGTTAGTCTGGTGTCATTTCCTTACTCCAATGCACTTTGTTCCCTCCCAGTCCATTGTACAGTTATTGGCCAATATATTACATTTCAGTATGTTATTGGCCCCCAAATGTATTATATACATATTGTTTTATGCAATTATTTTTTAATCAGTCAAAAGAAAAATGGAGAAGAAATGTGCAGTGTTGCTGTATTTTGTAACTGGCTACATAATGATCTTTTCTGGTGCCCCTTTCATGTGTGCATGAATCTGAATTACTGTCTTCTGTCCCTTGTTTTCAGCCTGAAGAACTTACTTCTTGCAGGCAGGTCTTCCAGCAAAAAAGTCCCTCAGTTTTTCTTTATCCAACAAGGTCCTTGTCCTGACTTCATTTTGAAAGATAGTTTTGCTGGACGTTTTTTAGTTTCCACACTCTGAATATGCCATTTTGCCTCCTCTGGCCTCAACTGTTTCGGATGAGGAGTCAGCTGTTAATCTGAATGTTTTGGGATGAGTCCGCTTTCTCTTGCTGCTTTCAAGCTTGTGGCTGTCTTCAGCTGTCAACATTTCAGCCATGATGTATCTATTTGTGGATTTCTTGGCTTTTACACTTCTTTCTTTTCCTTTAACTTTTTTGACGGGTAGATTAATAGTTTTCCTCATGTTTGGGAGGTTACCAGTTATTGTTTCTTTGAATAGTTTTTCATTTTCTTTCTCTTCTCCTCAATTACCTCCTTTGCACATATGTTGTGCACCTAATGGAGCCTCGAATTTGTCTTCAGTTTCCCCCCTCTGTTCTGCAGTGTGTGATCTCTACTGATCTTTCTTCAAGTGTGCTGATTCTTTCTTCTGCCAGCTCAGATCTACTGTTGAGCCTCTCTAGTGAAGGTCTGATTTTGCTTATTGTCATTTTCATCTCCAGAATTTTTACTTTATTCTTTTCAATAATTTCTCTCTTTATTAATATTCATATCCTCTGTTTAATGAGACACTGTCCTCCGACTTGCCTTGAGTTCTTTAGGCATTTAGTTCTTTGAACATCTTTATTATCGCTGCATTGAAGTCTCTGCTAAGTCTACCATTTGGGACCCTTCAAAGGCAGTTTCTCTTGCCTGCTTTTCTCCCTGTTTATGGATCACACTTTCTTGTTTCTTTGCATATCTCAGAATTTTTGG
Source organism: Lipotes vexillifer (assembly GCF_000442215.2). Classification (NCBI taxonomy): domain Eukaryota; kingdom Metazoa; phylum Chordata; class Mammalia; order Artiodactyla; family Lipotidae; genus Lipotes; species Lipotes vexillifer. The sequence continues at coordinate 1,627,146 of NW_006790887.1, read as the reverse complement.
TTAAAAACAGGATATTTCAGATAATACATTGTAGCAACTCTGGATACTGACCTTCCCTCCCTGGTGTTGTTGTTTGCTTGGTTGTTTATTTGTTTAGTGCCTTGGCTGACCCAGTTCTCTGAAGTCTGTCTCCCCACCAGCTTTGCCCCCCTGAAATCAGGTGCAACCTCTATCTCCAACCAGATTTTCCCCCCATTTATTTTTATTTCTTCTAGTCTGGCTACCTAAGTTTCACCTCTGGGTCAGCACAAGTCACTTTTTTTGTCAAAGGCCGTGTTTAAGCCCCCTTAGGGAGATTTTTCACCCTTTAACCTGCTATGTGTGTGGGGCTTGGAAGCAGCTAACACAGCTCAGAAAGTTTACCTTCTTTACCTCCTATTCATCCAGACAGCGGTAGCTTGTGTTTTCCCTTTCTGACCTCTCCTGAGAGACACTGCATGAGGCTTGAATACAGTCTTTCTGCTGCCAGGGTTGACTCACTATTACTTACAGGCCTGGCTCCCTAGGAGTTACCACTGGGTCAGAACAGCTTACTGTTTGCTCACTTTTGGTCAAAAGTCCCTTGTGCCTGTGTGACTTTGCCATGTGTTGATGGTCTGTGTGTGGCTGGGAAATGTTTTCAAGTCTGCTGTTCTTGACATGTGCACAGCCTCATCGACACCCAGAGTTGACGTGAGCCCAGCAGAGCCCCTGCTGTCCCTGGTTGTCTCCACGAAACTTCTGGCTGCTCTGCTACTTTGCTTACAGCATGGAGCTACCAGCCCTCTTCTTAGTTTCTCTCTACCAAGCTGTCTCTACCAAGCTTGTGGACAAGGCGCTTAGGCAAGGGGCTCCTGGTAAAGTCAGGCCATCGCGCAAGCTGCAGAGCTCCTCCAGGTTATGTCCTGCCTTCCTTCTGCACCACTGCCGCAGACTGGTGTGGGGAGGGGGCCCTCTTCTCCTGGAGTGACACCCCTGCTCTACAAGTGGGTGCCAGGAGGGGAGAGGGGGCAGCCCTGATCATCTTGCTTGGTTGCCCTCCCAGCATGGAGTCTCTGCCCTCTAGTGGGCTGGGGTGAAGATCATGGGGCTCAGCCGCTGGGGAAGAGCTTCCCTCCTACAGATGGGAACTGAGGAGAGGAGAGACTGGTCCCCTCGGCTGCACCTGCTTCGGCCACGTGGTGCAGGGGGAGGATGAGAAATGGCGGCCCCTCGTCCTTCCTAGGATAAAACCACAGCCACAGCCCGGGAGCTGGAGGTGAGGGAGCCCATGTGCTCGGCTGAACCTGCCCAGGACGAAGCCTCTGCAACGCAGAGCCTGGGGGACGGGAGGAATCGGCCTGGTCGTGGCTCAGATGTCTCTACATTAACATGGTATGAAGTAGGCAGAGAAGTTTTAAATCATCATGGCCAATGCCAGTTGACGCTCAATCAGAAATCATGATATTAAGTCACTATAGACGCTTGTACCTCAGCAACGAGTGCTTTTGCAGAGCTTTAGTAAGCTAGTCTCAATTTCCTAAGCAGATGAGAGTTTTTGACAGGCCCCCCCCCAAGAGGCAAGAGGAAACATGCAGGGCACGGTGGGCTTCCCTCTGGGACAACCCAAGGCCGCCAGGCAGCTCAGTGTGCACAGGAGTCGCAGACAGCTCGGAGAGGAAAGGCAACAGAGCCAGAAGTCACGATGACCTGCTCAAAACTGTGCCCACAAGTGACTCGAATAAATCAAGAGTCTCCTGCATTCTTGGATGAAAAATCTGCCAACTTTAAGAAGCTAGAATTTCTTCTGTCTGGAAAATAAAATCATAAATTCTGGTCAGGCAGGTCAGTCCACCCACAGGAAGTTCAGAAGCACTTTCTCTGGCTTGCTGTGTAGGAGCTTCTGGCTTAGATGAGGCGTCCAGTAACGTACTGCTTTTCAGGGAACATGGGGCCCAGGCCCCTTGTTGTATTAATGAGGCCCAGAGAGGTGAAATGATTTGCTGATGATCCCCCAGGCGTGGGGGCCAGTTCCAGCTGCAGTCCCTCTCTCTGACAGAGGAGGAGCTTGAGGACACAGCATCCCTCCAGCAGCAACTGGGCCAACAGGCTTGAAAGTGGAGATGTCTGCTCTCCAGCAGAGACTGTGCCGGACTCAGGAGGGCTGAGAGGTTTTCCAAGATTAAAGTGAAATTTGCTTAACACATTAGCAAGTCTAGCCTCTCCCATCTCCACTTACTTTCTTCCTTCAGCTTTAATTTTTTAAAACTCACTCCTTTGGGTTAAAGCCTTGGAAGCTGGTATGAAAAGCCAAAAGCAGGTCACCTGAGTGGCTTGCCATTGTGACCATTAACAGCTTGATGTTTAATACTTTGTGGGACTGAAGCTTGCCCAGTTGAGGAACGTTTGGGAAAAGGCTCAGTGTGAGGAAGACCCAGGCTGGTCAGTCCACATGGAAGCCCCTGGGCAGGTGGGGAGGACGCAGGTGGGGAGATAGACCAGGGCCGTTAACAGAAGCAAGACCACCACGAGCAACTGCTAACCCCTGCCAGGTCCTTACTCTGTGCCTGGCACCGTTCTTATTTACGTTTCATCTTATTTAGTCTTCACAGCAACCTGTGTCAGTGATATTATTATTATCTTCATTTTGCAGCCCAGTACCTCTACTGCCTTGCACACAGCAATAGCATTGGGATAAACTCAGGTTACGCTCTGGGTCAAAAGCTATGCTCCACTCCACTTGCCAAAGCAAAGCAAACGCGATGATTTTCCCTAACGCCATCTCCATGGATTACTGTCTCCCGGGGGTAATCTTTATAAATGACTCTCAATGACATCCCAAGTTACATCCAATGCCATAGGAAAGGCAAGGTGAAGGAGTATTTGACAATGTGCAAATCCATTTCCACCGCTAGAAAAGTATACCTAAGTACCAGGCTTAGCATCAGATCCCTGGTTTCATTTAGTAAAGGGTATGGAGCTTTATATGTTCCCTCAAAGTTTATTCCAGGATGTGACAATGTCAGTTTCGAAATAGGCAACAGTAAATCTCCCAGGGCCAACAACTGCATCTCTACAGTTTCCAGCCACCCAAACATCTTCTGGAAATTGGCCTGAAACATGTAAACTTCAGAGCAGTTGCTTGTATTTCCTGATCTTTTGCCGTTGGTCTGGCTCCCTGCCAGACCTCCTGCGATGAGGGCTGTGGTCTACACACAGCAGGTTTTTGTGGACTGAACTGAATTCTGGCTGTAAGAGTAAATAGAAAAAATTTTTGAAGTGTTGCTCTCTCCTGGAAATAAATAAAACTTGAGCTTTGGAGGTCTTCACAGAGTCCTAACGGCTTCACCTTGTGCGAAGCACTGGGGGCTGTGTGTGGAAGGAAGACCCTGAGAGAAGCGGCAGACGCACCCTACACCCCCCTACACACACCCCGTAAATGAGACATTCAGGAAGGGACTTCATTTGCACCAAAATCTCTTACTTTTTTACATCAGGAGTAGGGAGATATTGCCTGAAATACCCGAGTAATTATCTCCACTTCATTTTAGTTTTAAACCACAAATTTGTCACTTAAGAAAAAGTGACAAAGGTAAAAAGAGGTTTTTTTGTTTTGGTTTGGTTTTCATGTGGGCCATTTTTAAAGTCTTTATTGAGTCTGTTACAATACATCTTCTGTTTTATGTTTGGGTCTTTTGGCTGCGAGGCATGCGGGATCTTAGCTCCCCGACCAGGGATCGAACCCGCACCCCCTGCACTGGAAGGTGCAGTCCGCACCACTGGACCGCCAGGGAAGTCCCAAGGGGAGTTTATTTTTATTTTCAGCTGTCACTCAGACGCAATTCTGATGTCTGAGCACAAAGCGCGCTGGAAATGCTCTCACGACCTCAGCATCCCCACCTCCAGGACATGTCCGCCGCAGGCCACCCCAAGCCTCCACCTGGGACCTGGGGCCCCAGGGGCACGTGAGGACCGGAGCAGGGAGGCCCCGGCACTGGCGGCCCTTGGATGGGACGCCCCTGGCCCGCCGCCCGCCGTGGCCCCGCCAGCGGCTTGGGGGCCACCTGCCAAATAAACCGCTTGCTCAGAGTCAGCTGCAGGGCCACCTGTGACACAGAGAAAGCTATGATTTCCTACTGATGGAACCAAGAAGGGCCCTGTTAAGCAACAGTGCCTGCTATTTGCTTCGAGAACTGTTTTTGATTGGCTTTTGTAGTATTTTCACTGTCTCCCAAAGCCATGTGAATGTATAAAAATATTAAAATATTCCTAAAATCCAACTAACTGGCTGAGAAGCATGCAAAAAGTTAAATGTTAGAGTTCTCAGCCCTTCTCCAAGTGGACTTGAGTGGACGCCATGATCTGGGCAATGAAGTCGCTTCCCTGTGACGATAAAAACTGCTGCTTCAGGGGCTTCCCCGGGGGCGCAGTGGTTGAGAGTCCGCCTGCCGATGCAGGGGACGCGGGTTCGTGCTCCGGTCCGGGAAGATCCCACGTGCCGCGGGGCGGCTGGGCCCGTGAGCCGTGGCCGCTGAGCCTGCGCGTCCGGAGCCTGTGCTCCGCAACGGGAGAGGCCGCAACAGTGAGAGGCCCGCGTACCGCAAAAAAAAA
>NW_006790887.1:1597957-1622567 GCF_000442215.2 Lipotes vexillifer | reverse complement strand
AAAAAAAAAAAAAAAAAAAAAAGTTGCTGCTTCAAATTTCTGGGAAAAAGCACGTAAAATGAGCAAATCGTAAGTACATAAGTCAATGACTTTTACACACACATATAACCCCATGTATCCAACCCCCAGATCAACATATAGAACCTTTCTGACACCCTCGCCACTCATGATTCTGACCTCTATCACCACAGTTAGGATCTTCTGTTCTCAAACCTGGTATCGTTGGGCTCACCCTTTCTAGACTCTTGTGTCTGGTTTCCTTCCCTTCCTGGTTTTCCTTTACTGAAAATTCTTAGGGTGATAAGCTGACAATGAGCTGTCCTGTGCCTAAATGATCACAGATGCTGAGCCACTGAGTCCCATCCACGAGAGTTTGCATGAAAATGACACATACGGGGCTCAGCCTGGTCCTACAGCTGTAGAGTCCTTGGTCCTGTCATCTGTGTGACTGCGGTGGGTCACGTGGATGTGCAGGCACAGGTTCTGCCTTGTTGAAAGTTCACAGTTTGTGGCTACTGCGCTTCACCTACAGACATGAGCTGGGCATCCAGGTGCCCCCTGCTCCCCTCCCGTCCCTTCTGTCTTCTCAGAAAACAGCCTCGATTCCCATTTCCATAGCACCGTGCTGTCCAAATGCAGCCCCATCATGATTGATTTGTTCCCGTGGTGACCTTTGAGACAGATGACGGGCGTGACATGGCTGATCTCCGTGGTGAAGCCGAGACGGAAGAAGAGCGGGTTCCTTGCCGACGTGAGGTTGCGGGGCCTCGAGGCAGGGCTGCAGAAGGGCCACGTCTCTAACCCTGGCAGCTCTTCCCTGCCCCACGCGTCACCAGGTGGCACCCACTCCTCCAGGCACCACCCGCCAGGTCACAAGCAGCGGAGCCCCGACGCCACCTCCCCTGCCGCTCAGGGGCTGGGAGAGGCCCCAGGTAGGAGTGGCCACGTGAAGAGACAGGGACGCAGACACACGAGTGAGAAGCCACGTGAGAAGTGGCTCCTCCGGCCGCAGCCAAGAGGGTCAGACAGCGGCCCCGTCCTTCCTGCACTCCTGACCCAGAGTCACGTGCAAAAGAAAATGGGTGTTTTAACCCCCTAAGTTTTGCAATAGCTTGTTACAGAGCAATAAGTAACCAAAACACACCCTGGTGAGGAGGGGTGCTGCCCACCTACGTGCTCTTCTGAGCACCCGATGCAGCAGGGAGCAAACACCCAACCACTGATTTCATCCCAGAAAGGGCACTAAGATCTCTGCCTGGGGCTCAGCGACATCGTGTCTTCTGAGCTCTTCCCGTCTCGTCTTCAGTGACGTAAACCTCAGGAATGGACATCGTGGAAGCTGAGAGGGGCCTCCGGTCAGGCAGCTGTGGGCTCTGTCAGCTCCTCCAGCAAAGTGAAGACAGAGGCTCAAGCCTCCTTCCTTAGGAACAGCCGTGCACATGTGCAGTGAAAGGCTTGGTAAATGACACCCTGGTAACCAATGGCTCTAATTACGAGCAGGCGAGGCTTCTCTTTTAACGACTTCTAGCTTGAGGCCTAAGGATAACATCCCTGGGGCTGCGTCTGAATCAGAGGCTGACCGGAAACCTTCAAGGAAGGTGCTGGGTTTGTGGTCCCCGCTCACCTGGAGGCCCTGTGTTTGTGGCCCGAGCAGGACCCCTCCCTGAGGATCAGGTGAGGAAAGGGATCGTCTGTCAAGTTCCTTTTGCAGCTGCAAGATGTTCGACATCACTAGGACCTGTTTCGGCTACTTCTGCAGAACAAATTACTTCAAAACTTAGTGCCTTCAAACAAGCACTTTATTTTGCTTTTACACAAATCTGGGGAGCCAGGAATTTGGCAAGAACATGGCTGTGTCGTTTTCACTTGGGGCCTTTCACGTAGTTGTGGCCCAATGTCAGCAGAGGCCGCAGTTGTCCAAGAGCCCTGGGGCCGGACACCCGGGGGGGCGGGGAGCTCACTTCTGGGAGCACTGCTGGGCACGGAGCAGAGACCCTCATCCACACGGGTAACTCCTCACACAGCCTCCCACGCTGGCTCCCCCACTGAGTGTCCCAGGAGAACCAGGTGGAAACCATGGTGACCCAGCTTTTAACAAGTGAAAAATTCAGAGTTTACTTTTAAGGACAAATTGGAAGACTATATAAAAATACAGTGAATAAAATAAATTTAAAGAGCAAAATTATTTCATGAACTTTAACTTCAAAAATAAGTTACAATTTCATTGGTTATTAAATTTACTGTGAAATTATTTCTTCTTGTGTGGAGCTTCGCCAAGCTCATCCAGACCTGCCGGAGGTGCGTCACTTTGCTGGGCTATAACTGCCTGGGGTGCAGAGGGAGGGCAGACGAGAGCAGAGGCGACGGGGCCAGGTGGGCTTGGTCACTACAGGGTGATTCTGAGTATTACTAAGGAAGGAACAGAGAGGAAGGAATGCCAGCATGGGAAATGGCTCCAGAGAAGTTGTGCCGGGTGGGAGTTCACTACTTTTACTTGGACTGAGCAGAGGGTCGGAGTGAGAAGGTAACAAAAATGCGTAGTGTAGTGGAGAAGTCAGGAGAAGGGGGAAGAGGCCAGCTCTTGGCACTGAGCCATGTGGCTCTGGGGAAACACTCAAGGAAGAGCCAGCAGGGCTCCCCAACCCCCGTCCCTCCACCATCACCACACCGACCTCGTGAGTCCCCAGCCTTGGTCTCGAGCTTGAGACATGGCACTTTATTTTTCTATTTTCCTAGGAATTAAATTCTAAGAAGATGGCATTAAAATTGCATTTTCAAAAGAGCATTTCATAAACAGAACTGTAAGGAAATGGGAAATTAAAAGAAACATTTTCTTATTCAAAGGGAAGAGAATGAGAGCAGTGAAATTGCATTAATAAAGGTCACATGGGCCTGTTTCTCATGGATTCTTCAATCTCTTTAATTTGTCCTAACTTACTCTGATTCCCTGTCGAAATTAAGGGCTTTTTGCTACAAGCCTTCTGGGTGACTATACACTTTGGCAGCGAAATCAATAATTTAAAATATATATATATATATTCCTCTTCCATCTAAGAAACAAAGAAAGAAAACGGGTCTGCAGTATCTGCATCAGGGGCTGGCCTGGGCCTTGTCTCCAGCTGCACAAGTCACGCGGCTTCTAAACGATAATATGACTGTTTCTGGATAACTGAGGTTTTCTTCTTCAACGAACAGGCCGGGGCCCGAGCGTGGAGCCGGGGGGACACGAGCGTGGAGCCGGGGGGACACGAGCGTGGAGCCGGGGGGCCCGAGCGTGGAGCCGGGGGGCCCGAGCGTGGAGCCGGGGGCCCGAGCGTGGAGCCGGGGGGTCCCGAGCGTGGAGCCGGGGGGTCCCGAGCGTGGAGCCGGGGACCCGAGCGTGGAGCCAGGGGGACCCGAGCGTGGAGCCGGGGGTCCGAGCGTGGAGCCGGGGGGACCCGAGCGTGGAGCCGGGGGGCCCTCTCTGCTCCAGGACGAGGCGAGGTCGGCGGCGCGGTGGGCAGCGCGGGGCCCCTCCGCCCCAGTCCGCCTGCTGGCTGCGCAGGCCTGATGCGGCTACCCCCGCCCCCGGGCCGGGCTTCACTCCGGTCCGTGAAGGGCAGAGGCTCAGCTGGTGCCGAGTTAAATCGTCAGGTCCTCCTTTCTGAAGCCCAGAAACGAGGGGCCTCAGGAGGAGGCAGCATGAGGCAGATGTTAGTTACGGCCTGAAAATCAGACGCTGGGCCTCCACATTGGGCTCGCCTACCTCCCTTTTGTTTCCTTGTCACTGAAACGGGGCCACTGAGGTGGGGCTGAGGGCGTTTCCTAAGACAGTCACCGAAAGTGCCCCACAGTAAATACTAGCTGCCGGGCCTCTCCGGCGGGACCGAGGACGGAGCCCTCCCTCGGGAGGGGCCGCCCCCGCCCGGCTCCAGCATCTCCCAGAAGCCGGCGCCGGACTGAACGCCAGCCCTGGGCGCCCGAGGCCTCTCCCTTCTTCCTGCCCTGACGGAGGCTGGTCATCCAGCGCCGTCCTGCCCTCCGGGCTTGGCCCCCAAATCCTTGCAACGTGCGTGGCCTTCCAAGAAGGTTCGACCAGCGCGTCACAGACAGCCACGGCCTAGGCGGCGGCCTGGGGGGCTGCGAGGCCGCTAAGCATCCCCGCCCGCGGGTGAGGCAGGCAGCCCAGCAGCAGGCCGCCCTCCGCCGGCCCGGGCTGCACACCAGGGCTATCAACACCCTGGTGGTGCCGAGAAAACACCAGCTGCTGCGGAACCCGCGGGGAAGCTTACCCCGTGACGACATCACGACGTCCGCCGGTCGCACACAAGCCGGTTACAGCCGCCCACACGCAGTGCGGAAATCGCCTTCCGCGGTCTTCCACGCAGGCGGAGGCGGGCGATGAACCGTCCTGCCGGCACCGTGCCTCTCGGTCTCCTCTTCCGGTTCCCCGCGTTCTCGTACTTTACAAGCTGCAGAGAGAGCGCACTGCAGAAAGAAACAAAGCAGGATGTGAACCTCTGAGGGATGAACACCTTAAAGCAATCAGCTAAAGTGCCCTCAGTTACAACAAGGCCCATTCTCAGGAGAAGCGTGGGTTGCTTTGTGGGTTTAACGCAGCTTCGTTTTCTGCAGTCACATCACGTCCAACTTGGTTGTTGATTCATAAAGGCATCTGAGTTAAAGCTCAGTGTTTACTTCATGTATAATCATCTGAGTTCTCTGTGACGGGCTGGTTGAGTTTACCGGAACAAAGCACAAGGACAGCACAGCTTTTCCTGTCTCCCAGCAGACGGTAAACCCTCCGAAGCCCGTGATAAGTCTCCAGTTCTCAGGGTTGTTTCTACTCAAAGGTCGAGTGCTGCCTTGCACGCACTGGGCTGGTTGCTAACCAGTTGGACATTCAGGTTTTCTAAATTGCATGATCCTCCGAAGATGGGCTGGGGGTAGAAAGTTGCACATCAATATGCAGCAAATACTGCATATTGAAGGCTCGACTCTCGCCGTAGGGGGTGGCAGAAATGTGGGTCACGGCCCGCCCCTGATGACTTTTCAACCCGGCTGAGAGGGGCGGACCTAAAGCAATCAGACAGCTGCGCAGATCGGCGTGTGATTAACTGTCAAAATGAGTGGGACAGACTCCAGCCATCGTCTCCGCTGGACGGTCAGTCAGACCAGGTCCTAGCAGTGTTCTCCTTGCTGCCTTGCAGCTTCTGCACAGCTATATGGGGCGGTGAGATGGGACAGTGATGGGAGGGGGACAGCGGAGCCCCTGGGTTCTGGAAATGCCCTTGATCTGGTTCCCTGGCTGTTTACATATGCAAAACTCGTCAGCTGGACACTTGTGCGTTGTGCCCGTAGCTGTGTGTGATTTATGCCTCAATTTTTAAAAGTAAAGGGGGAAATGGTGTTTTTAAAGTACGGCCACGTGCACCATTTAGTTCATTCTGGAAACTTGTATATTCCTGCCACACAAAAGCCTTGCTGGCATCTGGCAGTATCCCCGGGGAAGTGACTGGCCACTGCCATACTTTTTCTCTCAGGTGAAGGGCTGACACCAGATTGCAGGTTGTAGGTCACATTGCACAGTGAGGGTAAGATCCTGCTTTGATAACAGGCTGCTTTCTCTGCTTCCAGGTGTGAAAACAGCCCTGAGCTTTTGTCTTTTAAAGATGCATAATAAAATAAATTATGGTAGAGGAAATTTTTTCCAGCTTTGAAAGCAAAGAAGGTAAAAAGCCTCATTTTGTTCCATTAAAGACTTTAAATAAATAAGAAAATGCAGCTGAATCTAATTTTAAGTATCGGTTTAGCTCACTTCCAGAGTGTTGGAGGTATACAAGTGGGAAGGCTTATGTCCAAGAGGTAAAATGATGATACCATGGTCACGTGGCAGGACCGAGACAAAATTCCTGGATTCCAAGGCCCTTTTTTCTCAGCTACCACAGCTTACTTAGGGATTGGGCAGCTTTGTCCTTAGTGAGAGGGAAGCTCTAAGTAGCCACTAGCAGTACGAGGTCTCGGGAAAGCCTTATGTAGCTGTGGACAGTGACTGAGAAAATATTCTGTGTTCAGCGCATGACTCGCAGGACCCTCTCCCCTCCCTTTTCCAAAGTGCATCTGGAATTATGGAAAGGTCCTCATAACAGGAATTAGAGAATAGGAAAAAAGACTAAACGACAGCAAATATACAGCAATATTTTAATGAAAGGAAGCAGGACCAAACTTTCCGATATTTTTATTAATACCTCTGGTTTTGTGTGTAAGAGGAGTCAGGGATGCAGAATCATTAGGCAAGAACATCCTGCACTTTCATGTGGTGCTTCAGATGCTCCTGGGAGAACATTGGTAACCATCCAAAGGGGCCTTGAGTCATTAATTATCCTCCACTCTTCACTTTAGAAGCAAACTTTTAAATTTAGTCCCATTTGCCAGTTGACTCCCCAGAGTCTCATTTCTGCTGAATATGCTGTTAAAAACATTTCTTTATTTCGTCTTCCTTTAAACTTACTCATGTTCTTCTCTTCTCCCTAAAAAAAGATGGAAACAAGCCATTCGAAAGGCAGCACCATCTCTCAGATCCTGTGCGTGTGAGGTCTGTCCACGCCGCGGTCAGAGCTGCCCCTGTGAAAGAAACACCAGACGGGGCCCTTCTCAAAACCTTCCAGCCCTTTGCCCATGGGGCTCAGCAAATCCCACCCCGCGGTGTGGCCCCCGGGTCCTCCAGATCTGCTCCCCGGTCCCAGCCCCACGCTCCGCCACCCCTGGCCCTTCACTGCCCAGTCCCTCATCTCTGCCCTCCCCGTCTCTCCCTTTTCTCCTTCTGGCCCTCCTCTCTGGACCTGTCACCCCGTCGGTGCCCTCTGGGTACCCCCACCTGTCTCCCCGCCAGCCAGCTCTAAGGGAAGGACCCCGATCTTGCACAAAGCAGACACGTGACAAGCCGAGGCTCCGCCATGGACATGGATGGAGTGATGAGCATCCTCCCTCCCCACCCACCCAGGGCCCTGCAGCAGGGCGCTGGCTGCCCAGGCTTCTCCTCTCAGAGAGGAAGGGTCTGAGTTACCAATTCATGTTAGACATGGGTGCTTTAACATCTGTCACCTGTGCCCCAAAGCCAGGGCCTGGCGTAGACCATAGCTTCTCCTCGCAAGAGCTGCCGGCTATGCCTCTGCAGGTCCCACCCAGCCTGGTGAGGGAAAGCTGGCACAGGGGACACTCCCCTGGGCCGCCTCGTGCCCAGCTTCCCCTCTCTGTAGGGTGAGGACCCCGGCCTGGCCTGGCACTAAACTCTGCTTAGATGGGTGGAGGGTCTCCATTTTTCCCTCAGCAAGGAAAAACAAGATACTTGCCAAGCCTGGGGGTCGGGGCAGCCTCTCCTGTAGCGGGGACCCTGGAGCTGAGAAGGGAGGAAGGCGAGGTGCTCACCTGGGGCTCGGTGGGACCTCAGATGGCCCGGTCAGAAGGAGCAGCCTTAGGCGAGCAGTGGAGAAGGGGGTGAGGGTAGCGAGGGGCCAGATCACCTGTGGCCTTAAAGGTACAGTGACTGTGGAGTAAGTGCAAACCAAGACAGGTCTGAGAGTGCAAGGGGCACCAGTAACGGTGGTGCTGGGGCAGCGGGAGGGGCAGGCGTGGGCTCAGCTTGTGGTGCTGAAAGGCGTGTAGGTGGGCAGTGTAGAAGGGTGCTGGGCGGGGAGGTGTCGTGCGTGGTCACTGTGCATTTTGAAAGTGGGTTTGGCGGGTGTTCAGCAGCGCCTGTCTGCAGACCTCCCCCTGCCCTCCGCCCCATCCCTGCAAGGAGCTCATCATCATCAGGGCTGTCCTTCGAGCTCTGCAGGGACTCCGGTCTCACGCGCTCTCCTGTCATGGCCCCGACCACCTGCGTGCCCTGCGCGGTGCCTCCCCCGGGTCACACCGTCAGCACCTCTCACGGTGGCCTCGGGTAAGGTCCCCACGTCACTAGATCTTAGCTTTCTAAGCCGATGATGAGTTTCCGTCGAAGGCTGTGCCTCTCCAGTGGCTTTGTTGACGGTTTTGGAGGGTAGGTCTTTACGGTGAGGAACTGTTTGCTGCATCTCAGGGTGCTGTGCCCCGGCCTCACTGCGCTGAGGCTCACAAGCCCCGCCCTTGCTGCACACAGCCTGGCGGGGACGGCTCCACCCCAGACAGCCAGTGGTCTGAGGCCTGCGCCCCCTCCCTCACAGTTCGTCGTCCTGGCGGCCAGCGAAAGCGAATCTGCCTCCCAGGTGGACCCTAGAGCTGGGGCTGAGGAAGAGGGTGCGGGGAGGACGGTAGGCGCGCGGGCCAAGTTCTGCCTGTCCCCACGTCAGCTTCGGAAGGGCGGCCCCGCCCCCGACCCAGCGTCCTGGGTAGAAGCGGCCCAGCCCTCGCCGGTCCCTTTACAGAAATATGTGTGACTCAGGCACCGGCGCCGCTAACCGCCACGGAGAGGCTTGTGAAAGAAGAGCTGAAGAGATGGCAGCTTAACGTGGAAGCAGCTGCCTCGCGTGGAGTGACCGGCAGGCAGGAGAGGCCCTCGGAGCCCCCGGGGCCCCTCTGACGGCTGGCCAGCCTGGGCAGCGCGGGCGCGAGCAGGCAGCTGCGGGGGCAGTCACGGCACTGTCCGGGGTCATCTAGAGCAAGAGGTGACAAGCACACGTCCAGATTGCAGAGCGTGCGTCGGGAAGCCAAAGAGACTTAGAAGGTGCTTCGAAGCTTTGCTCTGCTCTCCCCCTTCCCTCCCGCTGGGAACGATGCACAAGTCTGCGCTAGTCCTGAGGATTCCACCAAACGGAGTCAGTGGAGCGGATGCAAAGGGCACCATTCAGTCGAGGTCCCTCCACTCTCCAGGCTCTTAATCTTCAGCTTTTTTCTTTAATTCATCAGCTCTGGAAAGTCAGCCTGCCATGTAAAACGTTAAAGCTACAACTACCAAGGCTTTCCTGGTCTTAAAAAAGTACAGGGCTTCCCTGGTGGCGCAGTGCTTGAGAGTCCGCCTGCCGATGCAGGAGACGCGGGTTCGTGCCCCGTTTCGGGAAGATCCCACATGCCGCGGAGCGGCTGGGCCCGTGAGCCATGGCCACTGAGCCTGCGCGTCCGGAGCCTGTGCTCCGCAAATGGGAGAGGCCACAACAGTGAGAGGCCCGCACAAAAAAAAAAAAAAAAAAAAAAAGTACAGAATATCTCATTGCTTTGTCACTTAATCTGCTGATTGGTTAATCAGTTGATCCGTTTTCTCTGAACTTAACCAAATGTTGAGTAAATGTTGGAGTCCATCTGATTTATACTCTGGAAAGTACTTTGAAAGGTAATCCAGTACATTTATGAAAATATCATGCTATATTCCACCCACCTCTGGCTTCCATAGGCTTCCAGTTTCTAATTCGGGGTGTGGGGAGCTTGGAAGCCATTGCTCCTGCCTGCATAGCGAGAAAAAGCTGAACAACCTAGACATCAAAAACTCATCTTAGGGCTTCCCTGGTGGCGCAGTGGTTGAGAGTCCGCCTGCCGATGCAGGGCACATGGGTTCGTGCCCCGGTCCGGGAGGATCCCGCATGCAGCGGAGCGGCTGGGCCCGTGAGCCATGGCCGCCGAGCCTGCGCGTCCGGAGCCTGTGTTCCGCAACGGGAGAGGCCACAGCAGTGAGAGGCCCGCGTTCTGGGGAAAAAAAAAACTCATCTTAGACACATCAGAAAATTGACGTCAGAGGGCAAACCACTGGACCCCCCCAAACGAGAGACAGACCTGCTGGTACAGAGAACCACAGCTAACCGGACAAAAGCTCAGGTGCAGACACCTTCGTGGGAACCAGGGCTGGGGTGGGAAAACCTAATCTCTAATTTATTAATTGATGAAGGTTCACTGTGGACAAAGTTGAGAGTTAAAAACTCCAGGTGGGGCCCGGTACCACTTTTGTGACTCACACTTTTGTGACTTTTACCTTCAGGAGTGGACCAGGTGCTCACAGTGAAAATCCCTTCGTGCTTCCAGCAGCGGGTGGAAAGAAGGAATCATTTTTCAGTACTCCAGAGCACCCTGTTCCTAACAAGGCCTGCCTCTGGGGGAGCTGGTTAACCAGAGCCTGACCTACCTGCAGGCAGGAAAATACTCAACTCCAGCCCCCTCTGGCCACCCCATCCTGCTTAAGGGGAAGAAGAAAACTGAAAAACACTTGTGAAGTTCAGTCCAGGGACGTGGGCTTCTGTAAAGACTGAGGCCTCTCACAGGCCTGTAAGCCCCCTCCCCACACCTCACCTCTGCCTCATCAGTAGGACCCCTGTACAACAGCGGGGAAATACACTGAAAGACCTGCACACCTCAGACCTTTTTAAAGAAAGAAATCTCTAAGGAAAACCAGAGACAACAGAGGAGGAGAAAACCAAGGGCACAAGAGGAAATTTTAGCCTCCAATACCTACAGCTATAGCAAACAGTAAACATAGCCCAACTCCTAGCCAGATGGTCCTAAAAACTAATACCTTAGTTGTTTTTTTTTTGGGTTTTTTTTGTGCGTGTGTTTTTTTTTTTGTTTTTTTTTTTTTTTTTGTGGTACTTGGACCTCTCACTGTTGTGGCCTCTGCTGTTGCGGAGCACAGGCTCCGGACGCGCAGGCTCAGCGGCCATGGCTCACGGGCCCAGCCGCTCCACGGCATGTGGGATCCTCCCGGACCAGGGATCAAACCCATGTCCCCTGCATCGGCAGGTGGACTCCCAACCACTGCGCCACCAGGGAAGCCCTAACCAAGTACATCATGTCCAACTTTTAACCAAAAAATTACAGGACAAACTATAAGACAAAACTCCAAGTTTGAAGAGGCAAAGTAAGCGTCACTGGAATTATCAAACGTGGAAATTAAGACAACTGCAATTAATATGCTAAGGACTCTAAGAGAGAAGAGGACAACATGCAAGAACACACAGGTAATATGAGCAGAGTGTGGAAATTCTGTGAAAGAATCAGAAGAAAGTCTGGAGAATTAAACACCATTAACAGAAATGAATGTTTTTGATGGGTTCATCAGTAGTCTGGACATGGCTGAGAAGGAATCAGTGAGCTTGAAGAAATGTCCATAAAAATGTCCCCAACTGAAATGCAATGGAAAAAAAGAATGGAAGAGGTGGAACAGAAGCTCCAAGGACTGTGGGGCAATTACAGAAGGTGTAACATGCACGTGATGGGCAGAGCAGAAGAAGAAACGGAAAGAGAGAAATGAGCAGGAAATATCTGAAGCAGTTATAGGACTGAGAATTTCTCAAAACTAGTGATGGACACCAAAGATCCAGGAGGTTCAAGAACAGCAAGCGGAGTGTGTACCAAGAACGTCTGCACACAGACATATCACATTCGATTGCAGAAAATCAGAGACAAAGAAAAAATCTTGAAAGAAGCCACAGGCAAAAACTCTCTTACATTTAGAGCAGCAAAGACAAGAGTTACACCTGACACATCTTCAGAAACCATGCAAGGGAAAAAGCTTCCATTGTGGACTCAAATCAAGATGGCAGAGTAGGAGGACACGGAACTCACCTCCCCCTACAAACACATCAAAAATGCATCTATGTGTGGAACAATTCTCCGTGAAAACTAACTGGAAACCGTACAGCCAAGGCTGCAAGAAAGATCCTCATGGAATCAGGTAGGAAGGGAAGAGAAGCGATCAGGCCAGGACCTATGCCCCTAGAGAGGCTCAGAGGGAAGGGCAATTACTCAGGCAGAGACCCTCCCTGGGGCGTGAGCAGATCAAGCCACATATTGAGCACCTCAGTCCTGGGGTCCGACTAAGGAAAGACAGCCCCCTTGGCTGGTTGGAAGACCAGTGCGACTAACAGGAGGGCTGTGGGAAGCCTGGACTCTTGTGAGGAGCTTGTGGCGGGGTGGAGGGGGGGGGACAGATGAGTGCTGGCTCCTGAAGCCGAGGCCAGGGAGTGGGCAGAGAGGGTGGGTGGAAACAGTGGCTAGCTGACTGCCCAGGCACCTGCCCCAGCCCAAGCCCAGCAAACACTCCAGCGCTGCTTGCCTCACATGGCAGCTCCACACAGCAAGGGCCGCCATGAGCAAGGAAGAAGCCTGGCCGAAAGACACGGAGGAAGGTCAAACCCTATGCAGCGTCTGGGCAGGAAGGGCACAGCCATTGCTGGTGTTGGCACAGGCAGTGACCGGAAGCAGAGCAGATCAGCGGGCAGACCGCCACAGCCCATGACCAGACCCTCGCGGAAAACCCACAGCAGCCCCTCTTGCTCCAGCACTGCCCCCCCGCCGGGCTCCCCTCTGGTGCCGGTGCTGGGAGGGGGAAGAGCATACTGAGCCAGCTCAGACCTGAACCTCAGGGCTCCTATGCCAGCAACCTGGAACCTGACCCTAGCCCTGAATGAGTGGCAATGCCCCTGAGCAGAGGAGAACGCTGCCTCACAGCTGGCCCCAGCCCTAGCCCCTCCTCTCCAGCCCCACCTCCTACCAAAGGGACAGCTGCCAGCACACCCTGAGGAAAGACATGACGTGTTCACATCAAATCCAGCTCTCCCACCGAAGCCACTGGGCACACGCAGACTCTATAGGGATGCTCCCACATAAGGACACCCTTCAAGACTGCCAGAGGAAACTGTTTCACCTAATTTCATAGAGAGAGAAAGATAAGCAAAATGAGAAGAGAGAGGAATTTGCCTCAACTGAAAGGGCAAGAAAAAAACTCTGAAGAAACAACAAATGAAACAGAAATAAACAATTTACTAGATAAAGAATTCAAAGCATTAGTAAGAAGAATGTTAATTGAATTAGGGAAAAGACTAGATAAACACAGTGAGAATTTTAACAAGGAACTAGAAAATATTGCGTTGGCCAAAATGTTTGTTCGAGCTTTTCCATAAGATGTTAAAACCCAAACGAACTTTTTAGCTAACACAATATTAAAAAGAACCAATCAGAAGTGAGGAATACAATAACTGAAATGAAAAACACACTAGAAGGAATGAACAGCAGATTGGGTGATACAGAAGGACATATAAGTGATCTGGAAGAGAGAATAATGAAAATCCCACAATCAGAACAGCAGAAAGAAAAACAAGTTTTAAAAAATTAAAAGTTTAAGGGATCATTGGGATAGTATCAAGCATACACCAAAGTTCACGTTATAGGGGTCCCAGAAGGAGAAGAGAGAAGGAGGTCAAAAATTTATCTAGTGGAATCATGGCTGGAAGCTTCCCAAGCTGGAAAGAGGAAATATCCAGGTACAGGAAGCACAGAGGGTCCCAAACAAGATGAACCAAAACAGACCCACACCAAGACATATCATAATTAAAATGGCAAAAGTTAGAGAGAGAATTCTAAAGGCTAAAACAAAGAGATATACAAGGGAACCCCCATAAGGCTATCAGCTGAGTTTTCTGCAGAAACTTTGCAGGCCAGAAGGGAGTGGCATGATATACTTAAAGTGCTGAAAGGGAAAAATCTGCAACCTAGGATACTCTACCCAGCATGATTATCATTTAGAAAGGAAGGAGAGATAAAGAACTTTTCAGACAATAAAAAATCTAAAAGATTTCATCAATACCAAACCTATCCTGAGAGAAATGTTAAAGAGTCTCTTCTCTAAGTGGAAAAGAAAAGGCTATAGGAAGAAGTGTCTACAGGAAAGGAAAAATCCCACCAGTCAAGACAAGTATATAGTAAAGGCTGAGAATCAACCACTTAAATAAGTTAGTATGAAGATCAAAAGACAAAAAAATGTAAAATCAAGAATAAGTACAGGGACTTCCCTGGTGGTCCAGTGGCTAAGGCTCCACGCTCCCAATGCAGGGGGCCTAGGTTCGATCCCTGGTCAGGGAACTAGATCCCGCATGCATGCCGCAACTAAGAGTTCACATGCTGCAACTAAGAGTTCACACGCTGCAACAAAATCCTGCACGCAGCAGTGAAGATACCACGTGCCACAACTAAGACCCGATGCAGCCAAATAAATTAAAAAATAATAATAATAACTATAAACTGTAAAGGGATGAACATGAAGATGTTCAAAATGACATGAAAAACACAAAGTGTGGGGGAAGGGAGTAAAATATATAGAACTTTCAGAATGTGTTTGAACTTAAAGGATGACCTGTTTAAAACAAATAGTTATAGGTCAGGATATATGAACCCCATGGTAACCACAAATCAAACACCTATAATAAAACAAGAGAGAAAGGAGCACAAGCATACCACTTCACTGGCAAACCACAAGAATACAAACAAGAAAAGAAGAAAAGAAAAGGGGAAAACAAAAACAACTAGAAAACAACTAACAAAATGGTAATAAGCATATACCTAGAAATAATTACTTTAAATGTTGTCAACTTAAAAAAATGCACAACGTGAGAGGTGTGAGTTAAGTATTATTTGGGGCAAAATGAGGACTGCAGCCCGGAAGACAGCATCCCAGATAGCTCTGAGAAACCGCTCCAGAGAGGCAGGGGGAAGGTCAGTATATACGTGATTTTGGTGAAGGGGGAATACATGCAATCAAGCGCATATTTTTTACAGAAGATTTCTGCTAGTCTCGTGCAGGTTACTGCTAGTCACGAGGACCAGGCATCACCATGAAGGATTTTAGTGCTTTTCTAGATATGAGGAGATACAAGAACTGGGTTCATAAAATTGGCTCCTGAAAATATCCAACTATCTGAAGGCCTGTTCTGCCAGTTTTTCCCAAGCACAGAGGGCCTCATTTCAGCTGTTCACGCTGAACTCCTTTCAGGGGGTGCTGAAAGTCAGCAGCTGCAGCAGCACACGATTTAATCCTTGTAGATGAAGGTGGCAAATACCAATGGAAAATGCCAGTTTGTAGTTGACAATGTCAATGGACTAAATGCACAAATCAAAAGACATAGGGTGGCTGATTGGATAATTATTAGAGAAATGCAAGTCAAAACTAAAACGAGGTACCACCTCACACCAGTCAGAATGGCCATCATCAAAAAGTCTACAAGTAATAAATGCTGGAGAACGTGTGGAGAAAAGGGAACCCTCCTACACTGCTGGTGGGAACGTAAACTGATGTAGCCATTATGGGGAACAGTATGGAGGTCCCTTAAAAAACTAAAAACAGAACTATTGTATGATCCAGCAATTCTCCTCCTGGGCATATATCCAAAGAAAATGAAAACACTAATTCGAAAAGATACAAGCACCCCAATCTTCATAGTAGCATTATTTACAACAGCCAAGATATGAAAGCAACCTAAGTGCCCATCAACAGATGAATGGATAAAGAAGATGCGGTATATATATGCAATGGACTATTACTCAGTTATAAAAAAAAATGAAATTCTGCCCTTTATAACAACGTTGATGGACCTGGAGGGTATTATGCTTAGTGAAATATGTCAGACAGAGAAAGACAAATATCATATAATATCACTTATATGTGGAACCTTAAAAAGTAAAGCAAATGAATATATTAAAAAAACAAACAAACAAACAAACAGAAACAGACTCACAGAGATAGAGAACAAACTAGTGGTTACCAGTGGGGAGAGGGAAGCGGGGAGGGGCAGGATAGGGCTGGGGATTAGGAGACACAAAGTACTAGGTATAAATTATGATAAGCAACAAAGATATATTGTACAGCACAGGGAAACATAGCAATTATTTTGTAATAATTTTAAATGAAGTGTAATTTATGAAAATATTGAATCACTGTGTTGTACACCTGAAACTAATATGATATTTTAACTATATTCTTCAATCACAAGAAGAAACCATGCAAGCAGAAAGAAAGTAGAGGGAAATATTTAAAGTTTTGAAAGAAAAAAACCCCATCAACCTAGAATTCTGTTTCCAGCAAATTAACTTTCAAAAGTAAAGGAGAAATAAAGACTTTCTCAGACAAGCAAAATTCAGGGAGTTTGTTGGAAACAGTCCTGCCTTGCAAGAAATGTTAAAATAAATTCTTCAGAAAAAAGACAAATTATAGGTTAGAAATCTGAATCTCCATAAAGAAGAGAATAGTGTTAAAGAAGGAACAACTGAAGGTAAAATAAAATCTTTTAGTTATTTTTATTTCCAATTGATCTAACAGGTAAGAGTTTGCTCAAAATAGTAAAAGAAACAGTGTATCTTGTTATAGCTGATGGATGAGGAGATTGAATGACAAATTATAAAGGACAGAAGGATATATGTGGGATACTTTGTTATAAGGTACTTGTGTTATTTTTGGTTTTACTGTTGGTTTTTTTATATATATATAACTTTGTGAAATAAAACTTACTCAGAAGGACACTTCTGTACTTTAACAGTTTCCCCCAAAAGACTTGTTAAAATTTCAAAGTGCTAGAACCAGAGTAGGGCTTGAGAGGTTGTCTTGGCCAACTTTCTTATTTTACAGATGGAGACTCCCAGGTCTGAGAGAGAAGGGCCACACAGTAATGCCAGTCCCCATCTGGGATGCAAACCCAAAGCTCTTGACTTCAATGAGTTTTCTTCCCCTGTGTTTTGACCGTCTTGTGGTTACACCTATGCAGGGATGTGTCCTCTTTCATAATATAGCATTATTTGAAAGTGGACTTGAATAGTTGTAAATGTACATTATACACTCAGGGCTATCACTAAAAAGCAATTCTAAAAATGTATAATTGACAAATGCTAAGAGAGGATAAAATGAAACCACATAAAAAATATGCTAAATTAAAACCAGAGAAGAAGAGCGTGGAAGACCAAAAAACAACCGAAAACACCCAAAAAAGGCAAGGAATAGAAAACAGTAACAAAAATGGTAGATTAATCCAACTATATCAATAACCACTTTAAATATCAATGATCTTAATATACACCAATTAGAAGGCAGAGATTGTCAGAGTTGATTAAAAAACAAGGCCCAACTATAGGTTGTGTACAAGAAACGCCCTGGTGGCACCATGCTTAAGAATCCGCCTGCCAATGATAGGATCAAGCCCTCGTCCGGGTAGACCCCACATGCCTCAGAGCAGCTAAGCCCGGGCGCCACAACTACTGAGCCTGTGCTGTAGAGTCCGTGAGCCACAACGACTGAAGCCCGCGTGCCTAGATCCCGTGCTCTGCAACAAGAGAAGCCACTGCAGTGAGAAGCCTGCGCACCGCAACAAAGAGCAGCCCCTGCTTGCCGCAACCAGAGAAAGCCCATGTGCAGCAATGAAGACCCAACGCAGCCAAAAATAAATAAATAAATACATAAAGATACAGCTAGATTAAAAGGAAAAGAAAGGAGAAAGATACGTCATGCTAACACTAATCAAAAGAAAGTTTGAGTAGTTATTTTAATTTCAGACAAAGCAGACATCAGAACATGGAAAATTATCAAGAATAAAGAGGGGCATTACATAATCATTAAAGGGTAAATTCTGAAAGAATATATAACAATCCTGAATGTGTATGTGCATAGCAACGAGGCACCAAAATACATCAGGCAAAAACTGATAGAACCGCAAGGCAAAGTAGCTGAATCTGCTATTTCTGTTGGACTTCAATACCTCTCAGTGAGTGGTTGGCAGATCAAGCAGGCAGGTAATCAGTAGAGACATAGTTGAACTGAACAACACCATCCATCAACTGGATCTAATTGACATTTATAGAATATGCCACTCAACAACAGCAGAATACACATTCTTCTCCAGGTTACCTGGAACATTCACCAAGATACATCACATTCTGGGCCATAAAACACACTTTAACAAATTTAAAATAATAGAAATCATACAATGTGTGCTCTCAGACCACAGTGAAATTAAACTAGAAATCAGTAACAAAAAGATAGTTGGAAAGCACCCAAATCTGGGGAGATTAAACAACATACTTCTAAATAACATGTGGATTTAACAGAAGTTTTGTGAGAAATTTTAAAATATTTTTACCTAAATGAACATAAAATCCAACTAATGAAGTTTTCAAGATACAGAGAAAACAGTGCTTAGAAGGAAATTTACAGCATTGAATGCATACATTAGACAAGAAGAAAGCTCTAAAACCAGTCATCTAAGCCTGCACTTTAGGAAACTGGAAAAAGAAGTGCAAATTAAACCCAAAATAAGCACAAGAAAATAAATATAAAATTTAGAGCAAAAATCAAAGAAATGGAATACAGGAAATTGATAGAAAAAAAATCAATGAAACCCCAATGCTTTTTTTTGCAAAGATCAATAAATTTGATAAACTTCTAGGCAAGTTAACTCTGTGAGTTAACTAAGGAGAGAAGACACAAATTACTAATATCGGAAATGAAAGAGGGGCTATCATTATTGATTCCATGGACATTAAAAGGATAACAAATATTATGAACAACTCTGTGCCCACAAGTTTGATAACTTAGATGAGATTAACCAGTTTCTTGAAAGACACAATCTATCAAAACTCATATAAAGAGAAATGGATAGGGCTTCCCTGGTGGCGCAGCGGTTGAGAGTCCACCTGCCGATGCAGGGGACACGGGTTCGTGCCCCGGCCCGGGAAGATCCCACGTGCCGCGGAGTGGCTGGGCCCGTGAGCCATGGCCGCTGAGCCTGCGCGTCCGGAGCCTGTGCTCCGCAACAGGAGAGGCCACAACAGTGAGAGGCCCACGTATCGCCAAAAAAAAAAAAGAGAGAAATGGATAATCTGAATAGGTCTATAACTATTAAAGAAATTGAATCAATAAGTAATACCCTTCCAATACAAAAGCACCAGGTCCAAATGGGTTGAGTGATAAATTCTACCTATCATTTAAGGAAGACAGTATACAAATATTCTACAATCTCTTCCAGAAAATAGAAGTAGAGGAAATATTGCTAACTCATTCTATGAGGCCATGATTACCCTAGTAACAAAACTAGACAAAGACATCGTAAGTAAAGAGAATTACAGATTAATATCGCTCATGAACACAAATGCAAAAATATTCAGCAAAATATTAGCAAATCAAATTCAACAGTGTATAAAAAGAATTATGCACCACAAACAAATGAGATTTATTCCAGGTATGCAAAGCTGGTTCAACATTTGAAAATCAATTAATATAACCTTTCACATCAACAGGCCAAAGTAGAAAAATTATATTCTCACATAAAGTAGATGCCAAAAAAGCATTTAACAAACCCAACTCCCATTCATGATGAAAACTCTTAGCAAGGTAGGAATTGAGGAGATCTTCCTCAATTTAATAAAGAATATCTAGGAAAGAAATTAAAACCTACAGCTAATATTATACTTAATGGTCAGAAACTAGATGCTTTCTTGCTAAGATCAGAAAAAAGGTAAGGATGTCCCCTCTCACCACTCTTATTTAACATCATACTGGAAGTCCTAGCTAATGCAACAAGACAAGGAAAGGTATACAGATTAGGAATGAGGAAATAAAACTGTCTTTTTCACAAGTGACATCATTGTCTATGTAGAAAATCCTGAAGAATCAACAAGAAGAAACGATCACTTGAAACCAATAAGTGATTACAGCAAAGTTACAGGAAAGAAGCTTAGTATATAAAAGTCAATTGCTTTCTTATATACCAGTAACAAACAATTGAGACATGAAATTAAAAACACAAAATACCAGTAACATTAGCACAAAAAATCTTGAACTACTTAGATATAAATCTGTAAATCAAACAAAATATGTACAAGATCTATATAAGGAAAACTACTGAATTTGGATGAATGAAACCAAAGGAGAACTAAATATCAACAAATGGAGTGATATCCTATGTCCATGGGTAGAAAGACTCGATACTGTCAAAATGTCAGTTCTTCCCCACTTGATCTGTAGATTCACTGCAATCCCAATTTAAATCCCAGCAAATTATTTTGTGGATATGGACAAACCGATTCTAACATGTATATGGAGAAGCAAAAGACCCAGAATAGCCAACACAATACTGAAAGAGAAGAACCAAATCAGAGGACTAACGCCACCAAACCTCACAACTTACGATAAAGCTACAGTAATCAAGACCAGATGATACTGACAAATAATTATCAAATAGATCAGTGGAACAGCATAGAGAACCCAGAAATAGACCCTCACAAACAGTCAACGGATCTTTGACAGAGAAACACAAGCAATTCATGTTAGTCTTTTCAGCAAATGTTGCTGGAACAACTGGACATCCACGTGCAAAAAAGTGATTCTAGACACAAATCTTATACCTTTCACAAGAATTAACTCAAAATGGATCATAGACCTAAATGTAAAATGCAAAACTATAAACTCCTAGGAGATAACATAGGAGAAAATCTCAGTGACCTTGGGTTTGGTGATGACTTTTTAGATGTAACACCAAAAGCACAATTCAGGAAAGAAAAAATTGGTAAGTGTAACTTTATTAAAATTAAAAACTTCTGCTCTGAGAAAGACACTGTAAAGAAAATGAGAAGATAAGCCACAGACTAGGAGACAATATTTGCAAACCACTTATCTGATAAAAGACTAGAATCCAAAACGTACAAAAAATTCTTAAAACTCAGCAATAAGAAAACAAATGACACAATTTTTAAAAAACAATAAAAGATCTGAATAAACATTTCACCAAATTAGATAGACAGATAGCAAATAAGCATATGGAAAAATGTTCCACCTCATATGTCATCAGGGAAGTGCAAATTAAAAGAATGAGACACCACTATACAAACATTAGAATGTCCAAAATCCAGAGCACTGACAACACCAACTGCGGGCGAGGATGTGGGGCAGCCGGAACTCTCATCCACTGCTGGTGGGAACGCACAGCGGTGCAGCCACTTTGCAAGAGTTTGGCAGGTCCTTACAAAACTAAATGTACTCTTTGGGGCTTCCCTGGTGGCTCAGTGGCTGGGAGTCCGCCTGCCGATGCAGGGGACGCGGGTTCGTGCCCCTGTCTGGGAGGTTCGCTGGGCCCATGAGCCATGGCCGCTGGGCCTGCGAACCGGAGCCTGTGCTCTGCTATGGGAGAGGCCGCGGTGGTGAGAGGCCCACGTACCGAAAAAAAAAAAAAAAACTAAACATACTCTTACCATACGATCCAGCGGTTACACGCCCTAGGTTTTACCCACCCAAATGAATTGAAAACTTTTGTCCACGTAAAAACATGCTCGCAAATGTTTTTAGCAGCTTTATCTTTTTTTTTTTTTTTTTTTTGCAGTATAGTTAATCTACAATGTTGTGTTTGTTTCTGGTGTACAGCACAGTGATTCAGTTATACATACATATGTATATTCTTTTTCATATTCTTTTCCATTATATTGATAGTTTATTACAAGATATTGACTATAGTTCCCAGTGCTATACTGTAGGACTTTGTTGTTTATCTTAGCAGCTTTATTCACAATTGGAAGAAACCCAGACGTCCTTCAGTAGGGCAGTGGATAAATAGACTGTGGTCCATCCAGATACTAGAATATTATTCAGTGCTAAAAATAAATGAGCTGTGAAGCCTCCAAAAGACATGGAGAAAACTTAAATGTATTTTATTAAGTGTAAGTAGCCAATGTGAAAAGGTGACACACTGAGTCCAGCTTCATGCCATTGTGGAAAAGGCAAACCTATGGCGACGGTAACCACAGACTTTAGTTAATAATAACATTGGCTCATCAGTTTTAACAACGTGCCATGGTAGAGCAAGATGTTAATAAAGGGAAAATGTGTGTGGAAGGGTGAGGGATATGGGAACTCGGTACTTTCCACTCAG
Source organism: Lipotes vexillifer (assembly GCF_000442215.2). Classification (NCBI taxonomy): domain Eukaryota; kingdom Metazoa; phylum Chordata; class Mammalia; order Artiodactyla; family Lipotidae; genus Lipotes; species Lipotes vexillifer. Next base: position 1,600,950 of record NW_006790887.1, on the reverse strand, counting down.
TTTCACTGTGAACATGTAATGTTCTAAAAAGTAAAGTCTATTTACAAAACCACAACTTGCCAGATGCGTCTCATACACCACCACCTTGCTTCCTTTCTCTTGGGAACCCCTGAGGACAGGTCTCTCTCCAGATGTTTCTGAAGGCCTCTGGGCCGCGGGCCTGAGAGTTCATGTAACAGACATCGGGACAGCTCAGCCAGTTATGTCAGTGTTTAAGCCCAAAGGCCAACACAGTTATGATCAAGTCCCCCACATCCAAGTTGAGGGGCTAGACCATCAACAGCGTATTGCCAGGGGCATGAGCCCAAGGTTTCTGTGAGCTCCAGTTCGGGACCCACCTCCAGGCTTGTTAGAGAAGGCTCTGGCAGGGGGGGATTCTCGGCAGCAAGTGCCCACTGGGCTTAGCATCTCCCTTCTCCATAAAGGTGCTGGGGGTACTTTCCCGCCCTCAAACCAAGTGAAGGGGCCTCAAGATCCATTTGGGGAGCTCGGCCTGAGTCCTCTGCAGGCGGAAGGGATGGCTCTGACTCTGGCCTGGGAGTCTGAAGGAGAGGCCACAGCTGGCGGGCTGCCCAGCTGCCGCAGCCCGCTTCCCGTTTGGCAAAGCAAAGGATGCGCTTTTCTTCTCATTAGCCAGATGCCGGCACCGGGGGACCATCTGAAAGTCTTCTCCTGAGAGGACCGTCTGGGGAGGGAGGCTGATCCCGACGGAAGGGAAACCTCTGGGGGCAGCAGGCAACCTAAGAGGCATCCTCCCTCTGCATTGAGGGGCTGCAGGACACTGGGTCAGGAGAGGCCTGAGGAACTCACAAAAGCAACCCCAGCTGTACCAGTAAGTAGGGCTTTCTGATGCCTCCCACCCTCCCTCTGACCCTGGAGGACGCCCAGCCTGCGGCAGTAGAGGGGGCAGAGGAGAGATGCCCCACCTCACACTCACAGCGCTGCCCACAGCTCCTAACCGCAGTTTCAGGGCCTGACGCAGGACTGCGTTGGGGGGAGAGACCTTTTACCTTTAAGGAAGTCAAGAGCTTTGCCATCCCTAGTCCTGGGCTTTTTCGTGTCTGGAAGAAAGACCATCACTAGAAAAGGGCCCAGGACCACCGGGATCTTGCAGGGTCGCAGCTGTAAGGCAGCTTTGCCCTAATGAATCCGTCTCACTGGACAGGTCGGTGAGAGTTGAAAACAGAAGGGGCTGGAAACCACACAGGGCAGGTGAGCAGGTCAAGCGGGTCGCTGACCTGTCCTGAGGCCAAAACCCCGGGCTCGGCCTGTGAGTGCCGAGGCGGGCACAGAGCAGGCAGTGGGCCAAGAGGGGCCCATCCCCAAGGCAGCACTTCACATCTGTATACTTTAAAAAATGTCTGTGAAGGCTTTCCATGGCTGGTATTTGATTTTATCTTCATAATCATCTTGAGAAGTAGGCCAAGCACATATTAGGAATTCTGCTCCATGGCCTGGGGATCTAATTCAGTCTTATGTGACAAGCACACGTGGGACACCAGCTTGGTGCCATAGTGTAGCGCGTGTGCTGGGGCCACCAAGGGGCCAGGATGCCCTGTGCCTATAGGAACCAGGACACACCCAAAGAAGACATGCTCTAAGTTTTCTTCCAGGAACCCACAAGGCACAAGGCCAGAGTCCAAGCTCAGAACAGTGCTCCCCTGACCGCCTGCAGATCCCCCCAGTCACAGCTGTGAGTGGGCAAAGGACTTAAAGCTCCAGCTCCCCTGGCTTTTATAGGGGGAGGAAGAAGTAAATCTTGCATTGAAGTCTCTGGTCTCCCAGCTTTCAAAAGACGCGAAAAGAGGGGCACAGGCAAATGCTGTGTTTCTTCATAGGTACAAGTTAAAAATGTACCTGGGGGTTGTGGGCATGTCCCCTCCCTCCAAGCAGATGTGGTCCCAGAATTACTCATCCAGACAGAGCAGAGGGACCAGGCGAACCTCAGAGAGTCATGTGAGGCTTCCGTCCTGTTTTGGACAAAGTATAAAGTACCAGCATGGCATTAATTTCTGAAGCGATTTCACTCTCTCCTGATCACGAAGGCCCAAGGCTTCTCTCACTGAATCCATAGGTTTCCAGGCTTCTGACATGTGGGGTCAGCTTCCACCATCAGAGATTTGGTTCTCTCCCCTCAAAGCTCAGCCTGGAAACCCGGGGAAGCCGCAGGTGTGGGAGCGGAGAGGGGCGGGGGTGTCCAGGCAGGAGGGTGAGGGGGGCAACTGACAAGTGCCTCACAGGGTCCACCCCACCTGGGGCCTCAGAACACAGGCAGGCAGGTGCTGGTGTCCAGGGCCGCGTGGTCCAGGTCAGAAGAGGCCACAGGAGCAGGAGACAGAAGTGGGGTCCTTGTGACCAGAGCGGGGGCAGGGACCCACGCTTCCGCAGGCATCAGCACAGCACAGCCAGGGGGCTGCCACACCTTAGGGGGCCGCCACACCTTAGGGGGCCAGTGACAGAGGTCCAGAGACAAGACCACCAGTCCCACCACATCAGGCACCCACAGAGGAGCCCTTCTCCCAGAAGCCCTGAGTACACACAGACCACACTCCCTGCAAGGGGAAGTGGAAAAATTCCTGGAAGAATGGCCATTTACCCAAAAGAAACAGAGTAACCTTTAATTGACAAATACAAGTACCATCCATCCTAACATCCATTCCAAACAAGGAAAGAACAGACTATAAAGAACCTTGTGCTGTGCATTCACAGTGTGTAAAAATTTCTACTCTCGTATAATTCAGATTTTGCTCTCCACTAAGTGAAGATTGTCGTTCAGGGCCCCAGGCCGCCAGAGTTGACCATCTTTCTTACTCTGATGCTCCCAGCACAATCCTTGTCCCTTGGGCTTCTGTCCAGGTGCTCCATCTGATTGAGATGCCTTCTCCCTCCGTTCTGATCTCTCACACTCTTAACCATTTTTCAGTCCCATTTAGACATTCACTCCACCAAGCTCCTCCCAGGAAAAATGGACTTCCCCTCCCCCTCCCCTCCCC
>NW_006790887.1:1595462-1596540 GCF_000442215.2 Lipotes vexillifer | reverse complement strand
CCCCTCTCCCTCCTCCTCCCTTCCCCCTCCCCTCCTCCCCACCCATTTGCCTGTATCTTGTTCTTACCACACTTTTTCTCGCAATCACACACCCCTATCTGCTGGACTAGAGCACAGTATTTACACACACATAAAGAACCTAGATTCTCACTGCAACCTGACCCTCAAGGTGAGGAGCAGGTATCGCCCCTCTCATTTACACAGGCACTTGGCTCAAAGTTCATTGCTTGCCCGGCTTCAAATAGTGAGTAAAAGAAATATTTGTCAAATTGGATCCAGAGTCAATAAGCTTCCAGATCCCAAGCTGCATACCCAGAGTCCAGATCTCACCCCGAGTCCAAATCCTGTCTCTACTACTGTTCCCCACCAGACAGAAAGACAGATGATAAGTGATAGATAGATGATTAATGGCAGATAGAGAGATGACAGACAAAGTTATTGATGGATCTATTGGGGGATGAGTGTGGTCAGAGAGAATACAAATGACAAAGCCAGTGAGGTAAAACTTTAATAGCTGAATCTAAATAAAGGATGAAAAGATGTCCTTTGTCCTAGTCTTACTTTTCTGTTAGTTTGAAATTATTTTCAAATAAAAAGTTAAAACCACAACAAAATTTCCTGTTTATTTTTCATTTCCAGCGCTTCTCCTTGTGCTGGATAACAACTGGCTTTCACAACACACTATCCTTCCGGAGGTTCCGAGGCAGGTATGGGATGAGGCCGGGTCCAAGGCCCCTGCAGCCAGCGCCAACCATGGCCCACCTCTGCAGCAGGGGGAGACACGGGCAGGACTGAAGACCAGCCACCGCGCCAAGTCGGCCCCCACCAAGATGCACTCCCCGCGTCTTTTTCTAAGTTTTCGGTTGCCCCAACCAACTCCAGTGGCTTCCAAGGCAGCCCACATGCTCTTCCTATCACCTTCTTGGGGGTCTTTAGGTCGTTTAACAAGGACACAAGTAAGGGCCGGTCTCTGACCCCAAAGTGGGTCCCTCCCGAGTCGCTCTCCCGTCCACCTCTTCCTCCGAGTTGTGCTGGCCCAGCACGCCTACCTGTGCGCACCCCTCACCCGCTGCTGAAC
>NW_006790887.1:1593811-1595423 GCF_000442215.2 Lipotes vexillifer | reverse complement strand
GGGCGCGGTAAGGGAGCGGGGCGGGACGTGGGGCGGATACCCGGAGCCGGGACGGAAGGGAGCTCGGGGGCGGGGGGCGCGGGGAGCGCGGGGCGGGGACGGGGTACCGCGGGGGCGGAGCGGCAGCCTCGGGGCACAACCCGGGCAGGGGACTTGTCGGCAGCCGCCGGGCGCAGCGCGAGGACCTCGGGAGGCAGGAGCCGCGTCGCTGCGCACGGGCTGCCCGGCCCATGTCCGTGCCGCGGAGCCGGGATGAGGGCGCCCGCGCTGCTGCCGCCCGCGCTGCTGACCTGCTGCGGCTGGCTGCTCGCCCCAGTGAGTGCGACCCCAGCCCCGCCCGCCCTGCCCTGCGCGCCGCCCTCCCCCGAGGGAGCGCCCCCGCGCCCGGCTGCGCTGCGTTCCCGAGTCCGGCCGCGGGGCTGGGCCGGGGGCGCGGGGAGCGGGGCTGGTCTCGGGGTCCCCACTCGCCCGCCGGGCTCGCGGGAGGGAGCAGGGCCGCCGGGGACGCGCTGGACGCTCCCCGCCCGGCCGGGTTGGAGACGGGCTGGGAGGATGTGTTTGCTCTGTCCCCTCCGCCGTCCCGGGTTCGCTGGGAACAGGATCCAGTTTCTTGCTCGACGCCCTTCCCAGCGGAGGGGGTCCGGCCGCGTCCTCCCGGAGGCTGTGGCCGGCGAGGACGGTTCGCGGGTCCAGGGACGCCCGAGTCGGGTGGTGGGTAGGGCTTGGTCACCTCCGCAGGCCTCACGTTTCCGAGGGAAATTGGAGCTCGCTTTGTCTTTACCTGCTTCCCCTCCATCTCCCAGTACTGTTGCTGCTTTCTGTCTTGCTTAAGTGTGTGTCAGGGAGACGCGGTGTAGCTACAGAAAGTTGATTTTTTTTATCATTATTTAAGAGCACCGGAAGAAACGATATGCTGAATAGAAATTTGTTAAATGAGTGCATGTGTAGATTATTTAATTCCCAGGAATTCTTCCTTTTATTTGAAGACCCTTGAAAAAAAAACCCACAAAAACTGTGAACCCTATTTCTTGCTTCCCTCTCTGACAGACTGAAGTCAGTGTTGGCGTGTGTATACATTCGCACTTTATATCGCGGCCAGATCACTGTCTGTATTGACTCATATCCCCCTTAAGGTTGTGAAGCCAAGGATGGAGCTATTTAGAGAAAGTTGTAATTGCTGAGGATATTTCGGGTTCCAGGAGGGCATGAACCTAGCCCACCCCTCAGGGTTGCCAAACTCCCTTGTCTAGTGTGAAGGCAAACCAAGTCTTTCCTCCCTCAGAGGGATGCTGTGAGGATAAGAACCTCCCTACTAATTTTAGTGCTTTGAAAGAGCTAGTTAAAAGTACCAGGAATTATTACAGTTAATGCTGCTTTAACGTCTAGGATGTCCCCAAATAAGCCATTGCTGTGCGTATTCCAAGAATGTCAGATATCATGGTGTCTTTTAATACCTTAACAGAAATCCGTTTTTCTTTTTAAGGCAAAATAATTTCCCTAATTCTGAAATTTAAGCTATTGACTTGTTCAGGTGTGAAAAATACAGCCTGATACCAGGAGTTTGTACAGTGGTGGCTGCCCAGTGATGAGCCGGCGGGGGGGGGGGGGGGGG
>NW_006790887.1:1592638-1593724 GCF_000442215.2 Lipotes vexillifer | reverse complement strand
GGGGGGGGGGGTGGAGCCCAAGCTTCAGATCTTTTTAAAAATGAGGGTAAATGTGGCAAAAGTATTCAGCATTAAGTTTCTTCTCTTAATTTTGTTAGGAAATGTTATTCCTGGTTAGAATTCTGTTGACTTATTTCAGTAGTAGGATGATTAAACACAGATGGCCATAATATACGCAAGAGTATGGTTTTCTTTAGTAAAAAGTTTGTTCTTACATGAGAGCGGGGGGGCACAGCTCCAGCCTACAGCGTATTTGTGAGTGGTGGGAGGTGGCCAAAAGAAAAAGAGAAAGTGGGACCTTTGTGAAAATAGAGACCAGAGAATATTATCTTCCAAGACTGGAACAGTATGTGGCTTTGTCTTTTGCGCACGTTGACGGACAATGTTGTTCACCATTTGTGTCGCATCTTTAGTTCCCGTGATAGAGCCTGACGGGAAGTCCCCCACCTCTTGCTCAGTGGAAACCTCAGTGCTGTGACTCTCGCCCAGGCCTCTCCCTACTCACCCCTCATCTTTTTGAAAAGCTCCTTCACACCAAATTCCAAAGTTCAGTTTTGAATGTGACCTGCAGCCTCTAAAAGTAAAGTTATCCTATTAGGGCTTTCCAGGGAACGCAGAGCCTGGCCTTGGATGAAGCACGCTGGTGTCTGGGGTTGTGTGCAGTCATTAAGAATGGGCTTAGGAGTAAACATGTATTTACTTTGATTAAATCAAGGGCTATGAAATGGAGGACTCGAATATTGAAAGATTATTGATTAAAGAGCTCTATTTCCACCAAATTAGTACTAACAACATAAAATGTATTACGTTAGTAAGTTTGTTTTCCTGCCCAGAAAAAAATTCTATCAGGTTTTATACTTGTTTACTAATTCCTTTACAAAGTAAATAGTGAAGCTTTTTTTCAAATAACCATGCCAAAATATGAACGTGATTGCTTTTAAATGAGTGTTAGTTTGGAAGCAGTTTAGAACTGTGAGGTTTTGAGGGCTTTTATGTAGAAATTTTGCTTGACTTCCCCATTATAGTGGAATTTTCAGTTATTTCTATTTCTTTTAACCTTGAGCAGGTGAACAGCATTCACCCGGA
>NW_006790887.1:1591294-1592628 GCF_000442215.2 Lipotes vexillifer | reverse complement strand
GAATGCCGATTTCATCTGGAAATACAGGAGGAAGAAACAAGATGTGCAGAGGTTCTAAGGGCTCAAACAGAAACGTTCAAAGGTAAGGCAGATGCTGGAGAGTGAGACTGTGCCCCGGATGGTGTGCATGAGCTGACATGCAAGTAGCTTGCACCTCACTCGGAAAACTGGTGTTTAAGGTCACTTGTGTGTTTTAAAAAAAAGTCTGCTTCCACTGTTTTTTAATGAACTGCTGGCAAAACTCATAGCATTGTGAGTAATGGGCAGCGGGGTGTGTTTGGGGCCGGGGGGCGGGGGGGGGGGGATCATTCACACAAACCTTTTAAAAGAAAGCCTCACCCTTAACAGTGATAGTTTCCTTGGTCTGAGATAATAGCAGCAGTTACTAAAGTAATTTAATGGGCGTTGTTACACTTTGCCAAAGCAGCTCCATTTTCCATGGAATGAGTATTCATGCGATTTCTTGCATTTAAAATTCTTAGTTACATCACAGATGATTTTGATCCTGTTAAGAATGGTGGGAATTTATCAGAAATCAAACAGGAAAATGAGACTTTTGCTTTCCTGAAGAACAGACCGGTTATGAGTACAGTGAGCTTGCTGACTATTTCTCTACGTCCCAGAAGCAATGCCAGGACAACGTGCACTCACCCTGGGCACCATCTCGTGTCTGTAAACTTTGAAGGTTCTGGGATAACATCCAGATCATAAACAATAGCAAAAACCTCTTGTCCTTCCGTTTTCTTTTTCTCTGTTCTGTGTCATTATTTTGTTCTCCTCAAGAAAAAAATTTAAAATCAAAGTACAGCCATGTGTTCAAAGTCTGGTGTCCAGCAGAGGCCTCAGATGGGAGTCACAGACGTGGGCGTGTTCAGACCTGTGCTGCCCCGTAGAAGCGCGCAGAGCCTCACGGGGGATCGTGAACTTCCCAGTAGCCACGTTAAAATAAGTGAAAAGAAACATGATTTTAATTTTTAAAATATATTTTATTTATCCAAATATATCTGAATCATGATCATTTTAACTCGTAATCAATATAAAACATTGATGAGAAATTTAACCCCAGTAGCCACGTTAAAATAAGTGAAAAGAAACATGATTTTAATTTTTAAAATATATTTTATTTATCCAAATATATCTGAATCATGATCATTTTAACTCGTAATCAATATAAAACATTGATGAGAAATTTAACTTTTTTTTTTTTTTCTTTGCGGTACGCGGGCCTCTCACTGCTGTGGCCTCTCCCGTTGCGGAGCACAGGCTCCGGACGCGCAGGCTCAGCGGCCATGGCTCACGGGCCCAGCCGCTCCGCGGCATGTGGGATCTTCCCG
>NW_006790887.1:1585441-1589487 GCF_000442215.2 Lipotes vexillifer | reverse complement strand
TTTCTGTATATATATATATGTATATATTTATATATATATATATATATATATATATATATATATATATATATATATATATATATATATATATGAGATAATACACAAATTGAAGTTACCAAACAAATCTAAGCCATTCACCCTTGGCACTAGGAATTTGGGTGTAATTAACAATAATAGCAATAACTCAGCTTCTTTCCATTATTCAGTTTGATGATCACAATAGCAGAAGTGTAGATTTTATTCAAATAATACCTGTAAATCTAGTTTTAGTAAGCCTAAACTCTTCTAAATTCACAATACTTAATCTTATTCTTAAATGTTTCCAGTTAAAGGATTCTGCCAGGTACCTAAAGAGCTCAAAGTCTAACAATACACCTAATGTTGAGATAATCCAATGATTGCATTGCTTATCTGGGACACACTCTTTTTTGTTTGTTTTTTTTTTTTTTCTTTGCGGTACGCGGGCCTCTCACTGCTGTGGCCTCTCCCGTTGCGGAGCACAGGCTCCGGACGCGCAGGCTCAGCGGCCATGGCTCACGGGCCCAGCCGCTCCGCGGCATGTGGGATCTTCCCGGACCGGGGCACGAACCTGCGTCCCCTGTATCAGCAGGCGGACTCTCAACCACTGCGCCATCAGGGAAGCCCAAATTTTACTTTTTTGTACATTAAGTCTTGGAAACTCAGTGTGCATTTTGCACTTACGGTGCATCACAATTCGGACCACACATTTCAGGTATTCATAGGTGACCAGCAGCTCTGGTGTGCCCCTTCCTGTGCCCCTGGAGCCTCCACTCCCTTGGCTGAAAAGTGAAGACTCTGACCCTAGGGTTCCTTCCAGCCTTCAAGACCTGTGATTCTGCAGTGCATACGAGATCCCGAGAGCCATGTGTTCCAAAAGGTCTGCTCGAACTCTGTCCAGAGGAAGGCAAGCAAGGTGGCTCAAACATGGCCTGAGGATCTACCCTGTACAAAGCCACGTGTGACCACTAGCCAGCTACTAGGATCCATGAGGCCGGGTCTTGCCAACCAGGGTCTCAGGACAAGACAGTTGTCATGGCCACTGAGGTCTGTTCCCTTCAGAGAAAATTAAGAGACTTAGGGGAGCTAAATGCCGAGAGGAGACAGGCTGAAACCCTTGGGAGCACCTAGTCAGTGGCAGGGACCAGGTCCAGTCAGCACAGCACACCGTCCACGAGGCCTCCTGAATGGGGGGAGGGGGGGCGGGCACTGTCTGCCACATCCACAGTGGGTGACCCTTGGCCTCTGTTGGGAGACTCCCGAGGGAGGGGCCTCTGCCCCCTCACGCCATTATTGGGCAGTCGAGTTGTTGGGCTCTGAGGCTGCCCATAAGCGGCGTCCGCTCACTGGCATGAATTGGAGGCAGCCATGAACAGAATCCCTTCTTCACGTGGGGCATCTGCGGGCACTGAGCGGGCTCACAGCTCTGCTTCCTCTTCCCGGGGCTGAGTACCTCCAGTTCCTGCAGCCGTCACCGGACACGCTGCTGGGCCCTCGGCCACAGGCTCCGGACACACACATACACACGCGCGCGCGAGCGCACACACACACGCACACGCACGCACGCACACATGCACACGCGCGCGCGCGCGCGCGCGCTCCCGGAGCAGGAAGGGAGGAGGACTTCCCACTGACATAGTGGAAGGAGACTGAATTGTAGTCAGTTGATGCGGTTGATAAATCCTCTGCCCACAGCGCACCCGTCCCTCACGTTCACCTGGGAACTGCTCCCTTCCCCTCGCCCTCTCATAACTGCTGTTTTGGGGGAATCTCCCGAAATACCATCTTAGTGTTTATTGCTTGTCGCTCTCCACCTCCCACACTCAGCAAGAATATTTTGGTAACAAGACAAAACTGGCACAGCAGGCGGCAGGGAACACTTAACTTTTAAGGAATGGAGTTTGGCCATGACTTTCCCTTGGAGGAGACCCCCTCGTGCTGGGTCAGGGTTGACCGGGCATCGGGTGCAGCACCTGCACGTTTGTGTCCACAACTCACCTCGACAGACGTGGCACCTGGGGGAACAGGGCGAGTCCAAGGAGGCTAGTTCTGTCCATTGTGCAGTAGGGTGTGTGGTCCTTGATCAGGTTTCTTTAATAAAAAGACTCTTCATCTCTGGTTGGCTCAGGTAGATGGAGTGTGGCCTTAATTAGCTCAAAACAGTGTCCTTTTAGTTCTGCTCCTTCCAAGGGCTCGGGTCTGTACCTGTTCCCTGGCCAGCGGCGCCCGAGTGTGAGCTGTGGCGTGTGGCCGGGCAGGGTGACATTTGGCCGCGGGGATGTGGGGAATGTCCCTCACCACCTACTTCTTGCTCTGGAGAAATGCAAGCGCCGAATTGCCCAGCTTCCTATTTTCACAGGACGTCAGAAATGCAAACTTTAGGTAAAATGTTCCAGTTCTTAAAGTTTGCAACGAGTACTTTTTAAAAAGTTCTTCAGGAGCAGGCAGACCTGCCTGAGCTGCCAGGTTGCTCCCTGCGTGGCAGCTGGGCCAGGCGGGCCCCAGTTGGGGAGCCCCTCGTGGTGCAAAGATGGGCCGGGACATTTAAAATACTCAGTAGGGCTCCCTCGCAGGCTCTGCTGCCTGGTTCAGCATCCCTCAGGGTGACTGTGTGTGACCCGCACAGACGTGCTGGACAGTGTGGACGGCAGGGCCTGTGAAGATCTTGGCATCACCTTGAGCAGAAAGAACGTCTTAGGTAAAGGCCACAAAACATCTCCCCTGTTTGGAGCCGTGGGGAAAGGTGTCATTCAGTCTTTGCAATGACAAGTATCAGTCCTTGGACATTTTCTTATATTGAAGGCTCTTATTTTAATATTAGCTCGACAGCAAAAATACCTGCCCCTGAGCCCTTTCACCTTTGACCCGTGGCAAGAGCTCGCGGATGGCAGCCGCCCTCGGGAAGGAGGTGGCGCCACGGTAGCCGGCCTGGCGCCCTCGGCTTTCTGTAGAAAGGCAACTCGTGTTCTAAATTCCCGTTTTTCTTTTTGCTCTTTGAAATCTGCATGGCTCGAATACCAAGGATATAAATAGTAATGAGTTACCAGAACGAAGATACTATAGATGAAGCGAGCTGGGAGCTGAGTGAAGGCCTTGCAGCTGGATGGGATGCGGGCGATTCCAGGGCCAACAGCGTGCACCTGCTTCACGAAATTGAAAGTGAGATGAGATATTGAGGGTCTGTAGGAGCTACAAGCAATGGGTGTGAAAGAGCACCAAAGACGCAAGAAAATGAGTTTTCAGTTCTACTGAGATAATTTGTATAAGTCTAACAAGGAATTCTTTTTATTACATGTTGAATCCAAATTCAAACAAACCAACACATAAATCTAGACAAAACCAATTTTAATTCTAAACCCCTTTAAGGGATTCACTTTGTAAAAACGAAAAGCTTAGGAGGTATTTAGAGCTTTGTGACTTAATACTGATTCATGCTAAGACGAACTTAATGCTGCCAGTGAGGCAGTCAGGCCACGGATGCCTGAGAAGATAGCTCAAGGCAGCTCTGTCCCCGCGTGGTGGGTGCTGACCGTGGTGGTAAGCAGTGACTCAGCTCTCCGGCTCTGCCCGGTGTTCCTGCTTGTGTGTGGGTCACATGGGAACTTTCCTGTGACTTCACATCATTTTTGCCCAGATAGGGGCGGGGAGGGGGGGCGGTGGTGGTGGTGGTGGAATGTGGCCTATATTTCGGAAGGACAAGGAGGTACCCATGTTTCTTGACAGCTCCACAGTCTGGGCCAGGTCCTGAAGGACCCACTGTCCTGGGCTGTGGCTGAGGTGGGTATGACAGTGAACATTAGCTCAAGACCAGGGCCCCAGGAGGTGCTAGACTAAAGAACTTACTTTTCGGGCTTCCCTGGTGGCACAGTGGTTGAGAGTCCGCCTGCTGATGCAGGGGACACGGGTTCGTGTCCCGGTCTGCGAAGATCCCACATGCCGCGCAGCGGCTGGGCCCGTGAGCCACGGCCGCTGAGCCTGCGCGTCCGGAGCCTGTGCTCCGCAATGGGAGAGGCCACAACAGTGAGAGG
>NW_006790887.1:1573802-1585280 GCF_000442215.2 Lipotes vexillifer | reverse complement strand
GCCTGCGCATCCGGAGCCTGTGCTCCGCAACGGGAGAGGCCACAGCAGTGAGAGGCCCACGTACCGCAAAAAAAAAAAAAAAAAAAGAACTTACTTTTCTCTGACATTTCTCAAACAAAGAATACTGGACTAACTTTGATCCACTTGTCAAGGAGCTGTGGCGGGTATGGATACTGCCCCCTTCAGGCTAACAAGTTACCCTGCCATGGTTTCCTGGATGCCAGCAGAAGGCACGGGCCCTGTCACAGAGCATCATCAGAGGTAACCTGCTCCTGGCAGCACGGGCAGTGTGGGCACCACGTTCCCTCTCCTGTGGGTTCCCTTTTCCCCAAGCCCCTCAGGACCTGTGTGGAGAGGCCCACGGTGCGTTTTTGTCCTGGCTGAGGAGCCTGAACTTGGGAGACCCCGGTGTCACAAGGAGGCTGCTGGTGTCCTGCCCAAACTTAGCTCCAGAGAAAGATGCATTCTTGGTTATTGAGATCAGCCTGAGGGCCGCACTCTGTGTCTGCCAAGGCTGTTGCTCTACAGACGTCCTCAAAAAGAGTCCAGAGCGAAGCTGCCAGTGCCTTTTCCCAAGACACGCCCATGCAGTGTCCCCAGCTCCAGGAGGGCGACTCTCAGTAGGCGTGGACGTCCTGCTTCTCTTCTCCAGGGCGTGCTGTGGCCTCTGGGCCATAACTCCCCACACTGTGCTGTTGGTCCCTCTACCACGTTGTCCACTGTCCTTGCAGCCACAAGATCCTGCACAGCACTTGGCATTTAAAAAGGTGTCAAGGGCTTCCCTGGTGGCGCAGTGCTTGAGAGTCCGCCTGCCGATGCAGGAGACGCGGGTTCGTGCCCCGTTTCGGGAAGATCCCACATGCCGCGGAGCGGCTGGGCCCGTGAGCCATGGCCACTGAGCCTGCGCGTCCGGAGCCTGTGCTCCGCAAATGGGAGAGGCCACAACAGTGAGAGGCCCGCATAACGCAAGGAAAAAAAAAAAAGGTGTCAAATAAGCTTTTGCCGAACAAATTAATTAAAAACTTCATATTAAAAATTGTGATATATGCACATAGAAAAAATGCCATACATACACAGCATATGTGTCCATCCCTCTTAGAATTCACATGTGCACAGTGTGTATGTGCATCCCTCCCCATTTCACTGTGCAGATGGAAGCCAGCTCTGGTCTGTACTTTTGTTTTTCTTTTTCATTTTTTAACTTTAGCAATGTATTTGGCAACCGTTCTGAATTGGTTTATACTTTCCTTTTAAGAGCTATGTAGTATTCTAACAGATTTCCTTAGTCTGTCCCAGGCTCCTGGACTTTTAGGTAGCTTACAAGCAATACTCTAGTGACTGCATTTCTTCATGACAATGAAATATTTCACCAGCAATTGAGGGTTGACTTTAAGCCACTATGCATGAAATCAGAACGTCCTTCTCATATGACCAAATAACATCATTTTAAGAGACTTGCTTATTTCTGTGATGGTTGTGTCACACAGAATATAATTAATTGCATCCCACTTTTTATCTCGTCTTTCCTTCCTGCACCTCTTTGTCACAGAGGAAACTAGGCAGCTTCATGAGCGTGTTCTCTTCAGAAAGTCCCGTGGGGGAATGACCCTTGTCTGCAACTCTTCTCTGACCACCCCCACCCCCACCCCACCGAGGCAGCGCTGCCTCTGGCCCAAGGGCAGTGGTGGGGTTGCCCCTCTCCCTGAAGAGCGTCTGTTCCTGGTCCTTAGCTGACCTGCGAGTGGGACTTGTGAGCAGACTTCCCTCCATCTTACCTCCTTACATCCATGTGGGTCAGAGGGCGCCTGCTGCCCTTCTGAGGTCAGCGTGATGTGAGGCCCATTATTCCCTTTCAGTTTTCTCTCTGATGTAGGTACGTTCTTGTTCTCGCCCAAATAGCTCTTTGAGCTGATAAGGCAAACACCCTGATCTGTTTTCTTCCTTAGGGTGGGTCTTTTTGTATGCGATTTCTTCTAATTTCTAAACTCAATTAAGATCAGCTACCAGCCTTGGATATTTAAATAATAATTACGTATTGGTTTTATTTTATGAAAGTAATGGCTTTAACTTTACTTTTTATAGGAAACAAATCTCGCTGAAAAAAATTCTACTCTGAGTTAAACTTTTATGCTTAAACTCATGAAAGGAATCACGCGCGAGAAGTCAATTACTAGCAGGTAGAGCATCAGCACACCTGGAAGCCACAGGTGAGGAGGCTGTAACCCGTGCTCTGCTGGGTCACAGGAAGGAGCTTTGTGCCCCTTGGCATTGCTGCTGTTGGGGACCCAGCTATTTCTCCCGCCCACCTTTCTAAGGTGCTGGTGACCCCAAGACACAGCTCAGCCAGCTGCTCGCGGCCGCCTCCCCTGCGAGCACCTCTCCGCCTTCCGTGCCCCCACTTAGTGTCACGCAGGCCACGTCCTGAAAAGGTCCCGTCACTCATCCCGCCGGTGGGGCTGGTTCTGAGGCTGCGGCTCCCCCTCCAGAGGAGCCTGCAGTGCAGGTTCCAGCCTGTTGAGTGGTTTCCTGTGGTCCACCGTCTCGCGTCCTGTGATGTGAAAGCGCAGGGTCCCTTTCTGGGGTGGGAGAGCCTGCTGGAGGCTCCTCGGCACACTGCACTTCAGTCACAAGTGGCCAGTGAAGCCGCTGTCCCGGCTGCAGCGCCCCCGTCTGGCGCTGGCTCATGGGCGCATGGCTGGTGCTGCCACGATGGGGGCAGAGTTACACGTGTCAGCCACACGCCGCCCCAGGTTCCTGGGGCTTCAGTTGTGCATGTTTTGGTTGCCTGGGCCGGTCACAGCCCTTCCCGGGCACCCATTCACTTGCGAATTTTTGTAGAGTTTTCTGGGTCAAGCAACCATTCCAGTGGTTGTCTCTGAGCCCTCGTAGCCGGACCTGTTCTTGGGGGGTTGCCTTGGATCATGGAGTGGACTGTCATTGCTGGAGGCTTGGCTGCCTCTGTCGTCCACTGATTTTTCCAGCATGTTCTTATTGAGCAGGTGCCAGGCTAGAGGGTGATGAGAAATTGGGCAGGACATGTCATCCCCTCTGGGAACTCCAAATCAAGCCCCGGATGGCGATGCACAGGGCGGGGAGCAGGGATAACGGGGCTTCGAGTCAAAGAACTGAAGGGTTTCTGAGGGGAAATCAGAGAATCTGAACGTGGAATAACATCAGTCTACTCTGAACAAGAAACTGACAGTGACAGAAAAGTGGCTAAGGGCTTATTTTATCTTTACTCGGAGATTAAGGCAGAAAAAAGGTGAGTGGGGAAACTACCAAGAAGAATGGAAGCTTTTTGATCATAAGCTGATTGGTGATTGGTACTTTGGTAATTGACTATATAAACTTGCTGTGTGTTCGGGGACCGTGGTCTCGGCTTCCATGTGTGTCCTGTGCTCGGCCCTGGAGTGGATTCACTCCATGCAGCCCTGTCCCACCTGCAGCTGATCACCACCACCCGACCCCACCCGCCACCTGGCCGAGACCCCCAGCCTCCTTGGCCTGTGCACTTGGTGTGGCCTTCCTCATGGTGATAAGCATACCCTCTTGTATTCCAGGGTAGGGGCACATCTTGGTACTCCTCAGCCTCTTGGCACCAAGGCATCTGCCAAGGACCCTCCTGTCCGGCGTCTGTTGACCCAGGAGCAGACGTGCGGACCCTTCCCAGTGCCCAGGGCGGAGGGAAGGCTCCGACGGTCCGCTCTCAGGACAAGGACGGGAGATGTCCACAGAGCAGGCGTTGGGGGTGTCCCAATCTTGATGCTGGAAGGTGGTCGTCAGCCCATCAAGGTGAGGAAATGGGAGTGGACTTTCCAGTCTCTCATCCAAGCTGGTGGCAGAGCCCAGCTCCGTGGACCCTAAGTCAAGTACTCTGTTCACAAAGCCATACTTGGCATCTTAGAAAGAGAGGCGTGCTTTAGATGAAGGTCTTCCTCTCCAAAGCCTGCTTCGAAGGTGAGGGGCTTCCTCTGAACCGCCACGGCTACAGGGAGATTGGCCTCATGTCCATCTAATTGTCTGCACCTTCCACTGAAGCTTCCCCTTGGGGTGAGGATCCCCACCAGTTTACTCACTTTGTGACATCAGCCCCTTCTCTCCTCTGGCCCACGGCGAGGGCTTTGGGGCTTTGGGGCTTTGGGGCAGCACGTTCATTTGGTGAGTCCTCCTTGACTTCCTGGCCGCCAGCTTCCTCACAACACGCCTGGTTCTCTGTGTATCGACAGGAACCGTCAGAGGCGGCCGGGGTTCAGCTGCAGTGCAGGACGTTGAATCACGGGGCCCAGAGCGCCCCAGATGTCTGCACCTTAAACATCGCCGGGCTGTGACCTGCCCTGGGTAGGGCTCCCGCAGCTCAAGAACTGACACTTCAAGGCACCTGTTCGCCACCCGAGGGAAGGGTTGCTGCTGCTTTCCAGGCAGCCTCTGACTTCTTATGGCTACGTCCTCCTCTGCAAGGGGAGGACTGAGGCCTGTGTGCGGGGACGCTGAGGGTGAGGCCAGGCCTCCTGGCTGCCCACTGGGCCCGGTGACAAGGACAGCACGTGCCTCCTGTGTCCCCCCGGCAAGCGCTGTCGCTCCGCTCCTGCGTGGCCCCGTGCGAGGCACCCAAGCTTACCAAGTTCGGGGGGTGGGGAGCGTTTGCTGCTGGGGCTTGTTGCAGAGCTTGCAGCTGGTCGGCTGGCCGCGCGGGCAGGTGGGAGAGGGGTGTGTCGGCACCCAGAGCAGCCGGGTCCCGGCGCCGGGAGGGCTGGGCCGCGCACACGGAGTGCGTGGGTGGAGGAAGGCGAACAGCGCTGGCCCGCAGCCTGGAGCTGGGCCCGGGGCAGCTCTGAAAAGCCGGGGGCCTGCTGTGGGCTGTGGTTCGGGATGGTTCACGGAGCAGACACATCTGAGGGGAGCTGGGGGCGCCTCGCAGGCAGGCCACGTTTCAGGTGGCGGTGACGCAGGCGTGCTCCACGGAAGAGGATGGGAGGCTGGCGGAGCAGAGGCCAGGCTGCAGGGAGAGGGTGGCTGAGAAGGTGCCGCGGCCGCATGGCGGTGGGCGCAGCCGCCCCAGGAGCGCAGGAGACAGGAGGAGCTGGGGCCCGGGGAGGGCGCCTTCGGGGCTGTGGTGAGCAGAGGCCGCTTCTGGGCAGCCTAAGCAGAGGCAGAAGGAAGGGCTGGGAGGGAGGCCGGAGCCTGCGCACCAGTGGGACCATCTGGGACAGCAGGTCCTGGAGGCACGGGGAGTGGCCAAGGGCGGACCCGAAGGGCTCGGCCCAGAAGGAGGGGGAGGGAGGGGACTGAGCGACCGGCACAGCTCCTGGGGCGGACGGGGCTGGAGGGGCCAGCAGGATGGGACCCAGGGCACTGAGCTGTGGACGTGCCAGGGGCCCTGGGCCCTGTGCCGCACCAGGCCCCTGGCCCCCAGCCCTCGCACACAGCCTGGGAGGATGGTCCCGCACGAGGCCGGTCTCGGCCAGGAGTTGTAGACGCCACAGCCAGGCATCCTGCGCTGGGGGGCACGCGCAGCTGTGTGGCTACTGTACTGTATGAGGACGATCTGTCTTAGCACTGGTAGATGGATGTCCCGGCTCGATCCCAAGACGTCACCCAAGTCCTGCTCATAAATCCATGGAAGATTACCCTGGGAATAACATGGCAGGACTCCCCACGCATCCAGTCCCAGCCTGTCAGCTGAGTCCAGACGTCCCCTCTTGGACGCGGCTCGGCTCTGCCTGCCTGGGAGCTCATGTGGCACCACCAACAATGGCCCAAGTGGTCACAGACATTGGAGGGAAGGTTGTTGAGAATTTGTACAAAAGACAAGAGCAGACATCTCGATGGGTGAAAGGCGCAGCATCTGCACAAATTTAGCTCCCCATCAGTTTTCCTAAACTGACCCCGTTGCAGGACCTGATCGGGACTCCCGAGGGCCCCCGTTGTGCAGATGTCGGAAGAGAGGCATGAAGGTGCTGGGCCCATCTCGGAGGGATCTGCAGTCAGTTCTCGGGCAGCCGTGCTGGCCAGGACCCCGACCGCAGGCACTAGGTTCACTCAGCTCAGTTTGGAGGACATTTTGATGCTTGGGGTTTATTGGATTCAGCGTATTCTTTAGATAGTTTCAAACTGGATCTCCATTATGTTCCTTTGAAAAATTATTTTGTTCAGTTAGCAGCTTTGGTTAGTTCTGGGTTTTGAGTCTTGGTTTAATGCTAGTTCAAGTCCCAAGATATGACTCCCACCAATGGAATCCATCTGAACTGAAGTTAAACTTTGCTGCTTCCATATTCAAAGTTCCAAAGTGATTTGATCGAGGTGCCATCTGGTGGCATTGTCCCCCCAGATGGTCCTTCCCAGGACTTGGTTCATAGGTCGCCTCTAGCCCACCAAGGGTGGGCTCATTGTAGCACCCTAGTTAGAATCGTGGGGTGTCCAGGAGCTGTCTGAAGAGTGAGTTCCCCATAAAATACTCCTTGCAGCCCCCTAAAGGCATTTGGAGTCAGAGCTCTGTCGTGGCGCCTGGGTTTGCCCCTGTGTAAAATCCAGGCTCTCATATGGGGGCCTAGGGAGCAGCATAGCCCTGGGCCTCGGTCCACACCCAAAGGCTTGACCTGCTGTGTGGACTCAGTTACAAGCCGGGGGATGTTGAAGAGCCACCCCGCCTTGGTGCCCTTGTCGGCTCGTGAACTTGCAGTGTTCCTGCTGCAGGAAGACCTGGTAAGGCCCTCCTGGCCCAGGTGCCTCGGGCAGCCTCAGACCAGTGGACGCTCGGTGAACATTTGTTGGAGAGACGAATGCTCGTCACTGCAAGTTTTAAGAGAGCATGGCTGCAGCTGGTCCAAACGCTGTGCCGAGTCATGAAGAAAGGACAGTCTGCTGTTTGGAAGGTGAATTGCTCCCTCTCTGTCTGTACGGGCAGGGGGTTGTTATCAAACGCCCTGAGCTTGTTCTGAGTCCTGATTGCAGCAGCTCCCCTCCCAGCACGTGGCCGGATTTCACCTGCACTGACTGTCTCTGAGGAGCGCGCATCCCAGACGTAGGCTGTGATTAGTTCCGGTGGGTTGTCACTCGGGGCGTTTCCCCTCAGAAGGCTCCTTTCCACTCCGCTTCTGCCACTAGCAAGTACTGTCATCATGCCTGACTGCAGCATTACCAGAAAGGCGTTTGGTCGGTACCCAGCCTGGATGAGCTCTCCTTATCTCACTACACGTATTTTAGGAATAAATGATGTAGATTTGCATCCTTAGAGCAACAGAAAGAGAGACTCCTCCATTTGGTAGAGTTTGATCATCACTGTTAGTGGAGAGATTAGCTGGACTCTGTAGGACGCAGAGAAACAGGATATTTGTAATTGGGCCCCTGAACAGGAAGCATCAAAGGTGCCCAAAGAGCAAATCCGAAGCTGAGGGCGGGGCTGACAGGGGTGTGGGCCAGTGTTGCGGAGCTCGCAGGTCCAGGGCAGGGTTCGCAGCGATCGCGTCACCATCCGCAGGCCTGGGGGTCTGGACCCGCTCAGCATCACGTCTGCTTCCGCGGTGAGCGCTGAGACGCC
The DNA here is from genome assembly GCF_000442215.2 of Lipotes vexillifer. NCBI lineage: Eukaryota > Metazoa > Chordata > Mammalia > Artiodactyla > Lipotidae > Lipotes > Lipotes vexillifer. The sequence goes on along the minus strand of NW_006790887.1, from coordinate 1,577,743 downwards.
GGGATGCAGCAGCTGGAACAGCGGGGCTCCCTGTGCCGCCACTGCGGGGATAACGTCCACGTCTCGACCCTGCGCACGCTGAGGTCAGGAAACAGACCCTCGGGGTCCTTCTTGTGCTGTGTGGCCAGCTCAGACCACTGGGGAACAGGGACTTGAGTGTCCTGGAATGGGAGTATTTGGAGGGGTGGTCTCAGCAGAAAGTCAAAGCAAGGTGGTGGTGAGGATATGGCGAGATTTCTGCCGCTCATGACTGCAGCTGACCTTTGAAGGATCCAAACGCAGGACGAGGGCTGACAGTAGGAGTTGCACACGGCCCTGTTTTGGCCGTGGGGCAATAGGACAAATTTGACAGTGGCTGGAGGCCCCAAGGGGATGGCTGCTCATGGCCGTGCTGTTCTCGGGGCCCTGGGAGAAGTGAGAGGGTCAGGGCTGCCCCGGGCCACCTCTGTGGTCTTTTGAATCCGGGGCGCCCACTGGTCTGGGGAGGCACGTTTGTTGGTCAGAGTCCTCCTGGCCCCGGGGGCCTCAAAGACTGGCTTGTGTACTTACCTGCAGAAAACAGTAAATCACATCCCCCTCCGTAAGCCTGAAGCAGGGCCCTCAGACAGGCAGGCGGGCAGGAGGCAGCCTGTCCGGTGATTTGGGTCAGAAAAAATGGCTGGGTTCACAGAGAAGGACCCTTTTAAAAAAGGATTCTTCCCAACTCGGTGAGTCGGTCCATCAAGCTTTCAGTCCTTTAAAGTGATCCTAGGCATGGGGGCGCTGGGAACAGGAGATGGATCAATGGCTTCGAGGGCCTCAGTGAAGATAATTCCTCTCTTTAAAACTGTTAAAGCAGAGTTTTAGCGCTCAGAGCATCCGTGGAAATCTCCTGGGCCAGCACGATCCCCCTACGAGAGGAGAGGCAGGCGGCTGCCTGAATGTCGACATTCTGGTGCCCGTTACGCCCCTCAGCCTCCCATTATGCTGTGTGTCACCTGCTTAAAAGTGACTCCAGAACCTTGAAAATGAAATTCTCTTTTCCCTTTGCAGTTGGCAGGTGGGCTGCGGGGCTGCGGGGCTTTCCCAGGCTTTCCCACCTCCTGGCTTTCGTGCCCTGTGGATGATTCACGCTTGAATCAGCCGGTATTTAAGGTCCAAAATGTCAGCTTTTAAAATTCTAACCATTCTTTGCGCGTATTAATTAGCGCTCTCTTTAAAGAAGAGCTTTTCCTCATCGTGTGGGGAAGAACTACTGTTCCTTCTGAAAGAGTGGGATAAAAGTCCAAGCGCCTTGGGGGCACCTATTAAGTACTTAATAACTAGAATTCTGATCAATTATTTCATCACTGCTATTTATATCACAAGCAAAGTGGGTGTTGGAACATGTAGCCATTAAAAATGATGGCACGCGTCACAAATGACATGAAAAATACGAGATGTATATTGTTAAGTGAGAAAGCAAGGAATACACCAGCACATAGGATATCCTGTGTTTGTGAGAAGAGTGCACCTGACATCTCTGTGTACGTGGTGTATGGGCAGGTGTATAGGATGTCATCAGGCCCTGTAGGGGCAGGAGCCAGACGCCCATGAGGGGCCAGGAGGAGGCCGCTCGGAGGGGGTGTTTCCCCAACACTCTCAGCATGGAAGGCAGAGGGGGCAGGGGCAGGACTGTTTGGGGAGAGGGTTTCTTTGGGGAGAGTCCTTGGAATGCTCTGTGATGTCTGCTCCCCTGTGGAGGGGAGGGAGGTCCCCCACCAGTGACAGGACTTTCATGTTGCTGGGGGACACAGGGATGAGAGGTGGCTGGCAGCCGTCTTGGTGCAGCTGGGCAGAGAGGTCCTCTGGGTCTCTAGTTGTCCTCTGCTCAGGAGGACAGCCACCAGGGCGAGGGCCAAGAGGGGTCAGGGGCCGCAGCTGGGGGGAGGCGGCCCCTGGTCCATGGGAAGAGGAGGTGCGGGCTTCCACCACGAGTACCTGTGCCAAGACCCCTGAGTGCCTCCAAGCCCCCTGGAGCCCCGAAAACCACCACCAGCAGATCCGAACCCCAGTCTGCCCTCCACTCCCACTAGCCTGAAGTAAGTCAGGTGGAGAAGGCATGTTAACTAAGGAGACCAGACTGTGCCTTAGACCAGAGTGGTCAGAAACACGAGGGGCCTCACCTGAGTTTCCTGCAGGACAGAGACTGTGCCCTGAGCCAGTGGGAAGGGCCCAGCTCCACCTGCAGCACAGACGTCTCTCCAGGTAGTCCATAAATATGAGCGGGTTCACCCGCCGCTGCAGGCTGCACATGGGCTTGCAGCACGGGCCACACCTCCTCGTGCCTGGACTGACGCACTGTGTGATTGCACGGTCCGGGGCGTGTGCTGCTTTCGTAATTTAAGATCGCACGCCTGGAAGAGTCTGTCGAATTTTAAGTGTGTCTCAGTGAGGGGTTCGTATCGTCCCCTTAGGTACTGAGAAGTTCTAAGCGGACAGAGGCTGGTGTAACAGGATGTGGCGAAGGCTCCGATGTGCGTGTAATGGGTCTCAAGACCTTCGGGGGGTCACTGAGCCTCTCTAGGTGTGGGACCCCCACTGTGAAGCAGCCTGTTCGCCGAGAGCCAGAAGGTCCTTCCCGACTCTGAAGTTCTGCGGTCTTTTTTTTTTTTTAATTTATTTTATTTTATTTTTGGCTGTGTTGGGTCTTTGTTGCTGTGCACGAGCTTTCTCTAGTTGCGGTGAGCGGGGGCTACCCTTCGTTGCAGTGTGCGGGCTTCTCATTGCGGTGGCTTCTCTTGTTGCGGAGCACGGGCTCTAGGCGCGCGGGCTTCAGTAGTTGTGGCGCATGGGCTTAGCTCCTCCACGGCATGTGGGATCCTCCCGGACCAGGGCTCAAACCCGTGTCCCCTGCATTGGCAGGTGGATTCTTAACCACTGAGCCGCCAGGGAAGCCCCTCTGTGGTCTTTTTAATGACCCCCCAGCTGGCCCTCTGCCCCAAAGTTCTTGTTCACCAGGCAGAGCCCCGGCACTTATTTAAGGGGCTCACGAGGAGGATGACAGATGGAGTGAGGAAAGGTGACATTGCTCCTTAAAGTGCTTTCTTCCTGTGCAGAGATGTCCAGCAATTAGTGTGGCCTGAATCAGCACAGACGGAAGCACAGGGTGACAAGAGCAGCCCTGACAACAGACCCTGCCCCCGAGACAGCGCCCAGCCGGCGCGTGGCCTCTGCGTCCTCGGACCCCACAGCGGGCAGAGCAGCCCTCACCAGGGGCTCCAGGGCCAGGGGCCCCTGGGGCCACACTCCACCCAGGAGTTGCAGGTGGGTCAGCGATGTTCCATGCTGCCCACCCCCAGGCCGAGCTCAGTGCTGCCAGGGACGGCCAAGGGCGAAAGCGGCCTGGCTGGGCCGGGCCCCCCGCTGTGTGTCTGTGCCCCACCCAGCCCGGCCCACAGCACAGAGGCGCTGTGGGCAGGGCTGGGGAGCCTCCGGCAGCTCAGCCAAGCTCCGTTCAATGCCTCGTTTACTTGTCTGTGCGATGAGACCGGGGACACCCCGGGCCTGTGAGTTTGGGGGATGAAATGAGCTCATGAGGGCGGGACCCGGCCCCGCTGCTGCTGTCACTGCCCGTCCCGAGAGCAGTGCTTTCCTCAGTGGGCTCGTGGGATACACTGGTCATCAGCACTGCATTCTGGGTCTGTGGAGGTGCTGGGGGCCGTCGGGTGGAGCGTCCAGGGACGCCCGGCCCTTCGGCGGCGGCGTGAGACCGGGAGGCACCCCGCCGGCCAGACGGGCCTCCCTGTGCCAAGCAGGCCCCTGATGAGCCGCCCGGGTGGCTCACCAGCGCTCACCCGCCCTGCACAGGAGGAAGCCAGGCTTAGCGAGGTCGGGGCTCTGGCCTGGCGAGCTGTGGGCTCCGAGCCCACCCTCCTTCCCGTGCCAGGTAGGGCGTGGCTGCCATGAGCCCCTGAGCGGTT
>NW_006790887.1:1567603-1573677 GCF_000442215.2 Lipotes vexillifer | reverse complement strand
GGTTCAGCACCACCGCAGGGACGGGGGTCAGCCTGGGTCTCTGGCGCAATGGCCTGGGGTGGGGCACTGGAACTTTCTAACAAGTCGCCAGGGGCTGCTGCTCTGGGGCCCCGTCAGCACCCGCACTCGTAATCCTTGAGGTCCCGTCTAGCGCCTGCACCCCAGGACTGTGGGTCTCAGCCCTGGGTACACATTGGAACCTCCAAGAATCTTAAAAACCGAGAAGTGCTGTCCAGGGGAATCAAACCGGAACCTTGGGTGCGGGTACTAACAGCGGGCCCCAAGGGCGTGTAGGAAGGACCCGGGCACACCCTCCACTGCCTCTTGGCTGCCCCATCACCAGCCTGGGCTGAGGGGCACTGACCTGCTCTCTGACAGGGTCGTCCATGGGGCACACGAGGTGCTGCCGGTCAGGTGAGCCTTGGAGACCGCGTCGTTCTGGCCACGGCAACTCCTGTACAAGGAGTGACCAGGGAACAAGAAGTGCCATTTCTCTGCTTTCTCTCGAGCAAGGTTAAAACAATAAAAAGCAAATAAAAATCTCCATAATGAAGGGACTTGGCCTGGAGGGTGTGCTCATGGCAGGGGAGGCCAGTCAAGCTGAGCTGACCCCAAGCTGAGGCCTCTGCGTGGCTCTTCCTGCCGTCGAGCAGCAGCCACTCTTCAGTGTCCCTTGCCGTCTCCCCTTGTGTCGTCTTCACACTGACACCCGCACTCGGCCGCCTGCCCACAGGGGTCGGAGCCAGGAGACAGGAGAGGAGGTGATGGGCCCGTCTTCCCATCTCGCTGCGCCTGTTCTCACCTGTTCACCGGCACAGGCGTGGCTGATGCACAGAAGCACCCGGAAACAAGTAAACGGTGTCCAGCGCTGTGTCCACCACAACCAGGCAGTTGAAAGTCCTCTGACGGGACTGGACTGGGCTTCCCTGGGGCTCCGGCTTCATCACCGGGGGCAGAGGAAGTGGGATTGTGAGACCTCCACCCCAGGAGCCGTGGCTTGAGGGGTGTTTGCCCGCTCGGTGATGAGGTCCCACCAGCCCATCCCAGAGGAGGATGGACGGGCCAGGTCAGCACCTGCTGTCTGCAGGCTGGGGATCCAGTGACCAGCACGGCTCCGGCCTCGGAGCCCGAGAGCACTTCCTGGGCTTCCCTGCAGCTTCTGATTCTGGAAGAAGCTTTGCCACTTATGACTTCAAATTTAAACTAAGCTTTTGGATGGAAGGTGTTATTGGTAATGTCAGCTGTCGCCTGGCCTCATACATTAGTGCCAGAAACAGTTTTCTTTCTCCTTTTCCTTTGCCCATGCCTGCTCCTGCAGCACTTCCCCTGCGCTCCATCTTGAGCAAGGTGACCCAGGGGACGAGGCCTCCCGCCACTGGATGCCCGGGTGCTGGTCCGCCCACCCTCTCCTCACAGGCCGGGCCGCAGGAGCGGAGACCCCTCCCTGGAGCTCCTGGTCGCGGTGGGAAGCGCCTCCGTCACACTGTGGCCACCGTCGAGAGTCAAGCCTGCCTGGGTACCTCTGCTGTCCCACTGCTGTGCTGTCTCTCTCTGTGCGTCGGTGTTGGTAGGGGACTGGATTTCTCTCTTGGTAAAAACGTGGACAGATCGGAGCACGGCCACTGCTGGGGATGCCCCAGGAACCTCACCCAGAGAGGGTGGGAGACCACGTCAGTCATGGTCACAGCCTCACCTGAGACATCAGCCCTGCATTCGCTGGACGAGTGCTCAGAGCTGTCCTTTGTCTGCTTGCGCACCTGGACTCGGTTCATGCCTCTGGCTCTGTGTCCGGGGCTTTCATCATAAAACACCTTGAACGTGGAAGACTGGAGTGGTAGGAGCACATCTCCCCAGGTCCCAGGAGGTCACAGAGGGCCAGTGGGGACAGTGGTCTTCCAGGGAGAGGGCAGTGACAGCGAGACGGGTTCTGGCCCCAACCTCGCTCTGCAAACCCATGAGCAGGAAACACAGTGTTTGTAAAAGCTCTGCCCTAGACGAAGCATAACACCTAAGTAGTGACTCACCTGATTTTCTTGAAAACGAGTTGCTGTTTATATCATTGAAATAATGAGAAAATAAACCCGGAACTCAAAACAACACGTGTACCACCGTCTGTGAGAGTATGAGTTGCCCGGGGATATTTTGGAGAGAGAGGTGGTTTTTCGGGTACAAGTTTCTTTTCCATGGTGGTCGGTTCCTCCCCCTTCATAAGACTGCTTTGGGGGCTTCCCTGGTGGCGCAGTGGTTGAGAGTCCACCTGCCGATGCAGGGAACACGGGTTCATGCCCCGGTCCGGGAAGATCCCACATGCCGCGGAGCGGCTGGGCCCGTGAGCCACGGCTGCTGAGCCTGCGCGTCCGGAGTCTGTGCTCCGCAACGGGAGAGGCCACAACAGTGAGAGGCCTGCGTACAGCAAAAAAAAAAAAAAAAATGACTGCTTCGGGCCAGGTGAATTGCAGCTGTCTCCTCTGAGTTCCAGAATATTGACAGGCACGTGTTCTAATAGCCTTTCCCGAGCACAACTCATCCATGTCCCGAGTATGTTCCATTCAAGTTGCCCTGAAGTTTACGAAATTTCTGGAGGCTGCACCGTGAGTAAGACCAGTTTTTCTGAACCTCTTGATCTAGAATGTTCCTTTCAGGGGACTAAGCTGCCTTCCCAAGAGGAACTTAGGAAGCCACCACCGCCGGTTTACGCTGGGCTCCTATGCGCTCTTTTCCTGCGAAGCCTGGTGGTTGGTTCACGGAGGTACCTCGGTCAGGCCCTGGTCGGGGCTCCTCCGCCACCTCCTCTCTGCAGCTTCTGGGACACTTTGCCAAGTTTACAACGTGTCAGTGCCTCCCAAGTCTGTTACTCACCCAGGTGCTAAATTAAACAGTATGGAAGCTGAGGAGTACAAAAAAAAGCACTTGTTTCTGGGAAAATCAATTTGTGTGCTTTGGAAAAACTAAAAAAGTGAGTTGCTAAGCAGCCGTAGGGCTGGAGGCAAGCATGACGGCTAGGATCGAGTCTGGAAACCTAGCTTTGCGGGAGCCTAAGTCGGCCCACTTTCAGTGCTCTGAAGTTGGAAATCACCGAGGACAGGTCAGAGTACGATTTACACAAAAAAAGCCAAGAGGAGCCCAGTCAACAAGCCCACACACAAAGGAAAGGCTTTGGCTGTGTGTTCTGTGTTGACGTAATAGAAACACACTTTGTGTTTCAATCAACGGAAGATATGTAAGGTATTAAAGCACCTACCGAGCTTTTCAGTTCCCCAAGCCACTGGCCCCCACTTTGGATAAGAGACCTCCTCCTCCTTGTTTTGGGTTTTGAAAGACAGAGAAGATTTGTGTGGTAAGTGATCAATAAATGTTTACCAAAAACTTCTCATTCTCATTTATAATTTATTCATAAAATATTTCAGGTAATTTATATGGCCATTTTTAGCTGAAACACCATGACCTGAAGAAAGGTGCATCTGTTTGGGCTAATTTACCCCTAGCAATAGTTTATGTACAGTAATGACGGGTTTGTTATTTTCTCTCTTTGCTTTGTTTCTTGATAGTTTGTAAGAGTGGCATTTTAGTTTTATATTTTGCTTGTTTTAGCTACAGCTCGAGGGTGACGCTGTCCTGGGATGATGGAAACGTGTGTCTGAGCTGTGAGATGAGAGCCACCAGCCACATGTGGCTACTGAGCGTTAGAAGTGTGGCCACCGCAGCTGAGGAGCTGAATTTTCAATTGCATTTAATTTCAGTCGATTTAGGCTTAAACAGCCACATGTGGTAACCATGTTGCGAAGTCCAGTTCTAGGGTTTTTTCTCTTCTTTATTTCAGCGAATCTGCTCAGTTCATTTTATCTGTTGTTTTAGCTAAAGCGCTACTGTATTGTTGAAGCATGATGGTGCCAGCAAGTGCCCAGGAGGTCCTGCTTTGGGTTGTACACTGTGCTAAACCGTTTCTAATAATAGCTATACTTCTTTTAACAAGTGGGCTTTGCTATGTTAAGGCAGTCTCAGTATTTCCTTATTCTATTTAGAGCTTTTAAAAATTAGCAATGGCTGCTGAATTTCGTCAAGTAACTTTTCAGTCTATTGATGTGAACAAAGTTTTCCTCTTTTCAGACTGAGCCTTGATTTTATTATCACCATCTCAAATATCTAGGTTGCTACCAGAGTGTAACAAAAATAAATTCTCACGCAGACCCTGCTTGCCTCACCCACGCCACTTTTTCTCGTGCAGTCTAGACTATTCAGCAGTTTTCAAACAAGCCTCTCTTCCCCAGTTTGTCTTAGCTCCGGCTGAACTCTGCTGGGAGTCGCCCCTGCCTGGCAGCTCTCTCCCCTTCCTCCAAGCTGCCCCCCCCCGCCCCGCCCACAGAGTCCCTTCACGGTTGTGGTTTACGTTCTTATGATCACAGTTGACCCTGTAACAGTCCCAGGCTCCTTTCCAGTGTAGCTCTATGTTATTCCTGGAACTATAAGTTAGTTTTCACGTCTCTATCAATAATTAGCATCAAACTTTGTACCAGAACAATGGCAAGGCACTCTCGCGATGATCTAGTACACAGGGTGGTCACCAAATGCTGTTCTCGGAGCCACTCCTGCGCCCTCCGTCCTGTGCCAGGCAGCCTGGTTGGTCCAGGGCTCCCTGGTGCTCCTCCAACAGAGCTTCCAGAAACACCCAGCAGGGCAGGGAAGTCTGGAGTTCTCAGAGCTCAGAATTCAAACTCAACGTGATTCTCCCAAACGTAGGCCACCTGTGCCCTTTAAGAGCACCCCCATTGCTCACCTCCTGCGGGCTGGGCTGCCGCCCCCTTTGCTCCACCTGAATCTTTAACACACATACATGCTGTCTGTCTTCAGTTTTATGACATCTCTAGGAACTGCCATTTCAAATTTCTCAACTGCCATTTTCATGAGACTTGGGAAATGGAGCGAGAAGCTCGTATGTCCCCAATTGTCTGTCTCTTGCCCTCATCGCATAGGCACATCCCTCCATACCACCCTGCTCGTCCGTACATTCCCAGGCCTGCAGGCTGCACTGACCACCGGGCTGGAGGTGTGTTTCTAGTGGCGGCTTTGTCCTTGATGATGTGTCCTAAGTAATTTTTCAAAAAGCAACATTTTCTTTAAATATGTAAGAATGCTAATATAGTATGAATTTATGTACTCAATCTTCGGTAGGTAATTCAGTTTTTAGGATGAATGTATTTTCATTTTATTTTAAAAAGCCTTTAGAAAGTATTTTCATGGTTTTTTTCGTTTGTGTTTTTAGCCGCACCGCGCGGCAGGCAGGATCTTAGTTCCCCAACCAGGAAATGAACCCAATCCCCCTGCAGTGGAAGCGCGGAGGCTTAACCACTGGACCACCAGGGAAGTCCCTGTTTTCATCTCTTTTTTTGCAAAACTTGGTTTGTAGCCAACTTTTCATTACCCCTGTTCTTAGAAGTAAAACATTCCCGTGGTCAAACCAAAAATGCATAACTCCACTGATGTGTTTGCGCAGTTATCGTACAGGTGTGGGTGGCATGTCAGAGAGCAGAACTGTTGTTTCTTTCTTTAACTGAGGCTGGCGCCTTGCTCCTCCAATACTGAAGTTTAAAAGAAGCATAAAAGTTTAGAGGTCACAAAATATAGTAGAAACGCCTTGGACTTGTGATAAAAATTTCCTGGGTTCAAACGTGGATTCATTTACTGTCTGTTTAATGTTGAGAGGCCCCTGGACCATTCAGACCTCAGTGCTCTTTGTCAGTGAGATGATTAATACAGTGTTGGTATGAATTACCGTCGCGGGGTGGTTATTAAACCAAATAAGAGATCTGAAAAGTGTTTTAAGCTATAACATTATGCAAATTAAGTTTTGATAACTCCATGAGGGTAACCTAAGATTTCACCTCTAATATGTCGTCTTGACTGCTGAAATCAACTAAATCTTTTCAAATATTTAAATTTGCAAATTGTCCTTGAAGTCAGAATCCATAAACGCACAAGTATATGTGCGTCTAGGGGACCCTAACCTCCAAGACTTACACAATACTCAGTGTTGCCCATTTTAGCACATGGGGGGTGGGCGGGAAGCACTTCAGCAG
>NW_006790887.1:1543711-1567361 GCF_000442215.2 Lipotes vexillifer | reverse complement strand
CAGCAGGAAAAAGTAAGGATTCTACTACAATTCAAAAGTGCTCAGTGCATGCTGGGTTCCTCAGAAACGTTCTACCGCAGATCTGCTTATTCCTCCAAAGCCGACTACAATGAACCCACGCCAAGTATATTCTCAGTAATATCGTGGTGCGAGTTTCACAGAAAAATAATTTGCAAGATAATTACCTAATTAACAGGCTTTCTATTTGAAAAGCTTCTGAACAGATCCGGTCCCACCACCCCGGGCACCCCACGCGCGGCCTGAGGGTGCTGCCCTTGTGCTGGGCAGAGGGCCTTGCTCACCCCCGTCTCCCCTCCAGCCTGCAGCGGCGTCTGGGACAACATCACGTGCTGGCTCCCCGCGGATGTCGGCGAGACTGTCACGGTGCCCTGTCCAAAACTGTTAAGCAACTTTTATAGCGAACCAGGTACTGTCGTCTGTGTTGTTTCTGAGCTTTGCAAGGGTGGGGGGTGGTGCATACGAGGGGCCGGCTTCTCCATGGAGGCACAAGAAGCAGGGCGTCGGTTTCCTTGGCCCAGTGAGTCAGGGAGCGGCTGTGCTGAGTTGGCCTTAGAGACTGGGAGCACAGAAGGCTTCCTGCCAGGTCGTCCACCCTACAGCACACACGGTGGGGCGGACAGGAGACCCTGGGCAGGAGCCAGACACACAGGAGCCCAGCGCAGACGAGGGGCCGCGGCACCAGGCAGGGAGAGAATAGAAACACCTGCCGCACTTGGGCACCTGTAACCCCCAGTGAGTGTCCTCCAGGGTGTCCCTTCCCGGCCGGGAGCACTTTCTGCTTCATGGGAATCCTCTCCTTTCCTGGACCGACTCTCTGGGTTCTCAGCCCCACCCTTGACCCGGCCCCCTGTCACCTGAACACCTGCAGTCGTGGAGCTTCCAGCCTCAGAAGGTGCTGACCGGGATGGGCCACCCCTTCCTTCTGGGCTTGCTCTGCACACAGGCCCTGGAAATCCAGATGTTCGAGAAATAGACCCGTTTTTTATAAAAAGTTGTAAGTGGGAAATTGGGGCGTCTCTCTACACATCGGTGCGTGTCGTCATGGCAACCAGCACGTTGCTCTGCTGTCCCCGTGCAGGTGAGCCCTAGGGCCCACGTGAGGTCCCCCTGAGCCGGGCTAGGAAAGGGGATGTGAACAGGCGGGTGGGAGACTCTACCTCCATGGGAGGGGAGAGCTGGGGCACTGGGCACAGTTCCGAGAGCAGGTCTTTGCAAGGGACAGTATCAAACCATCAGGTGGAGGAGGGCCAGGTTCCAGGACTCGGAGGTTTATTCTGACCAACTGGAACCTTAGGGCATCATGGATGCCTTCAAGTATTAGTGTTCTCTCAACTGGGGAGAAGGCACCTATGCTCTGCGTCCAACAACAACACGGCCAGGAGCCCGTGCCCTCGGCCAGGCAACCCAGTTCTGAGTTCTACTCCCCGTCTTCTCCAGAAGCCACCTGGCCAGTCCCCAGAGGGCTGCGAGGGCCCTGGCCCGCCCCTGACTCGGAGCCTGAAACGGCCCGCAACGGGAGCACATCCAGTGGACCGGCCGCAACCTGGAGGCTGCCCATCACTCCTGCCTCGGCCCAAGCCAGGACCCTCCTGACAGGGTCTGAGCCCAGGTGGCCGTGCTTAGGGCCAGACGTGTGACTGTGGCCTTTTCAGGACAGTCACACTCAAACATGCACTTAAGGACCGAGGACAGGAGTGTGCGATCAGCTTTAGGGAGCTGGGGTGGGGCTACCTACACCACTGTGCTGAGGCCCCAACACTGCAGCTAAATTGGGGCCACGGTGGGGAGAGGCATGGAGATTGCGGAGGTCCTCACAACAGGTGACCAGACTTCTGAGTCCTAAGCTGTGCCCCACTTTTGTTCTCAGGTCCCCCTCTCACCTCCCCTCACCCTCTCCCTGAGCCTCCCCTCACTTCCCTGCCCTCACCCCCCGCCCCCTCTCCCTGAGCTCCTTAGCCCCGCTCTCACCCCTTTGTCCATCTCTCTCCCCCGACGCCTCTCTCACATCCGTGACCCCTCCCTCACCTCCCCAGCCCCTCTCTTTACTTTACCGTCTCAGGCATTTCCTGGAAGCCCACCTTCCACTTTTGCCTAAGGTTTCACCGAGGAGTGTGAAGCCAGGCAAGATGACAACCCGGTGGGCGAATCTCAACTTCATAGGATGAGGTTTATTTAAATGTCCTCTTTAGTGTGTGCCATATAATAAGTGAGGAATGGCCAGCTCAGCACTCCTTGCCCTTCCACAGAGCTTAGGGTACAGGTCCCAGGAGCAGGTAGGTAGCAGGTGTGCTGTGCAGGTGAGGAGCTGACTGCCCAGGTCTGAAACGGGCACGTCGCTTGTAATCTGGTAGCTTTGGGTGGGTGACCCAGCTTCTTTAAGGATCAGGTTTCTCACCTATAAAATGGGATCATCTAAGGGCCTCCTCATGTAGCTGTCAGGATTGCATGAATTACATACGGAAGAGCCGGGAGGAGCTGGTGAGCCCTACGCTGCCGACACCACTGTTGTTCTTGTTCCTTCTTGTTCCCGACTCTGACGGGCAGGTCATTCCCTTCTGTGGGCCTCAGTCTCCCTTCTGTAACGTGGGGCAGGGGAGCCAGACCTCAGCAACCTTGCCCCTTTCAGGGCTCTGTCTGGCCCACAGCACTGCAGTCCCTGTGCCGGAGCTGCCCGCAGGCCCCCGGGAGCTAGAGCAGGAGGTTTCGGGTCTGGAATCGGAGGACCCAGAGGATGGCGGTGTTGCAGTGAGGCTGGGCCGGGAGATCCCAGGTGCTGTTTTCCAGGGCCTTTGCTGAAACCGACCCAACCCACTTCCTCTCCAGCGGGCCGGGGTCTGGACTCCCCCGCCTCTCTCCCCTCGGGGAGCAGAGCGGCTTATGCTTATCTCCTCCCCAGGGCGGATGCACCGCACTCTTGGTCCCACCTGATTCACCAGTCAGAGCAGGTGAACAGCTGGGCTGCCCTGGGGTAGAAGAAATGGGGGATTTTTAATCACAAAACTCAGTTGCTACTGACCCTCAGAGCCTCACTTTTCCATCTATAAAATGGGAACAGTGATGCCACCAAGTGTGCAAATGAAAAGAGATGGTGTGAGGAAACGTTTGCTATTCTGAAAGCCCTGGGCCTGTGGTCCCAGCAGGAAGCAGAGACAGCAGGGCCAAAGTTGCCGCGCCAGCCTGGGTCCGAGTTCCCGAAGCCCACCCAGCAGGCCCATCCCCTTCCCCTCACCACCCTGTGTGTCATCTGCTAAAGACGCCTCTTCCTGTGCAGGGGACCCTGCATTGCTGAGTCTGACGTGCAAGTTAGGTTCTTAGGAGCAAACAGTGGGGCTGTAAAATCAAAGCTGCTTTTATTTCATGCCACGCAAACCTGACGTCCACGGTCTTTCCTACAAGCACAGTGGCCAGTGGTGCCTGCCCTGGCTGCTCTGGTCACTGTGCCTCGGGGCCGCGAGGTGAGGACTGGCCCAGGGGAGCAGGAAAGCACAGGGCAGAGCAGGGCAGAACGGCCAGGGTCTGCCCACACGCCTCTCAGTGGACGGAACAGCCTGTTCGCTTCCACCCCACTCCGTAGTGAGTAGACCACACCGGCACCTCTGTCCCATCATAACTGCCCCCGACACCGCGCCCGTGCTTTGGCGCAGAATCCGCTCCCTCCAGCCACCGAGGCCCCGGGGCTGCAGGGGCCGCTGCCCAGGCTTCGTGGGCGAGGAGGCCAAGGAGGGGGACACACGCTGAGCAGCTGCCCCGGGTTCAGGCCCGGGCCCCTCACCGGCCCCGAGGGAGAGGGAGCCTCTCAAGCCGGTGTAGGTGCAGGCGGGGGCCCTGGCCACCCAGGCCAGTCCTGACGCGCAGATCAGACACCTGGCCTTTACCTTCCAGGAAGCATAAGCAAGAACTGCACCAGGGACGGGTGGTCAGAGACGTTCCCGGATTTCATGGACGCATGCGGCTACAATGACCCCGAGGATGAGAGCAAGGTAAGGGCTGCGCGGGCCTCCCTTTCTGGTCGTTTCTCCGAGGTGCCTGGTAAACCGCGACCATTTGCTGCTCCAAGCCTAACTCAGGTGTTCTTCCACTTCTGACCAAATCCCGCCAGGTCCCTGGTTTCAGTTCAGCTGCTCGGCCTTTGGAATTATGTGCTGGTTCCGTAGTCTTGGAGCTGGAAAGGGCTGGTTTTCTCCACCCGCTGTGGTGTATCTGGAAGGTGACACCGAGAGTGGCTCTACCAGCCAAACTGAGCTTAGCCAGTGTCCCTTCTACCATGAGGGTTTCTTTGTTCCCTTTAAGGTGTTGCCACCCGTGGGCTGTCGAGAAGCCACGCAGTTGTTCTCTTAGCCCTGAGCCGGCAGCGGGGATGGAACCAAACTTGGAGCAGACTTAGAGCCCGCATGGCTGGCGTGGGCTGCCCAGGCTCAACTGGCCACTGGTGCCTCTCTCCGGCCGTGGCGGAGACTCAGAGTGGGGCAGGCATAGTGTGAGGAGAGCCTTTCTCCAGGAATGGGGTCCTTTAAGCGGTGGGCACCCTCAGCCCGGCACTCACACCCGGCCGTGCCCCGTGGTGGGGTCTGTTTTATTTGCCACCGGGAAGCCAGGTCAGTGTCTCCCCTTGAAGCCCATCGCTCGCCCTGTGACCCCGTGTGGACGGGTAAGGGCTTTGGGAGCCGGGAGCCAGGCTGTTTCAGACGTGCTCCCTGACGACGGGTGTGAGGCCCGGGGAGTGCCTGCCCCCCATGCCTGAGCCCACACGGTGCAGGCAGACTGTGTCTGTGCTGCCGAGGCCTGCCTCCTGCCCCCCGCCCATGCCACCTCACCTCCGCTGTCCCTGGGTCCTGCCCCACATCCTTAGGGATGTGGCTGTCCCATCACTTTTCCTGGATAACGGAGGGGCTTTCTTTGCTCTCCTCACTAAGAGTTACAATTTAAATCCGATTCTTTTCCTACCAAATTAGTAAACCCTAAGAAAGGAAGTTCCTTGTATTTTAGCCGGTATCCCTCTAACTGGATGACAAGTGACCTGTCACCAGTGGTCAGTGAGGGTAACCATGGTGGTGCAGCTCTGAGCCCTGAGTCACGTGCTTCTTACTGATGGACGTGGTACATATTTAACGTACACGATGTGATGTTCTCACATGTATACAATATGAGATGATTCCCCAGTCCATCGTCTCACAGATTCCCTTTGCTTTTTTTTAATATATATATAAATTTTATTTATTTATTTATTTATTTATTTTTGGCTGCGTTGGGTCTTGGTTGCTGCATTCGGGCTTTCTCTAGTTGCGGCGAGCAGGGGCTACTCTTCATTATGGTGCGCGGGCTCCTCATGGTGGTGGCTTCTCTTGTTGCGGAGCACGGGCTCAATGTGCGAGGTCTTCAGTAGTTGTGGCACACAGGCTTAGTTGCTCCACAGCATGTGGGATCTTCTAGGACCAGGGCTCGAACCCGTGTCCCCTGCATTGACAGGCGGATCCTTAACCACTATGCCACCAGGGAAGCCCCTCCGTTTGCTTTTGGTGAGACACAGAACCTATTCATCTTATCACTGCAGGTTTGTGCTTGTTGACCGATGCCCCCCCCTTTGCCCACCCCTCATCTCATTTAGTCTAGATGACAACCCACTTTACAGATGGAGAAACGGAGGTTTAGAGGAATGATGTGATGTGGCCAAGGGCCCCGCCATTCTGACGAGAGCCAGCCTCTTTGACCCCCTCCTCAGGGGCCGCTTCCGGGCCCCCCACTCTCCCTACACAGGTGGAAGCAGCAGCAATGGGCCTGGGACACACCTGGGCGGGCAGCCAGGCCAGGGCTGTGCTGACCCTTCCCAGCCATTGTGCCCCCCATGGACTTGTGCCCCTGGGGCATATTCTGCACGAAGCCCTTTTGTTCTACAGGGTCCCACAGAGAAGGCCCAGCCTTTCCCCATGGGCGTGGCCAAGAGGCAGGTCTCGCGTGGCCCCCACGACAGCAGCACAAATGGTGAAGTCCCTCCCAACGCCGGGCCCGAGGCTCGGGCAGTGTTTAGCCTCCTCCGCTGTCAGCCGTTCCCCACCACCACCCCGCTCCCTGGAGGATGGGCGTAAATGCCACTGCCCGCACGCTTGCCGGTGGCCGGGTGCACAGCCGGGTCAGAGGCCACTCGTGGAATCAGGGTCCGAGCACGTTTTCATTGGACAGTGAGGGGATCTCAGGTTCCAGACTCGTAGCAAACTGCTGTTCAGCTACTCAAATGTGTCCAAATCAGGAAGCCGTCCTATTGGTGTCTAAGAATAAGACCTTAACTCGTGTAGAATTTAACCCCAGTTTTAGGGCTGTTTCCGTAGAGAAAAGCGTCCCAGGCCCTGGTCTGAAGACCCTGAACTCTGACCAGGGGTGATGACAGCCCCACGGTGGCCGGGACCCTGTCACGTCCCACCTGCCTCCCAGGTGGCCCTGCAGGGCGGGGGCAGCGGCTGGAGAGTGTCCAGACTTCTGTAGGGGTGGGTGGGGTGGGGCCCCGGCGGCCGCCTTCCGTCACCCACGTCTCCCTTCTACCTCGGCAGCCAGCCCAGCGTTCGTACCTCCGAGGCCTCAGGACACACGTCAGGGCAAAGAACACAGTGTCCTGAGGCCTCGCCAGCAGCGTTTATTCAGAGCCTGTGCCTGTTTCACAAGTAAACATTTCCCAGAACCGCGACGTTCCGCCTCTGTCCTCGGGTCACAGAGAGCCCAGGGTGGCTGTAAAGGACATCGTCGTGGGAACCATGTCAGCTCAGAGCCCATGAGGACAGAGCACCTGTGATCTCCTAATGCTTTTCTGTCCGGTGCGAAGAGCTATTTTTGTTCTCAATTAAACATTTCAGAGATTCTGCAGTTATCATGAATGCATATTCCCTGCTAATGGATTAGAAACTCAAAATATTTTAACGTGCGAAGGCGAAGAAAATAATGGCACAAGACCAAAATGAATAATTTTCTTCCTGATGGCAGCTTCCACTGCTCTCACGCTTCGAATTCTCGGTTGTTTAGGGAGTCGCGTGGAAGATGAAAACCACAGCACGCTGAGCTGCCCAGAGGGAGGCCGGGTCGGGTCTTCCCCGGGTGGAGGGAGGGAGTGGCCCCCCAATCCACGGGGCCTCCTGCTTCCACGTCACTCTTCATCTCATCAGCCACTCTCTTTCTTCCCAGTTTTACGATTTCAATTGGATTTCCTGTGCTCGTGCAGCCAAACTCTGCCCTGGGTGCTGTGTGTGCGACCTTTGTTGGTTTCCAAATTAATTAAATTCAAGGGAAAAAATTAGCTTCCACAAAAGCCACATACAGTGAGGGAATTGAGAGACAAAGCAGTCGGGAATGGGAGTCCCGTGAAGGAAAAAAGAGTTTGAAGACCCCAGAGGACCCCTTGGACGACGCGGGAGCCGTGATTGTGAAGCGGCCCCTCGTTTGGACCAGGGGAAGCTGCAGAGTCATGGTGGGGGAGGTGGCGGCGGCCCGGGCCTGCGTGTCCTGGTGCAGTGAAACCCTGACGCCAGCCAGGCTCGGCTCGGGGCACCCCATCACCGCATCCCACTTTCCATAAAGCAAGGTCTCCCCAGTCTGTGTCGCTCTCCCAGCAAAACCTGCCTCAGGTGTGCACATCTTCGTCTTAGGCCTTTTTTCTTTCAATCCTTGGATAAAGGGTTTAATCCCATTAAGAGGCTTTCAGGACCCCCCTGCCAGCCCCAGACCCACGGGGACCACACCGGCAGCTCCTCTACCCCTTTTGCCTTGTCCCAGCCTGCTGAAGCCTGCGGGGAGAGCAGGCCAGCCGGAGACCACGAGCCCCTCTCGCTGACCCCACCCTTATGGGAGCCTACAGGTCTCCCGAGCCGAAGAGGCTGTCCTGGCATCAAGGTCTCAGCCTCAGCCGGGCGGTCGTTCCACCTGGTGCCATCTGCCTGGTCACCTTCCCCCCCAGGCCCCCTGACCCATCATCATGCCCCAGACCTGGGGGCTCCTGCTGCAGCCTGTCGGGTGGACCCTGGTGTCCTGACCTCCTTCCTCCACCGACGGCTGTCTGGAGGTTTCTGGCCAGAGCGCTCCCTGGCCAGCCTCCCTGCCTCAGTGTCCCACCCGCTGCCCAGTGTTCCCGCCTCTCTGATCTCCCAGGGATGCTGAGAGTTGGCAAAACATGAAAAGTGCTAGAAATGAGCACCCATGACAAGTCTAGTGGGCCCAGGGTGGTCTCCTTTTCCCTGTTATTGGGAGTCTCCCAGATGAACCTGGAAGGACCCCAGGGCTGTCCCCACTCCATGGCCACCACCCGCGACTCAGTCACCACATAGGATTCTGCGCCCGGCCTGCTGCCCCGCCACCCTGCCAAAGGACAGCAGCGTCAGTGACACGCAGGCACCCTGTGCTGGGTGGACACACCAGGCAAAGCAGTCCATGTGTCTCCAGCATTATATATTTGTTACTATAGTTCTTAAATAAAGAGCACTTCTGCTATATTTAGCCAAGAGAACTGTTTGGCATTTCAACCTTCCCATGCTTCGAGTGAACACATTTCTTCCATGTTATGCCATATTCCTAAAAATATTTTTGCAGAGTCTCTCCTCAGCTTTCAGACCATTGCAGTAACTCTTCCCCACTGACCGCCAACATCACCTCCCCAAGGGTCCCCATCCCTGGCGTGCTCAGTCCTTCCATGTCAGGCGCCCTCCTCTTTCCCACTGACCGCCAACATCACCTCCCCAAGGGTCCCCATCCCTGGCGTGCTCAGTCCTTCCATGTCAGGCGCCCTCGAGCTCTCACTCCCAGGCCCTGCAGGACCCCTGACGTCCCCATGTCAGAGGACGGTTGGGCAGGGACATGCCGAGCAGCCTGTGGGAGGTGGAGGCCAGGACTGGAGCACCTGGAGGTGCAGGAGGGCCTCACACTCGCTTCCGTTACGGTGGCTGATTGCGTTCCGCTTCCGAACAAGCACCAAGGGCGGTGGCTTCACTTCATTTTGCATCAAAGGGCGGGAAGGAGCTTCGCCGTGGTTTTCAGGGGCACGTGAGGGCCACACTCCCACGTGGACCACTCGTCGACCGATGGCGAAAATCCATTTTCCTCTGACCCGTCCGCGCCAACAAAGGAGCGCTCCCCACAGTGACTGAAGACAGGGGCGGGTTGGGTCAGCGGCAGCGAGGCAGGCAGGGCAGGACCTGGGGGTTCAGGACGGGGGAAGCGGTGCCAGCGGGACTGGGCAGCCGTAACCAGCCGTAACCAGCTCTACACACCACGCCGCCCGCTGACGGTCCAGGCAGAGATCTGACCGCCGGCAGAAGCGTGATCAGAAGATTCGTGAGACAGACGCGATTACTAGCCAGTTTCACCTGAACCTGTAAGCATGATGCTTAACACTTGCCCGATAAAGGAGTGAGTCTTTCCAAGGCCAAAGGAGAAACAGGGCGAGGGAGAGGAGGTTAGCCAGGAAATCTACAGAAGCGGGGTCGGTGCCTGGCTCCGGGAGGTTCTCCTACAAGAAAGGAGGTGAGGGCACAGAAATTAGGGTCGAATAATGGAGAAAAAGCTCAGGAGCGTGTAGGAAGCAATGCAGGTGTCCAGGGAAATACAGAGAAACAACCCGCCTTCGGGGGAGGAGACGCAGGGTGCCTGCGAGGCAGGCAGCCGCAGCCTCGCAGGGGTGAGGGGCCGAGCCAGGAGCCCACCCCACTGCGAACACCAGGCCGTTTCTGTAAGACGACCAAGGGGACCAGCCGTGTCCACAGGGCTGGGGCACCAGGCAGGACTCGGGGCTGGGGCCCCGGCACAGGGCTGGGGGCACCAGGCCAGTCTCAGCCAGGAACAGGTCTCTGAGGGCGGGTCCGATCTCCCTGATGACCCCCTCTTCATTGGGCTTGTACATGACAGCCTTGCCTGGGGGAAACAGACGTTTGGGGCCCAGGCAGCTGGCAGTCGGCGAAGCTGGGCGCACCGGCCGTCCCAAGCCAGGCCCTCAAGGCGGGGACAGGAGGGAAGGCACCGTTTCTGGGGCAGGTTGGGGGCGACCAGGACATTCACTGGACGATCCGGTCAGTTTCTCCATGTGACACACAAGTTCAGCACTAAAAGTCTGTGGTCCTGAGAGAGAATTTAAGGAACTATGGCAATTAGCAATATTTGCTTTACTGGGTACTCACAATCTCTGTTAAAGACCTAGAAAAAAGAAGACAGAGTTTTGGAAGGTTCACTACCAATTGTCAAGTTGACACCACCTGTCACATGGGTGTGATGTGGGGAATTCGAGCGGCTGGACATGGGCCTGGAGGGGCCGCAAGCCAGGAAATGTGCTGATGAAGGACGGACAGTGGCCTCGTTACTGCAGGTTCCCTTTAACAGTTTGCCCATATTTTCTACTTCCTCAAAAATCAGCAAATACTTTCCTCTTGTGTTCAAATAAAATCAAATTTTAGGTCCCCCCCAAAACACTTAAATTTATGCTGTTTGACAAACCATTTCTCAGTGACATTTGCTTCCCACCAGGGACCCTGACAGGACAGCAGGGAAACTTCCCTCTCGTGCGTTTCCTGAAACCTGTTCTGAAGCCATGTAGTAGCCGGGATGGTGCAGGGGGGCGACGGGCCGGGGCGCCCTGCGGCCTCCGCGATCAGTGCGCGGGTGCGCGGCGGGCGTGAACGCGGACACGGCGCCCGAGCCGCACACATGCACCTCCTCAGCTCGTGAACGGCGAGGCCATCCTTCCTAAAGGGGGGTGTGCTGTGACGTAGCCTCAGCACCGGTACCAGACCTGGGAGCTTTCGAGTCTTACACAGCTGTCATCTAACCTGCCGTCTCAGTCCCAGGATGGTTCTCAGGGCATGTCTGCCAGCACAGGCGGCACTGGCGCACGTGACCCAGCCTCTTCCCACCCCTCAGCCTTGCTCTGTCTTTCATGTGTCGTGTTTGGAGAACATCGGCCTCGACCTCACAGACCTCACAGGCTCTCGGAGGGGTTTGTCTGATGTTTCTAGAATCAGATGCGGGTTATCGGCCAAAGGTGAGGACGCTTGGTAGCGAAACAAAGGCTCCCAATCCCTCTGTCGGTCTCCTTTTCTTTATCATAAACTCTGTGCTGTAAATAGGTCTCAGTGGGAGAAGCTGCTCCAGAATATCTGTGGATGTTTCTTTGCCTCGGAAACGTCGTATTTGGGTTTTTAAAAGAAAATCCATTTTCCTCTAACACGTTCACACCAGCAAAGGAGTGCTCCCCGTAGCGACTGAAAAGAGGGGCTCTTTGCCAGCTGGTCACACAGCCCTGGCGACTGTGCCGACAGCTCCAGACCCGCACCCCCAGCGCCACCTCCTCTGAGATGTCACCGCCGGGCCCACGGCCAGAGCTGCCAGGTGCCCTGCTCCCAGCTACACAGCAGTGCAGCCTCCATGGGAAATCAGCCCTGTGGCGAGTGGGCATCAGTCACGATGAGCATCCGGATGCCCCCTTCTCCTGCCCCTCCACAAAGCATCAGACACCTTCCCGACATCTCCGCTTGTCCTCAGGAGAGAGGTGATCTCGGGGACAAGGAGAGCAATGTCACCTGTGTGTCACCCAGACTGGCTGTGCCGGGCGCCTGGTCGCTTCCGCCCGGGACAGTGCTGTCCAGCGCCCTCTGACCTGAGAGCCCAGCGCCCCCCTGGGGTCGGTCCGCTTCCTCAGACGGCCCTGAGGGCTGCAGAGAGACTGGAGGAGGCCCCAGCGTGAAGCCAGCGTGCTTGCGTCTCCCCTTTGGGTTCCTGCAGTGCCTCTGACCGCCCACAGACTGAAGGGGGCGGCGCCGTCAGCAGGAGCTCTGCCTGTCCGCCTGTCCTTGTGTCCACCCATCCCCTCACCCTCCACCGCAGCGCTGGTCAGGGCCACGCGGGCAGCGGGAACCACGCTGAGCGTACGGGTGGGGGGCCCCAGGTCCTCTGCGAAGCAGACTGTACAAAGGAGGCTTGACTCAGGAGGACTCGGGTCGTTGGGCTTAATAACCTTGAAGACCTCTTTTGTCATAAAAATGGTTTTCATTGTAAAATGAAACCCAGTCACATGAGTCACTTCGGGGCATTTGCTAAGCGTGTTTACAAGCTCTTTACGTGGATTGACTCATTTAATCCCCCGACAGGCCCATGAGGTAATGCGCTGTTTTTCATCACCCTTTTATGGTTGAGGAAAACTAATCCACAATCTCCTCAGTGAGTAGAATTTAAACCACAAGCCCCAGAGTCCCCACGCCCCTGTTCCCTGTGGATTTTACTCTTGGTTGCGTTAGACCAGCTTGATTGTACCACGGTCTGTGCTTTGGTGTGGAGCACCTTTTCATTTGCCTGTTTGCCATCCGGTCTGTTCTGTGGCGAGGTGCCTGTTAAGGTTTTTGGCCCATTTTAAATTGGGTTGTTTGTTTTCTTATTGTTGAGTATTAAGAGTTTTTTGTATGTTTGTTTTGTTTTTTGTTTTGTGGTACACAGGCCTCTCACTGTTGTGGCCTCTCCCGTCGCGGAGCCGCTTGTCCTCAGGAGAGAGGTGATCTCGGGGACAAGGAGAGCAATGTCACCTGTGTGTCACCCAGACTGGCTGTGCCGGGCGCCTGGTCGCTTCCGCCCGGGACAGTGCTGTCCAGCGCCCTCTGACCTGAGAGCCCAGCGCCCCCCTGGGGTCGGTCCGCTTCCTCAGACGGCCCTGAGGGCTGCAGAGAGACTGGAGGAGGCCCCAGCGTGAAGCCAGCGTGCTTGCGTCTCCCCTTTGGGTTCCTGCAGTGCCTCTGACCGCCCACAGACTGAAGGGGGCGGCGCCGTCAGCAGGAGCTCTGCCTGTCCGCCTGTCCTTGTGTCCACCCATCCCCTCACCCTCCACCGCAGCGCTGGTCAGGGCCACGCGGGCAGCGGGAACCACGCTGAGCGTACGGGTGGGGGGCCCCAGGTCCTCTGCGAAGCAGACTGTACAAAGGAGGCTTGACTCAGGAGGACTCGGGTCGTTGGGCTTAATAACCTTGAAGACCTCTTTTGTCATAAAAATGGTTTTCATTGTAAAATGAAACCCAGTCACATGAGTCACTTCGGGGCATTTGCTAAGCGTGTTTACAAGCTCTTTACGTGGATTGACTCATTTAATCCCCCGACAGGCCCATGAGGTAATGCGCTGTTTTTCATCACCCTTTTATGGTTGAGGAAAACTAATCCACAATCTCCTCAGTGAGTAGAATTTAAACCACAAGCCCCAGAGTCCCCACGCCCCTGTTCCCTGTGGATTTTACTCTTGGTTGCGTTAGACCAGCTTGATTGTACCACGGTCTGTGCTTTGGTGTGGAGCACCTTTTCATTTGCCTGTTTGCCATCCGGTCTGTTCTGTGGCGAGGTGCCTGTTAAGGTTTTTGGCCCATTTTAAATTGGGTTGTTTGTTTTCTTATTGTTGAGTATTAAGAGTTTTTTGTATGTTTGTTTTGTTTTTTGTTTTGTGGTACACAGGCCTCTCACTGTTGTGGCCTCTCCCGTCGCGGAGCACAGGCTCCGGACGCACAGGCTCAGCGGCCATGGCTCACGGGCCCATCCGCTCCACGGCACGTGGGATCCTCCCGGACCGGGGCACGAACCTGCGTCCCCTGCATTGGCAGGCGGACTCTCAACCACTGCGCCACCGGGGAAGCCCTCTTTGTATGTTTTGAATAACAACCCCTATCAGATGTACCTCTTGCAGATATTTTCTCCCAGTCTGTGGCTTGTCTTCTCATCCTCTGAATTTCTTTCACAGGGCAGAATTTTTTAATTTTATTGAAGTCCACCTTACCAATGATTTCTTTCACGAATGGTGGTACTTTTGGTGCTGTATTTTGAAAAGCATCATCAACTCAAGGTCATCTAGGTTTTCTCCTATGTTATCTTCTAGGAGTTTCATAGTTTTGCACTTTACATTTAGGTCTATGACCCATTTTGAGTTAATTTTTGAAAACGTGTAAGGTCTGTGTCTAGGTTCATTTTTTGCATGTGGTCCAGTTGTTCCAACAACATGTGTTGAAAAGACTGTCTTTGCCCCATGGTATTACCTTTGCTTCTTTGTCAGAGACCAGTGACTGTTTACATGAGTCTGTTTCTTTGCTCTGTTCTGTTCGTTGACCTGCTTGTCTGTCCTTTCAGCCACACCAGTGTCTTCATTCCTGCAGCTTAACAGTCAGTCTCATGACTCTGCTCTGGGAACCCTCAGCTCCTGCTGCTGTCTGTCCCCCCACTGTCCTGGGGCAGCTGTTTGTCCTGTGTCCTCCCTTCGCTCATGGACCCAAGGAGATGGTTGATGTTCCAGTCCTTTCAGAGTTATGCTCATTGTTAGGATGCAGTGGTGACGTCTACGCTCCTTACATGCAGAATTGACCAATTCCTCTTAAAGGAAGAAAGCTGAGACAGACAAGTAACGTTCCCCAGGGAGGGCGCCCTCTGAGGGAGGGGACACTGGGGTGCGGGTGGACTCTCAGCCCTGCACCTTGGTGGCCTCGTGTTCTTAAACTGACCTGTCACCCCCAGACTCAGGTCCCCCATCTGTATAAGGAGAACGTGGCAAAAATACTCCGTCTGCTGCTTCACAGGTCGTTGGGAGAAGTGAATGAATTAACTTTTGTGTTATATTTTGTAAATTGCAAAGCACCCAGCACTATTAGGTTATCGTTATAGTCTCCTAAGCAGAATAGGTGGGTCTTAAAAGATATTTGCCAACGACTTGCAGGCAGAAAAATTCAACTCATAACATTGTTGCAGATGTGACAGTGAGCCTCACTCATCCTGAATCTGAGATGGTGCCTGAGTCTGAGGAGTAGCTTTGATGACCTGCGTGCTCTTTGGACCACATTCCCATGAAAACAGGCTGTCATTTCTGATGGTCTCTAAAACATCTGTTTTAAAACAAAGAAGCCCCAGCCTTCCATTTTTAAGGTGAGAACAGGCACCTCCTTGCACCTGAGACAGAGGCTGTCCCTTGGCCCTGCCAAGGCTGCTGGTCCAGGGGCTCCGAGGTCCTTCCGCAGCCCTGCTCCAAAGCCGCCACGAGAAAAGGCCCCGGACTGGCCTCAGCCCTCTGCCTGCTGCCACACGGGACATGGCGTGTGTGGGCCCCTGCAACGCCTTCTCGGAGGAGCCCAAAGACCTGGCCAAGGAATCAGAGCTGAGGTGCTGCCCCGGGAAGCCAGGGAGCCGGGGAGGAGCAGAGTGAGCATCACCCGTGACTAATGCCTCCACGGGGAGCCCAGACGACCCTGCCGCGCCAGCCAGCGACGTCGCCCGGGGCCACAGCACTTGGCACATCTCCTCCGGGCCACCCGCCCATCCGTGCTGCCCTTCAGCTACTAGGTGCCCCTGCTCATGCCTCAGCCAGTCGCTCTGAGTTCAGAGTAAGAGACGCGGGTCAGCATTTTTCGGGGTCTGTGTTGGTCTTATTTACCCAACAAGACCTACATACCCCGGAGACAGGGGCTGTGCCTTCTGTTCCAGGGGGACCCGTCCTTAGACAGATGCTGGGTAGCAATGGTGGTTTCACTCGCATTCCCTCGGCCCTTCGTGCAAAGGTTAATCCTTACTAAAAGGTCTGGGAGGAGCCACTGTTTCCGAGACAGTGATGCACGTGGCATCAGCAGGTTCAGAAGAGAACACATCAGGGTGTTTCACGTCAGCCGAAGAGTGAGGCGTCGGGCCAGGCAAGGTTCTAATCAGAAAGTTTCCTGAATCAGGAACCTCTGGCCTAGCTAAGGGACTTTCAACTTTTTTAAATTAAAGTCCACAGTTAGAAATGCATTTCACACTGTGACCCAACACAAACATTTCACAAAGCCACATTTTCTGTGCTACCTTCTTTAAATGTTGGTTGTTACCTAGGAAATTGGTTGCATGACCCACTACTGAGTTATAAATAGGGTCCTCGTATAAAAGATCAGCCAAACCTGGCCTCTCAAGAGAAAAAGGGGAGCTATTAATAGTCACTCCAGGACAGCAGACATAAACCAGGCCTGGCCCAGGCAAGCGGAGGCTTCAGTCGCCTAGTTATGACTCAGTGTTTGGAACCACTGGCTGGCCCGTGGTGTTCCTTGAGGAGGGCTATGCGTGTAGCTCCAGGGCGATGTATGATTATGCAAAGTTAGAGCTGGAAGACGACTTGCACATCACCCGTTCCCACACACTTGCTGGGGACTAGGAAGCCGCCCTGGGTGACAGCCAGTGGGGAAGGGCCGCATTCTTCTCCCAGGCGGGACCCCCAGCGGAAGCTCAGAGTGGCGGGTCCTGTGCTCGCCTACCGCAGGCCCCTCAGAAGCGTTGAGAAAGGGGAGCATTCCTGACCTGTTTTCCTCGCTGCCGGATCATGTGATGATGGCGATACATACTCAACTACTTTTTTACAAGTAAATCCAGTCTCAAACGTGCGATTGTAAATGTGTGACTGTTTGAGAACATCTTCCCTGGTAAAACCTCGCGGTGACAGGAATACTGGTACGTGTGCATCCGGTGTCGGTGGGGGGCTCATGCTGAAGCCCTGGAAATGTGTCCCCCCGCTACCCCTCGGGCGTCCCACTGGCAACATTCTCAGGCCCACCAGCGCGGACTGGTGTTCGTGGACACCTGTCATTTAATCACCTTCGGGGACAAGTGCCCCCCACCCGGGTTCTCCTCTGCTCTGCACACTGAGTGAGGCCACGAGCCCAGGAATCGTCCTGTGGGCCTCACGCTTAAACAGTATGAGGACTTTCTGTAAGAAAAAGAGTACAACCTTAAATCTAAAAGTGAATGTTTATTCAGGATAAGAAAGGAGATGGCAGGTTCCTTTTCATGGACCTCAAGCATAGTGGATGTGCCCAAAATACTTACAAAGAAAAGAGTTAAAAACTGCAGAGTGTCCTACATGTTCTTTGATCACCTTTTGTTGGCTTAAGGAAAACAAACCCTTATAGATGTCTCGTCCTAAGACTTCTAAAAACTCATAAAGCTCCTAAGAATGAGTTTTGGGAGGATGTCATCCTATTATCCTGATAGGGTCAAAAATGAATATTAAATTCAGCCAGACATTTGGAATAAATCTTTTGTGTATCAAAAAATTATCACAATGGAACATTTAAATAAGTCCTCCACCCTGACGGGAAGCAACACATTCTAATCTCAAAGAAGTTACGAGGGGAGAGGGAGCCCTGGACTCACCGCGTTTCCCCCAAGGACTTGCGCCTTTAGTTCTGTTTTGTGAAGTTTGTGGTGCAGATTATGGATGTTACAGGTGGTAAAGAAAATAGGTATTTTCTCCCTTAGGGACTTGATAGTAATTTTACCAGGAACTGAAGACTGAAGGCCCTGTTACAAACCCGTGAACAGCAGATTGTTCTCGTGTGGTGCGTGCGCAACTGGTTCCCGTTTCTGCCCCTCTGATCATACATGCACTAGTGTGAACAGGAAAGGGGGGACCTTCCAAGAGGAACACATGAGCAGTACACCACCCCCATCTCTTCCCCGTTTTTATGTATTTACTTCAAAATTACCATTGTACTTAATGAACACTCTGCTTGTTTTGTTTTATAAAATATATCATGAACATTTTCTTAAATCAGTCAGTATCCTTCGAAAACAAGATTTTTAAGGGCAGTGTGATATTCTATTTTATGAATATGCTGAATTTACTCAATTGTTCACAAATTAGGTTTTTTCTAATATCCTGTTATTTTAACCAATAAACAAACCTGTGCACAAATCTCAACTTCCTGGTTAAAGGATGTGAAGTAAGACAAGGATATTTTTAATGTTTTTAATTATACTGTCAAACGGCTTTCCAAAAAATGTGCCAACGCATGTTTCCACTAGGAACAGATGTGATGCCCATTTAGCTAATAGCTTCACCAGCAGTTTCATATTTTTTCAGTTATCACCAATTTTATAAAACAAACAAAAGTGCTATATCTTATTTTAGTTGCACCTGGTTCACTGCTAACGGGCTCAGGCTTTTCCTGGTCATGGTTAACTTGTTCCCTTTGCCAGCTCCCCTGCTGAGGTGTCTTCCTTCCCATCTACCAGGCTTTCCCAAGAATCTGTCACGACAGGTGTGCCTTCCTCCAAGTTGGGTTTTCTTGTTACGCTGCCCACTATGGAAACTCTGAGCTGAGACATCCAGGTAGAGCGTTCCTGAACTGGTAGCAATGGGGAGCCTGGCAGATGCAAACACGGGTTCTTCTGGAAGAAAATCCTTGCCCAGGCCTCCCAAATTCCCATAGATCAACCCCGAAGATGAGCTCACACCTAAATGTACAAACTACACAAAGAACCAGTCAGCAGGTGACAAACAGTGAAATTACATCCTCGAAACTGGAGACAATGGATTCATCAGGCAAAGAATACAAATAAGTGCGTTTAAAATGTTTTGTTAGGGCTTCCCTGGTGGCGCAGTTGTTAAGAATCTGCCTGCCAATGCAGGGGACACGGGTTCAAGCTCTGGTCCAGGAAGATCCCACATGCCATGGAGCAACTAAGCCCGTGCGCCACAACTACTGAGCCTGTGCTCTAGAGCCCATGAGCCATAACTTCTGAGCTTGCAAGCCACAACTGCTGAAGCCCACACACCTAGAGCCTGTGCTCCGCAACAAGAGAAGCCACTACAATGAGAAGCCCAGGCACTGCAACGAAGAGTAGCCCCCGCTCGCCGCAACTAGAGAAAACCTGCGCACGGTGACGAAGACCCAACACAGCCAAAAATAAAAATAAACAAAATAAATAAATTTATTTTTTTAAAAAAAGAGGAAATGGAAAATAACCAAAAATGAGATACTCTAAAAAGGACCTGATCTGGGGGAAAAAATAGACCTTAAAAAAAAAAGAAAATTAAAACATACAGAAATCTGTTGCATTTCTTTACAGTAACAATGAAATATCAGAAAGGGAAAGTTAAAAATAAAAAAAGATCCCTTTAAAAACTGCATCAAAAAGAAAAAAATACTGAGAAATAAGCCTGACCAAGGAGTTAAAAGACTTAAATGCTGAAAACTATAAAACATTGATAAAGGAAATTACAGATGATTTTTAAAATGGAAAGCTATCCCATACTCTTGGATTGGAAGAATTATTATTGTTGAAATGGGATACTACCCAAAGCAGTCTACAGATTTAATGCCATCCCTATCAAATTACCCATGACATTTTTCACAGAACTAGAACACGTAACCCTAAAAATTATATGGAAGCATAGAAGACCCAGAATTGCCAAAGCAATCGTGAGGAAAAAGAACAAAGGGGAGGCATAACCCTCCCAGATTTCAGATGATACTACAAAGCTACAGTAATCAAAACAGCATTGTATTGGCACAAAAACAGACACATGGATCAATGAAACAGAACAGAGAGCATAAAAATAAACCCACACACCTACAGTCAATCTTTGGTAAAGGAGGCAAGAATATACAATGGAGAAAAGACAGTCTTCAGCAAGTAGTGTTGGGAAAGCTGGACAGCTGCATGTAAATCAATGAAGTTAGAACACTCCCTCACACCATACATAAAAATAAACTCAAAATGGCTTAAAGACTTAAATATAAGACGGGACACCATAAACCTCCTAGAAGAGAACATAGGCAAAACATGCTCTCACATAAATCAAAGCAATGTTTTCTTAGGTCAGTCTCCCAAGGCAATAGAAATAAAAGCAAAAATAAACAAGTGGAACCTAGTCAAGCTTATAAACTTTTGCACAGCAAAGGAAACCATATACAAAACAAAGAGACAACCTATGGAATAGGAGCAAATATTTGCAAACAAAGCGTCCAGCAAAGGCTTACTTTCTAAAATATACTAACAGCTTATACAACTCAATAACAATTTAAAAAAACCCAAACAACACAACCAAAAAATGGGCAGGGACTTACCTGGTGGCACAGTGGTTAAGAATCTGCCTGCCAATGCAGGGGAAATGGGTTCGAGCCCTGGTCCGGGAAGGTCCCACATGCCGCGGAGCAACTAAGCCCGTGTGCCACAACTACTGAGCCTATGCTCTAGAGTTTGTGAGCCACAACTACTGAGCCCCCGTGCCACAACTACTGAAGCCCACGTGCCTAGAGCCCGTGCTCTGCAACAAGAGAAGCCACCACAATGAGAAGCCCGTGCATCACAACGAAGAGTAGCCCCTGCTCACCGCAACTAGAGGAAGCCCGTGCGCAGCAATGAAGACCCAACGTAGCCAAAAATTAATTAATTAATTTAAAAAAAAAACGGGCGGAAGACCTAAATAGACATTTCTCCAAAGAAGACATACAGATGGCCAATAGGCGTATGAAAATATGCTCAACATTGCTAATTATCAAAGAAATGCAAATCAAAACTACAATGAGGTATCACTTCACACTGGTCAGAATGGTCATCATTAAAAAAAAAATCTACAAATAATAAATGCTAGAGAAGGTGTGGAGAAAAGGGAGCCCTCCTATGCTGTTGGTGGGAATGTAAATTGATACAGCCACTATGGTAAACAGTATGGAGGGTCCTTAAAAAACTAAAAATAGAATTACCATACAATCCAGCAATCCCACTCCTGGGCATATATCCAAAGAAAACTATAATTTGAAAAGATACATGCACCCCTATGTTCATAGCAGCACTGTTTACAATAGCCAGGACATGGAAGCAACCTAAATGTCCATCGACAGATGAATGGATCAAGAAGATGTGGTACATATATACAATGGAATACTACTCAGCCATAAAAAGAATGAAATAATGCCATTTGCAGCAACATGGATGGACCTAAAGATTCTCATACTAAGTGAAGTAATTCAGAGAAAGACAAATATCGTATGATATCACTTATATGTGGAATATAAAATATGATACAGGTGAACTTATTTACAAAACAGAAACAGACTCGCAGACATAGGAAACAAACTTATGGTCACCAAAGGGCAAAGTGGGGGAGGAATAAATTAGGAGTTTGGGACTAAGATATGCACACTGCTATATGTAAAATAGATAAACAAGATCCTACTGTGTAGCACAGGGAACTATATTCCGTATCTTATAATAACCTATAATGGAAAAGAATCTGAAAAAGAAAATATATATGTGTGTGTGTGTGTGTGTGTGTGTATACACACACACACACACACACACACACACATATATAACTGAATCACTTTGCTGTACACCTGAAACTAACACAACATTGTAAATCAACCTTAATTTAAAAAAATGAAAATCAAGTAGGTACAACAAACAGCAAATCAGATACAGATAAAAAGAGAATTCTGGAACAGGGAAGGTAGATCCAAAGAAACTGCCTGGGGCTTCCCTGGTGGCGCAGTGGTTGAGAGTCTGCCTGCTGATGCAGGGGACACGGGTTCGTGCCCCGGTCTGGGAGGATCCCATATGCTGCGGAGCGGCTAGGCCCGTGAGCCATGGCCTCTGAGCCTGTGCGTCCGGAGCCTGTGCTCCGCAACGGGAGAGGCCACAACAGTGAGAGGCCCGTGTACCACAAAAAAATAAATAAATAAAAATAAAAAATAAAAAACAAAGAAACTGCCCGGATGCAGCAGAGGGACGAGGGGGTGGGAAATAGAGCAGTTTCTGGGCATCAGGTGGAGGCCCAGCATCAATCTGATCACAGTCTCAGCAGGAGAAACGGAGACCCCGACCACCGCAAGCACCGTGAATAAAAGAAAATCCACAGCCAGGCCACTGTGATGAAACTAGAACATACCAAATTGCGGAGAATCTTAAAGGCAGATTGCCCACCCACAGACTGCACAGATGCAGCCGCCTCCCAAGTGGGGGACTCGTCCGTACCCAGAACCCACCCGCTGAGCTGCTGCTCAGAATTGAAAGAGAAACAAAACCCGATGGGTCCACAGCCAGCAGACCCCCCACTAAACGTGCGTCAGGAGTGTGCTTCAGGGGAAAGAAGAAACCAGAAGGAAGAACTGAGAATCAAGAAAAATGTAAGGAAAAAAGGTAAACATGGGGAAACCCAGCAAAGACAATTTAAAGCAATAATAAAGGGCGGGTAGCTAAAAAACAGGGTGAAACGGCACAGGACAGCAAGCAGCGCAGCTGATGAGGGTGGAGGTGCGTGTGCAGAAGAAACCACCCAATAACCCCGTCGAGACCGCAGCACAGACACACGCGTGAAGGTGTAAAGGCTCACGGGGGGCGGCGTCAAGCCTCGGGGTCGGCAGTGGGCCCCCCCGCGGTTTTACTCAATTGCCGGTTTGGTTCTGGCGTCTGTCTGCAGGTGCGTGTGCGGTCATCACGTTGTTTTCTGTGCTTTCAGTGGGCTTGAAATATTTCATTTTCCAACTGTTTAACCTGAACTGTTGCCACAGGTGACGCGGTGGCAGCTGCCACGAACGCCCCAGTCCTGCCTGTAATCCTGCGTCAGGAGAACAGGAGAGGGGCAGAACCTGAAATCAGGGTTTCCAAGGACGGTTCAGAAGCCCAGCTCGCCCTCTGCTTTCTCCCCCGCAGGCTGGAAGCCACGAAGCGACAAATCCCACACGCCGACCTGCGAGGCCTCAGACGGGGTCGCTCGAGGCAGGATTTGCTGTTTCTTCACACTTAGCTCCGAGTTCACTGGGGGAGGAATAACGCACCCTGCGGGAGGCAGGCGGCAACCCCTACGTAGGGGGCTGTCTTCCTGGTCCAGACCCGCTTGGTTCTAGCGGGAGCTGGCAGGGTGGCCTCGGGGAAGACCGCAGGGCTGGGCCAGCGCCCACCTCAGCGGGCTGCTTGCTCCCGGAGGTTAAGACGGGCTCAGTGGTTTTCCTCTCTCCCACCCGGAGGGCTGAGCGCGTCCAACCTGCTGCTTCGGGGCGGTGCCTCGAGGCCTCCTCTGAATGTGGTCCCCACGTCCTTGCTTCCTTTGCTTCCCCAGGCGGCTCCCTCCATGCAGGTTTGCTTTATGGAAACCATCCCAGGTTGTTCACAATGAATTATAGGGGAACAGGTTGGTGTTTAGAGTGCCATTTGGGGCTCAGGATGGAGGTGGAGCTCCAGGACAAGGCTGCCTCGTGTGTTCCAGCATCAGCAGCCCATAGCCCGACCTGAAGGGAACACACGGTGGGATCAGGAACCCGGCCCGTTGTCCGATGCCGGCCACCAGTAGTTTACAGATGCACTTTCCTCTCTTTCAGATCACGTTTTATATTCTGGTGAAGGCCATTTACACCCTGGGCTACAGTGTCTCTCTGATTTCCCTTACAACCGGAAGCATAATTCTTTGCCTCTTCAGGTAAGTGGCAGAAATGAGCAATCCTGCCAAAAACGTGAGACAGGAAATCATCCATTTAAGCCGCCTCGGCCCATCAGAGGAGGGCAGAAACCACTAGCTCCAAGCCCCCCTCTGTGCCGAGCCAACCAAACGCCCTGGGAAAATGCCAGCATGAGATATGATGCTAATGTTGACATTTGTATTCAAATACTCTGCATTTCTCATATGAGGAAACAGTACTGACCATGGATAAGAATGCAGTTCAGGGGCTTCCCTGGTGGCGTTGAGAGTCAGAGTCTGCCTGCTGATGCAGGGGACACGGGTTCGTGCCCCGGTCCGGGAAGATCCCACATGCCACGGAGCGGCTGGGCCCGTGAGCCATGGCCGCTGAGCCCACGCGTCCAGAGCCTGTGCTCTGCAACGGGAGAGGCCACAACAGTGAGAGGCCCGCATATC
>NW_006790887.1:1536703-1543630 GCF_000442215.2 Lipotes vexillifer | reverse complement strand
AAAAAAAAAAAAAAAAAAAAAAAAAGAATGCAGTTCAACTGTTATTTACTAAACAGCAATATGCAAATGCTTTGAAAATACAGAGGCACCCTGGCCTTCCCCTCCCACTCAGAAGCACCCACATCTGGGCCTCACAGTAGATGCTCTGTTAAGAGACACTGTCATGTGTTCAGGAGCATGAGGACAGGTTCAAATCCTGGTTCAGTCTCTTAGCAGCTGTGTGACCTGGGACAAATTGCTTAACCTCTCTGTGCCTCTACATGGAGGCTGATGGAGCCTAATGGCATAGGGGAGGTACTCTCTGAATGGTGCCTGTTTTTCCCCTGCTCCTGGACCCTCCTAGGTCTGTGCTAGGTCTCAGGGAGTTAATGACAGACGTTGTGTGGCTGGTAGTCAGGGTTCAAGGGTGGAGGTCAACGCTTCTATCTGGGAAAAGGTTCTAGTTTTTAGGATTAAATCTGTGTCTTAAGCATCACTAGCCTTAAGTAAAATGGGTGATATCCAGCTTATTTTAACAGGGTTTTGATCACCTGTCAAAAAATAATCTGTAGAGAACAGAGAGCATTATTTGGGGTCTCAGGAATTGCAATTCGAGAAACACAGACTCAGGTAAAGCTGAGAGAGTTCCAGGGAAGAGAAGGAGTCAGAGCTTGTAAAGGCAAAAGCCACAGGTTGTTAAAGTTGTCTGGCAAGAGTTAGGATTGGCTCTGATGCAAAAGGAAATATTGTCCTTAAGGGACAGGCTGTCACGAGTTGTTCAGGGGGTGGGGTCTGATATGTATCTGAGTTTCTGAAACACTGTGCAGACCTTCTGGACGCCTTGTCAGGACAGTGAGTGGTCAGAGCTCAGATCCCGTCCGGCTGAGACGTGGTGGCCTCACTTCCTCGCGGCCTCTGGCTCCATCTGGAGGTTCTCTTGGCAACACCAACTCCACTTTTATTTTCCTCCCACACACCACATATCTTATTTCCCTTTGCTAAAATATAGTTCAAATGTTGGCCGGTCTTCATATAAAATCAGTGATATAACAAATGGAGTGTTTTTAGAACATTAGGAGATCCATACTTAGAAGAAAACTGAGTGAGTGGAGGTGATGGAGCAGGTGGCGGAGATGTCAGCAGACGTTAAGTGTTGCTCCTCTAGTTTCAGGCATCTCGGCCGTATGAGGTAGCTGGTAATTCTCAGAAAGAATGAGGCAATGCCTTTAATCCAGAGCTGCACTTTGAAAAGTGTGCGGAAGACCTATAATATTTTATATGATAAAAAATGTTCTCAAAAAAACACTGATATTATATTAATATTTGTTCTGCTATCTTCTGCATTTTATTGTACATTTTTAAATCTTGAAATTGTTAACTATAAAAAAGAAAGGAAACATTTAGGGAGGTAAGCCAGCACAGGGTAACTTGAATTAGAAAATTTTCAGTTTGTTTTTAAAGAGCTCCCATGTTGAGCAATCCATATTCTTGACACAGCAATTTCCCTCAGGTTTGCACTTCATGACGTATTTAACTAGCCAGCAATAGCATTCTGGAATTATTGCAAATACGGTCATGATCCATTAAGAGAATCTCAAATGCTTTTATGCATATCACAGTCTTCTTTACATGGACATCAGTCTTCAACTGCAGGTGGCACTTCTTAGTTAGAAAAAGGACGTGTCTGCATTGGCTGTCATTCTGCTGGTTCAGTGTGTAATGATCCCAGGAAAAAGTGCCCAGAGCCCAGGGATGGAGTACAGTCGCAGGCTCTGCCTTCAACTCGGGCACCCTTCCCACTTCCGTCTGCTGATGCCACCTCCTGGAGAGCTGAGAGACTGAGTTAATTCTAAAATCCATGTTATAAAAATAACACGCTCGGGCTTCCCTGGTGGCGCAGTGGTTGAGAGTCCGCCTGCCGATGCAGGGGACGCGGGTTCGTGCTCCGGTCTGGGAAGATCCCACATGCCGCGGAGTTGCTAGGCCCGTGAGCCATGGCTGCTGAGCCTGCACATCCGGAGCCTGTGCTCTGCAATGGGAGAGGCCACAACAGTGAGAGGCCCGCGTAACACACAAAAAAAATAAATAAATAACACGCTCCAGGGGGGAAGGGAGAAAATATAACACGCTCCATTGTCATGGTGATTACACCCAGGAAACAGAATTCTTTGCAGTCATCGAATATTTATTCTCCAAAATATAGCCCATAAGCTAAGAAAGCATCGAGCAACCATGTTCTTTTTTTTTTAACATCTTTATTGGAGTATAATTGCTTTACAATGTTGTGTTAGTTGCTGCTGTATAACAAAGTGAATCAGCTATACGTGTACATATATCCCCATATCCCCTCCCTCTTGCGTCTCCCTCCCTCCCACCCTCCCTATCCCACCCCTCTAGGTGGTCACAAAGCACCGAGCTGATCTCCCTGTGCTATGCGGCTGCTTCCCACTAGCCATCTATTTTACATTTGGTAGTGCATATATGCCAATGCTACTCTCTCATTTCGTCCCAGCTTCCCCTTCTGCCTCCCCGCGTCCTCAAGCCCATTCTCTAGGTCTGTGTCTTTATTCCTGTCCTGCCCCTAGGTTCATCAGAAGCTTTTTTATTTTTTTGATTCCATATATATGTGTTAGCATACGGTATTTGTTTTTCTCTTTCTGACTTACTTCACTCTGTATGACAGACTCTAGTTCCATCCACCTCACTACAAACAACTCAATTTCATTTCTTTTTATGGTCGAGTAATATTCCATTGTATATATGTGCCACATCTTTATCCATTCATCTGTCAATGGACACTTAGGTTCTTACTTTACAGCGGAGAAATGGAGCATCTCATTTCTTCATCTCTTTCTTTCCCGAAGGTCATGCAGACTTGGGTATCAAACGCAGGGCCTAGTTCTATGTGGGAGTCGTGGGTGGTCACTGTTGCTGGCATCCTCGAGTGTGGCCTGTGGTCCAGGACGAGGCAGCCCCAGTCCTCACAGGCCCAGGAATAGCAGCAGTAATTGCTAACACACTGTGCCATGCATTTCATAGGGGCTTGTTAATTTGGTCCTTACGACACCTCCACCAGGTAAGTGCTCTCACGTCCCAGCTTTACCAGTTAGAGAAGGAGGCCTCGGAGGTGCCGTGTGTCCCAGGCTGCTGAGCGGATGAGCGCAGGGCCCCGATCCACCACCACCTTCACCCCTTTCACCTTCGGGAGTCCATTCATGCCACCATCAGGGGGCGGATTCCAGCCTGGCTCATCTGGAGACACACTTTCAGTTACATCCATCTTCAGTTAGATCTGTACCTGGAAGTGAAAATTTAAATGTGTGGTAAAGGCGTCACTGAGAGACCCGGCAACGTGACTCGTTTGGACAGCTTGCTGACCTGGAGGGGCTGTGCTCACCTGGGGGACAGCAAAAGACCCCAGCCCCACTCAGTGGAGAGACGTGGGAAGAGGGAAAGGGAGGAGGAGTGGAGAAAAGAAGAAAAGAAAGAAAAGGGTTTGGAGAGATGAGAGCTCCCAGCACGAGGAGCACACGAGGCCGAGGCAGCGACAAGCCTGCAGCCGTCGGACCACAGCGCAGGGTCACTGAGCTTTAGAACTGCTCCTGTGTCGTATTTAATGGTGTCATTACTGAGGTCCGGGGTCACGCTGAATACACAGAAATAGACTTTTCTGAGTGAAGTGTGTGTGCAGGGACGTGGGCAGGGCTCCACGTGCAGCACGATGCTTGTCCCCAGGGAGCACAGCGCCCAGGTCGCCATCCAGCAGGGTTAGCACCAGGAGCCGATCTCCAGGCCGCTGCGTGTCCGTCACCACCCACTTCCCAGAAGGTGACCGCTATTCAGAGTTCTGACACCACACGTTGCTTTTGCCTATTTTAGAATCTTACAGAAGGAACGCCCCAGTCTCCCCAGTTCAGCGTTTTGGAGGGAGGTTCATCCGAATTGTTGCGTGCGGTTATCCTGTTCTTTCTTATTGCTGTGTGAAGATAACACAACTCATTTCTTCAATGTCCACGGAGAAGTGGGTGCCTCTCGGTTTGGGGCGACCACAAGCAGGGCTGCTGTGGACATTCTTGTGAGTTCTCTCCTGCACACGCATACACAGTTCTTCAGATGTGCGTGTGTGTGTGTACACACTTATATTCACGTTTATTTTACGTTTATATGTCTCTCCTGTCATAGGCCATGCATAGGTGTAGTCTCTCCAGGTACTGCATGTGCTCACCTGCCTTGCGGAGATTCCCTCCACTCCACCTCCCACCACCATTGTCTATAACAATATAGAATTGTGTTTTTAATGTGCATTTCCCTGGTGAATAATGATATAATGTGTTTGGAAACTTTTTTTTCTGCAGGACCATTTCAAGTGTTTGCTCATTTTTCTATTCAGCTGCCTCTCTTTTTTTAAGTTAATTTTTAGGAGTCCTGTAAGAGCAGCCTTTCGTCAGATATGGGTATCACAGATTTTATCTCTAGCACTGTGGTTCGACTTTACACCCCCCTAATGAGTCTTTTGATCAGCAAAAGTTCTTCATTTTAATGAAGCCTATTGACCATCTGTCTTCATAGTCAGAGCTTCCTGAGCCTGTTTAAAATATCTCTGGCATGTTCTTCTCTGTTATCATCTAGAAATTTTTATTATTTTAACTTCTCGTGTATAGGTTTATGATCCACTGGTGATTTATTTTTGTGTATGGTGTGAGGTAGGGGTTAAGGTCCATTTGCTTTCTCTGTATGTGTATTCAGTTTCTCCAGGACCATTACCTGGAAAGCCCACCTGTGCCAGTGCGTTGCAAAGGCATCTTTGTGACTGTGTATCAAGGGACTGGTTGCCCTGCTCTGTCCTATTTCCCTCTTTATCTGTCACGTGCAGTTTTTACATGGCTGTCATTGCTGTGCCTTTATAATAAGCCCTGACTTGCAGCAGTGTAAGTCTGTCAGCTCTTCTTTCTCACTAGGAAGAGCTTGGTCATCTGCACTTACACGTGAATTTTTTTAATCAGCTTGTCAGTAGCCATTAAAAAAACCCTTCTGGGATTTCATTTTGGATTGCATCGAATCTGTAGACCACCTTTGATAGACTGGACATCTTTACAGTTTTTAATCATCCAACCAGTGATTATAGTAGATCCTTCCATTGGTTTGGGCCTTCTTAATTTCTTTCAATAATATTCTGTGGTTCTCTGAGTAAACATCATGGACGTCTTTTGATAGTCATGCTGAGGTATTTGTTTATGCTGTTGTATATATTTGTGTATGCATAACGTTTAGAAAAGGAATTGATATTGATATATTGATCTTGCTTCAGCAGACTTGTCAAATTTATTTATGAATTTTATAATTATTCTGCAAATTCATCTGGATTCTTCTTATATGCAACTCAAGTTTTTGTGAAGCCCAGTATGAATAGAAGTGATGATAGAGGACCACCTTTTCTTATTTTTGAGCTCAGAGTGAAGGTTCTCAATATTTCACTTGTAAGCGTGACGTTTGCTGCAGATACTTTGAAGATACTCTTTACCAGATTAAGAGCATTCCTTTCAATTCCCAGTTTTCTGAGTTTTTAATCATGAATGGGTGCTGAATTTATGATGATTTTTCTGTGTATATTGAGGTGAGCAGATGGTTTTTATCATTTGTTCATTTAATGTGAAAAAATACATAGGTAGATTTTCTGATATTAAATCTACCTTTCGTTCCTAAACTTAACCCTAGTTGGTTGTGATATATTATCCTCTTACTATATAACTGGGTTTAGTTTACGAATGTCTTGTTGAGGATTTTTGTGCCTACACTCATGAATTTGATATAATTTTCCTTTCTCGTAAGATAGGCTTTGATATGACAGTTGCGCTGGTCCATAGGTGAATAAGAAAGTGCCCCCCTTTCCTATTCTGTGGAATAGTGTGGGTTAGATGAGGTGCTATTTCTTCCGTAGCATTTGTGGAATTCACCAGTGAAGCCATCTGGGCAGAGAGTTGTCATGTGGGAAGGTTTTCTTTTTAGGTTCAAGTTTTTAAAACAGACATATGACAATTCAGATTCTCTGTTTCTCCTATGTTAGTTATAAGTTTTGTTTTTCAAGGAATCTATTCATTTCATCTACATTTCTATATCTCTTATTATATTTTTCACGTATGTAAGAGCTATACTTATATCTCCTTTTTCATTCCTGGTATTGGTAATTTTTATTTTCCTTCTTTGTATCTTGATGAATCTTACTGTATAAAGCTTTATCAGTTTTATCAGTGTTTTCCAAGAACCAGCTTTTGACTTTAATTTTCTCTCCTGTATGCTTATTTATTAATTTACTGACTTGTGCTCTTATCTTTATTGTTTCCTTCCTTCTGCGTTCTCTGGTTTCTATTTGGTACACTTTTTCTAGCTTCTTAAGTTAGGTGTATGTTCAGCCTTCCTTTGTTTAAAATGCATTTATTTATACCTACACATTTCCCTCTCAGACCTGCTTTAGTTCCTTTTTTTACGTTTAAATATGTGTTTTCCATTATCATTGAGTTCTAATTTTTCTAAACTCTTTTTTTTATTATTTTTAAACCCATAGGCTATAGAAGACTATAGATTAATTTCTAAGCTGAATAGAAAATTAGTGACAAGTTGGATTGTGGCTTAATTCATGGTGATCAGGGAGCATACCACATGAATTAAATCCTCTAAAATTTGTTGAGACTTGATTTATGACTCAGAGTGTGGTCTATTTTAGTAAAAGTTTCATTTTCATTTGAAGACAATATAATTTCCACAGTTATTGGCTTGTACGCTACATATGTCATTTACATAATTTTGTCAATCATGTTATCTAAATATTCTAAATTTTACTGTTTGTTTTAACTACTTGTGCTATCAGTTACTGACAGACCTGTATTTAAATTTCCAACTATAATTGCGGGCTTGTCTATTTCTTCTTTTTTTTTTTTTTTTTTTTTTTTT
>NW_006790887.1:1524215-1536083 GCF_000442215.2 Lipotes vexillifer | reverse complement strand
GGCACGAACCCGTGTCCCCTGCATCGGCAGGCGGACTCTCAACCACTGTGCCCCCAGGGAAGCCCTATTTCTTCTTTTATTTCTTTCACTGTTAGCTTTATATATTTTAAGGTTATGTTATTAGAGGCATACCCATTTAATGTTTTATTTTCCTATTAAACTGTCCATGGTTAGTAATGTCCCTTGACTTTAAAACAATCTACTTTTATATTAATGTAGTTATATTAGCTTTCTTTTATTTGATATTTGCAAGATATATTTTCTGTGCTTTCACTTTGAACTTCCCTGTTTTATATTTAATTTGAGTGTTTTACAAGCTCCATTTATTTTTTTTTACAAGCTCCATTTAATTGAGATTTGCTTTTTATTTCCAGTCTGACTATTTTTATTTTCACATACAGTATTTTACACTAACATTTAGACTAGTTACTGACAACTTGGAGTTTCAATCCGTCTTCTATCTCTTTGCTTTCAGTTGTCTCAGCTGCTTCATTGCTCCTGCACTCACGTCGTGTTTCTTTTCAAATTGTCAAGTATTTTTATTATTCCAATTTTCCCCTTTCAGATTGTAAGTTATATATTCTATTCTTCTTCTGGTTTTCACCCCATATTAACAACATGCATCCTTGTCTCATAGGTGTTAACCTCCAGTTACTATTTTTACTGCTTTCCAGTCAACTCAAGACTTCACAGCATTTTATAAGTACCACAAGGCATGATTGCTGTTGTTGTCTGGAAGTCAGTGCTTATTTACTGTTGCCTGTCTGTCTGTCCTGGTGCTCTTCATTCCTCCTTAAATTTTCATGTTTCCATCCAGGATCATTTTCCTCCTGCCTGAAGATCTCCCTTTCGTGTTTCCTTCAGCACAGGCCTCCCAGGAGTGAATTCTCATGATTTTTGATTGCCTGAAATCATCTTAACTTTGCCTTCATTTTTTTTTTTTTTGCAGTACGCAGGCCTCTCACTGCTGTGGCCTCTCCCATTGCGGAGCACAGGCTCTGGACGTGCAGGCCCAGCGGCCATGGCTCACGGGCCCAGCCGCTCCGCGGCATGTGGGATCCTCCCGGACCGGGGCACGAACCCGTGTCCCCTGCATCGGCAGGAGGACTCTCAACCACTGTTCCACCAGGGAAGCCCTGCCTTCATTTTTGAGGATATTTTTGAGAGTATTGAATTCTTTGTTGGCAGTTATTTTCTTTCCTCACATTAAAGATGTACATCATTAGTTCTTTTGAAAAAGTCAGCTGCCAGTCTCACCATTATTCCACTGAAGGGTGAGTCTTTCTCTGGGTGCTTTGAAGATTTTTTTCTTTGTCTTTGGTTTTTAGCAGTTATACTATCATGGGCTTTAGTGTGGTTTGCTTTGTAATCCTCCTTCTTGGAGTTAGTGGAATTTCTTTAATCTGTTATTGTATTTTATCAATTTCAAAAATTATTGGCTAGTTTCTCTTCAAATATGGCTTCTACCTTATTCTCTCTCCTCTCCTTCAGAAACTCCATATTCACGTATGTTTAACATTTTCATCATTTCCCATATATTTCCTATTTCTTTATATTTTACATTATTTTGTTTCTCTCTATTTTCATCTAGACATATTCTACTGATCTATTTTCCAACTTATAATACTCTGATTTACAGTGTCTAATCTAATGTTAGGCCCAGCTATTTAATTCTTAATTTCAGGGTTATTTTTTAAGTTTTCAATTTTCCATTTGATTTTTATAATTAATTCCATCCTCTAATATGGTTCTCCATATCTTCACCAATTTTCTTGGATATATTAATCAGAGTAATTTTACAGTCCATGTCTTAAAATGCCAGCGTCTG
The DNA here is from genome assembly GCF_000442215.2 of Lipotes vexillifer. Classification (NCBI taxonomy): domain Eukaryota; kingdom Metazoa; phylum Chordata; class Mammalia; order Artiodactyla; family Lipotidae; genus Lipotes; species Lipotes vexillifer. The sequence continues at coordinate 1,534,255 of NW_006790887.1, read as the reverse complement.
GATCTCCTTCTATTCTCTGTTTATTTTTGTTTTTGTTTTTTCCTTTTTAACTGTATTTGATCACTTGGTACTGTTTATAGCATACTTATTAATTTACTGAGATTACGTATAATTAAATTGTAGCGTCTTTAGATGATCTCTTACTACAGAGAGGATTTAATTTTTCTAGCAAGTTGGGCAGACCAGCCTGAGCCAGGCAGGGATCGAGTTGACTTGAGGCCGTATTTCAGGCTCTGTGAAGGCTGGTTTGTCATTATTCCTACGTCATAGCCTTTTAGGGGTTTCAGATGAAGGCCTGGGAATCTTTCTACTCGTCCAACACATGAACACCTTAGGAAATGGAAAAAGGAAAGGGAAACCTTAGTAGAGAACTGTCTGTTGAATTTGGGGCTCTCTGTGTTTTCCTTTTCTCCAGAATCATTGCTCCTGGAGTCTGTTAACTTGAAAGCCCTTAACTTCCTTTGTTGTCCATTCCATCCAGTGACGATGTTATAAGCTCTGGGCCCCTGTTCTCTAATTGGCTGCTGTGCCCTGAGACATAGGTTAACCAACAGCCCAGGAGACAAGAGGAGGTGGGTGCCCCAAGAGCCTCAGTGCCTCCCTCCTCACCAGCACCCTGTCCTTCGAGTCCTAGCTGCTTCCGCTGCTCTCCAAGTAGATAATTTTTAAAATCACATTGACCCCGCTAGTGGGAGGGAAGTCAGATGAGCTTCCCTTCGTAGCCACAGGTGGAAGTCTACTTTAGTAACATTGTTTAATGTTCTTCAAACATTGTAAACTTCACTTGAACCTAAAGAGTTAATGTTTAACATGTTGGAAGCGCATCCGTGTGGAACAGCTTGTTTCTTAAAGACTCCAAACAAAAGTCAGTTAAAGCAAATATCCAATTAAGTCTTCTCCAAAGCAGAATTTAAGTGTTGTAAAATAACTATAAACAAAATGTTCTGAGCATTTTTTAGAGAAGCAAAATATCACATAAAGTTAAGTTCAGAGACAGGTCCTTTGATGTGGGTCTTGCCGGAAATTTGCTGCAAAGATGGGTGGTCTGCACATCTGTGAAGTGGGGGCATGCCACTGCAGGTTCGACTCAGCACGGCTTTGCTTTATACTTTTATGTTGAAATCCTGTTTCTAGGACTCTGATCTAAGGCGCTAAGTCAGAAATAAGGGAAACGGTTTACGCACAAAAATATTTATCATAATGCAAAGCTGTAAACGTCTTAAATATACAATAAGGAATAGTTAAATAAATGATTAACTTCCATAAAAAAGAAGCCTTAAGATTAAAGGCACACAGGCAACTATGAAAGTGTGCCCCAAATCAGTGTTTGATTATCTATCTCCTCCCCCTTCCCATCCCCCTCCAATTCCCCTCTGTGCCCATCCGTGCCTCCCCCTCCCCCATCACCCTCTCCCCGCCCACCACCGCCTCCCCACTCCGCAGGAAGCTGCATTGCACCAGGAACTACATTCACCTGAACCTGTTCCTCTCCTTCATCCTGCGAGCCATCTCGGTGTTTGTCAAGGACGACGTACTGTACTCCAGCTCAGGGACTCTGCACTGCCCCGACCAGCCATCCTCCTGGGTAAGGCTGGCCCTGTGGGCGGGATCCTCTCAAGGGCGGCGGGTGCCTGTGTGAACTCCAGCCCCGCCGACCTCCCTCCCCGCCGCCCATCCTTTTGCTCCCTCCCCACCTGGCATCGGGAAGAGTCCCAGAGCCGGTGGTCCCCGTCAGGGCGTGGGAGCTCGGAGCAGGCCCACGGTGGCCAGAGACACAAGGTGGGCACGCGGGCACTGCCCGGTGGGAGGTCACGGCCGGAGTGCTGGCCCCAGGCAGAGCCGGCCTCCCATGAGGCCGCTGCCCCGAAGCGCCGGCGCCAGCTCGAGCCAGACGTTCCTGGCACGGGTGGGCGCGCACAACGCCGTTTTCTCCGCACACGTCCGGGATTCTGAGCAGTAGATGCTTCCCCCGACTGCTGGGTGGAAATCACCTGCGCGGTGAGTGCGTCCCCGCAGCACCTGCTGGGAGCGCCGTGCGCGCCCATGACCCGCGGGCCCAGCTCTTTGCACGAGGATGAATCACCTTAACTGTTAGTTTCTACGGTGCAGGCTTGGCTTGTGGTGGACATTAGTGGGCCTTTAGGGCATAGTCCAGTTTAGTGCGTTTATATTGAGCTCCTCTGAGATCAAGTCCTTCTACCCAGTCTTCCGACGCCCAATCGCACCCTCCACCTGGGTTCTACCCATCACCCTAGTCCTGGTCACAGCTCTTCCACACTAGCCGGAATGCTGTTGTCCACCCGCATCCCAAGCGGATGGATTCATGTGCTGGCACCGTTGCCCTGGACTGAGCAGATTTGAGTCAATGTCGTTTTAACATAGTAGAGCCTTTATCACACCGCAGAACTTCAGCTGCTTCTTAGGTCTGCAGGTGCAAAATAAACATCAACATACTCCTGGGATAGCCTTGACCAGGAGGCATGTGGACTGAATATAATAAAGAAATTAGCAACAAGATCCTCCACCTGGCAAGTCCCAGCCGCAGGTGGAAGTGCGGCCCCTGGGCTCTCGTCCCTAGATCGAGCCTCCGCTGCACAGCTGGGGGTGCACCCGCAGGCCTGGAGCAGGGGTGCCTGGCTGTCCTCCCGCTGAGGAGCCTTCAGTCCCATCTCTGTGTCTCAAAGCTCTGCTCGAAGCAGCACTCCGTACTTAGCTCTTCACTAAAGGACGTAGTGACCCTGACGGACCCACAGACAGCAGGCCCTTGACCTGGAGCGATGCTCTCAACGTTCTCCTGCTGTGTAGACGGAGGATCTGGCTGAGGGACGGGCAGCAACAGGGACCTGGGTGTCCCTGCCCTGAGTCCCACCTGCCTAGGGGTAAGCGCGGAGGCCCTGGGCTCTGCAGTGAGGCTGAAGCATCTGAACAGGGATGCACCCGGCCCAAAGCTGAATGCTGACCAGGCTGCTGCTTGCTGTCCCGGGTGGGTCGGGGGGAGGCGGAGAGCCAGAGACAAGGGCTGGAGGCTGGGCTGGGGGTCTGCACATTGCAGAGGGTCCTGGGCCCACTGAGCTGCCATGTAGGCCCACAGCCTGGGTCAGAATGGCAGAGGGGGCAGGAGAAGGGGAAGTGAGAAGAGCCCATCAACACACACAGGTGCACAAGTGCACACACACGCAGAACACATGCACACAGAGGTACACAGGCACACAGAAACGCACAGGCATGCGTACGCTCACACAGAGACACAGGTGCACAGACCCAGGCACACACACACCCTTCAGACTCTGTCCCTTCATGAGTTTGGCTCCGTCCCTGGAAAGACGGCTCCAAAGGAAGGGGCTTTGCGTGGTGCTGGGGGAGCCCATGTCCTCAAGTGTGGAGCAGCTGTGGACACAGGACGAGTGAAACCGCACACGTGGACATCACCACGGCCATCACCTCTGCCACTCGCTGCACACTGAGGGCTCCAGGCATCAGACCCACAGAGGCGCCAAGGCCCATATCCCCAGCCCTGCAGCTGTGTCATCTTCACGTTTAAATAAAATATCCTGTTGACTCGCTCTTAGCCCGCACCTACAGGTGCTGTAAGTCTCCCCAGCACTCTAGGGAAATGCCATCTGGCCCCGTAGAGCCTGAGAGGACACGTATTTCCAGGTGTGACACCTGATTTTGCCTTTGACAACCCTCGTGGTAGGTGCTGTTTTCTCGTCCTTTTCAAGAAGTTGGGCCTCAAAGAAGCCAGTGTCTTTATTGGATCAAAACGTGGACCAGGAGATAGAACCCCTGCCTCCGTCCCCACCTAGGCCAGCGTGCACATGTGTGGGCGCCTCATTCTCTGCACTTGTTGGTCTGGGTTTGATCTAAACCTGTGGAAACCGTGCTCCAGTCTAGAGAAAATGAGCGCCCAGAAGGCCACCTGAAGCCGACCTTCAGGCCCCCCGCAGACAACAGAGATCGGCCCCCCTGGACATCTGGCTGTGAGCAGTGACGGAGGCTCTGAGACAGGGGACGGGGCTGGCTGAGACCCTGCTGGGGTCTTTGCGGGGCGCTATCCCGGCCGCATGGCCATCGGCCTCTCCACGCCAAAGAAGACGAGGTCAGCTGACAGCCCGTCAACCCCCAAAACCTCCTGTCCTCAGAGTGTGTTGATGGTGGATGAGCAACAGGAGAGAAATGCAGACCTGGCGTTTTAAACATTTTATCAAGAAAATGGAATTGGAATCATCTTAAACACACTGTGTCCTCTTTCCTCCTCCAACAGGATATCCTGGAAATCCGCTGAGTCTAGCGGTGTCTCAGGGTCTGCTTTGAATCTACTGTGCAGGTGTGACATAATCTGTGTGACCGTCCCACCAATAACAGACACACCCTGTTTTTGTATCTTCTGTCCCCACAAGCGTCAGTGTACGTGTATCTTCGTACACGAGTGCTCTCACCTCAGTCAGGTGGGTCTGGAGAAAGACTGGAGGGACCAAAAGGCACATGTGTTTAAATTGCAACAAATAGTGCTAGACAGCTTTCCAAAGGCGGAGATGCCACGGGTGCCATGGATGCTGCGTGTGCAGGACGTGCCCTCCAGCAGGGCTCACCACAGGTTCCCTCCACCCGTGGGTGTGGAGCTCTTCCTCCTTGACACCCAGCACGCGCCTCTGTCACTGTCCCAACAAGGTCTTGGGTCGCGTCTCCTGTCTCCACAGCAGTGTTGTCACATGCGTCTTTCCACTTACGGCGGCCCAGCCCCGATGTCCAGTGGGCCGCCTCCACATGCAGACCCCCTCCCCGCCCTCAGCATCAGTAAACCGTAACCACCTTAGAAAGAGACGGAACCACACTCCACTTAGGCAAGAGAGACCTGGTGCAAGGTAAGGGGCTGGAGCGTCCTGGAGAGGATGGAGCCGCTGTGAGTCAAAGCTCCTCATGACCCCGGGGAGGCAGCTTGAGAGGCTGCCGTGCATTGCCTGCAACTCTGTCCACCCCATACACGGGTATGAGTATGTCCACATACATGGAAGTACATCCGCCCATCCATCAACATGCACGTATTAGGGGAGGCGGCTGCAAAGATATAGAAGGATAGAAATAAAAGTCCTGTTCTTTTATTCAGCTCCACTTATGTAAGCCTAGTGATTTGAAGCCTCAATTTCATGTTAAGCCTAGTGATTTGAAGCCTCAATTTCATGTTTGCTCATGACGTGGAAATACCTGATATGTTTACTTATATGAAGGTCTGAGAGATTAAAAATGCATTTGCTTTATGTAATACATAATTTTTCCCTTTCAAAACTCCTGGGGAAATAATTTATTTGGAGGGTTTCTCTTGTTTATTCCTTTATTTTTTCATCTCTTGTTAAGAGTGCACAGTGAGGAAGAACAGAGGAGAAAAAGTGAAAGTGAGGGGAGGGTAAGGATGCAGGAGGAGGGGGGGACGCAGGAGGAGGGGGGACGCAGGAGGCGGGGGGACGCAGGAGGAGGGGGGACGCAGGAGGCGGGGGGACGCAGGAGGAGGGGGGACGCAGGAGGCGGGGGGACGCAGGAGGAGGGGGGACGCAGGAGGCGGGGGGACGCAGGAGGAGGGGGGACGCAGGAGGCGGGGGGACGCAGGAGGAGGGGGGACGCAGGAGGCGGGGGGACGCAGGAGGAGGGGGGACGCAGGAGGCGGGGGGACGCAGGAGGAGGGGGGACGCAGGAGGCGGGGGGACGCAGGAGGAGGGGGGACGCAGGAGGCGGGGGGACGCAGGAGGAGGGGGGACGCAGGAGGCGGGGGGACGCAGGAGGAGGGGGGACGCAGGAGGCGGGGGGACGCAGGAGGAGGGGGGACGCAGGAGGCGGGGGGACGCAGGAGGAGGGGGGACGCAGGAGGCGGGGGGACGCAGGAGGAGGGGGGACGCAGGAGGCGGGGGGACGCAGGAGGAGGGGGGACGCAGGAGGCGGGGGGACGCAGGAGGAGGGGGGACGCAGGAGGCGGGGGGACGCAGGAGGAGGGGGGACGCAGGAGGCGGGGGGACGCAGGAGGAGGGGGGACGCAGGAGGCGGGGGGACGCAGGAGGAGGGGGGACGCAGGAGGCGGGGGGACGCAGGAGGAGGGGGGACGCAGGAGGCGGGGGGACGCAGGAGGAGGGGGGACGCAGGAGGCGGGGGGACGCAGGAGGAGGGGGGACGCAGGAGGCGGGGGGACGCAGGAGGAGGGGGGACGCAGGAGGCGGGGGGACGCAGGAGGAGGGGGGACGCAGGAGGCGGGGGGACGCAGGAGGAGGGGGGACGCAGGAGGCGGGGGGACGCAGGAGGAGGGGGGACGCAGGAGGCGGGGGGACGCAGGAGGAGGGGGGACGCAGGAGGCGGGGGGACGCAGGAGGAGGGGGGACGCAGGAGGCGGGGGGACGCAGGAGGAGGGGGGACGCAGGAGGCGGGGGGACGCAGGAGGAGGGGGGACGCAGGAGGCGGGGGGACGCAGGAGGAGGGGGGACGCAGGAGGCGGGGGGACGCAGGAGGAGGGGGGACGCAGGAGGCGGGGGGACGCAGGAGGAGGGGGGACGCAGGAGGCGGGGGGACGCAGGAGGAGGGGGGACGCAGGAGGCGGGGGGACGCAGGAGGAGGGGGGACGCAGGAGGCGGGGGGACGCAGGAGGAGGGGGGACGCAGGAGGCGGGGGGACGCAGGAGGAGGGGGGACGCAGGAGGCGGGGGGACGCAGGAGGAGGGGGGACGCAGGAGGCGGGGGGACGCAGGAGGAGGGGGGACGCAGGAGGCGGGGGGACGCAGGAGGAGGGGGGACGCAGGAGGCGGGGGGACGCAGGAGGAGGGGGGACGCAGGAGGCGGGGGGACGCAGGAGGAGGGGGGACGCAGGAGGCGGGGGGACGCAGGAGGAGGGGGGACGCAGGAGGCGGGGGGACGCAGGAGGAGGGGGGACGCAGGAGGCGGGGGGACGCAGGAGGAGGGGGGACGCAGGAGGCGGGGGGACGCAGGAGGAGGGGGGACGCAGGAGGCGGGGGGACGCAGGAGGAGGGGGGACGCAGGAGGCGGGGGGACGCAGGAGGAGGGGGGACGCAGGAGGCGGGGGGACGCAGGAGGAGGGGGGACGCAGGAGGCGGGGGGACGCAGGAGGAGGGGGGACGCAGGAGGCGGGGGGACGCAGGAGGAGGGGGGACGCAGGAGGCGGGGGGACGCAGGAGGAGGGGGGACGCAGGAGGCGGGGGGACGCAGGAGGAGGGGGGACGCAGGAGGCGGGGGGACGCAGGAGGAGGGGGGACGCAGGAGGCGGGGGGACGCAGGAGGAGGGGGGACGCAGGAGGCGGGGGGACGCAGGAGGAGGGGGGACGCAGGAGGCGGGGGGACGCAGGAGGAGGGGGGACGCAGGAGGCGGGGGGACGCAGGAGGAGGGGGGACGCAGGAGGCGGGGGGACGCAGGAGGAGGGGGGACGCAGGAGGCGGGGGGACGCAGGAGGAGGGGGGACGCAGGAGGCGGGGGGACGCAGGAGGAGGGGGGACGCAGGAGGCGGGGGGACGCAGGAGGAGGGGGGACGCAGGAGGCGGGGGGACGCAGGAGGAGGGGGGACGCAGGAGGCGGGGGGACGCAGGAGGAGGGGGGACGCAGGAGGAGGGGGGACGCAGGAGGAGGGGGGATGCAGGAGGAGGGGTGTCAGGAGGAAGGAGAGGGAGGTCAGCCAAGCGTGCCAGGCCCCACATGGTCACTCTCAAAGTTACAAGTCACCCTCAGGGGGGACACTGTGTGCATCTGCCTGGGCCCCATGCTACCCTCCGGCGAGTTCCAGGGCCTCACCGGAACAGGCATACACCTCCAGGCGGCACCTCTGTGTGGGGTGTCCACGCGCCTCGTGCAGCACGGGCCCGCGTTGGGGCCTGGAGCCGGCTGCCTTCCCCAGAAGTCCTCATCCGAACGCAGTGCGCTCTCTCACTGTGTCTGTGGCACCCAGGTGGGCTGCAAGCTGAGCCTGGTCTTCTTCCAGTACTGCATCACGGCCAACTTCTACTGGTTCCTGGTGGAGGGGCTGCACCTCCGCACCCTCCTGGGGGCCATCTTCTCCCCCAGCCGGCACTTTGGGGCCTATCTCCTGATTGGATGGGGTAAGGACTCCCCCCGACAGCCCACTGCCACCCCCAAGCCCCCCGGGTTCCTGATTGCTGTCCTCTCTGACCTATAAATGCAGGTGATTTCAGCTCAGGAAAATGCTGTGCCGCCCCTGTAGGAAGAGCTTTTCTAGAGCCAGCAGCTTAGTATTTCTGGGAGCCAGGACCTGATTTAAAACTGCTCTGACTCTCTTTCCTGGGGCAAACCCTGATGGTGGGCAAGTCAGAAGCAAGGGGCCCGGGAGGAAGAGAGGCAGGGAGACCATCCATCATGAGGTCCCACTAACGTGCCCATCAGCGGGGCTGTGCGTCAGCTGCGGGGCCCCCACCTTCACGGCGAGGGACTCCCCTTCAGGTCTTTGCCAAGTCTGAACACAGCCTCTCCAGCACGTTGACACCGACACCCAGAAACACAGAGATGCGTTTCAGGACCGTGAAGCCTTCAGACACATGCTTAGTTATCTTCACTGCTTAGTAAGGCATGAGCATAAGCCTGTATGTATTTATGAAGAGTTCCCACTTAGTCTTTTCATCAGAAGGCCCTTGTCCTTGACCATCAGGCTAATGAAAGCTCCCACATGTGCCCCTGCTGGGCTGGTCCAAGTAACCAGCGCGGGGCTGTGGTCACCAGGTGTCTTTCCGCAGGCATCCCTACCGTCTGCACAGGTGCGTGGACTGCGGCCAGGCTTTCGCTAGAAGACACAGGGTGAGTGCCATGCCTGTAAAGCGAGACCAAGCAACACTGAGGTCCTGGCATCACTGGTCTTGGGAAACCAGAGAGAAGCTTCGTATCTGGTCAAAGGCAGCCTTTGGACGTGGATGGGGAGGACGTTGAACTGCATAGGGAGGAACACGGGTTGGAGTGTTTGCAGAAGAGCCAAGGGACAGGCGGGGCTGAGCTGGGTCTGGCAGCGGAGCTGAGGTTGGGGTCAGCCAGGCAGAGACGGAGCAGCCAGCCCAGCGAGGAGGCCGGGTTGAGACGGCCAGCTGGGGCACAGCTCTCTGAGGCAGCGCAGCTGGACCAGGGCCCAGAGCGCTTCTGCTTTGTGTGCACAGTGAGCCAGACCATGGCCCAGACTCAAGCACCAAGAGCTCCCACCACCGGCACTGTGCCTCATGCAGGACCCAGGGTCTACCAGTTGTCCACTGCCAGTAACAAACCACCCAAAGCTGGGAGCTCACATAGTCCCAGTTGATTTGGTGTATTTCTGTCCCTGGAACTTGGGGCGGTTCTCCTGGCCTCAGCCTGGCTCACTCACACGCCACAGGCACCTGCAGGGGCAGCCAGGGCCGTGGGTCTAGGCAGCGTACGCTGGGTTCCAAGGACTCCACATCCTGCTGTCAGAACCAGCTAGGACCCAGGACGAGGGTGGGTCTTTGCCCCTGCTGGGAAGGGGTGTGGGTAACGGAGTGAGCTGGAGGCATTTTACAAGCCGCCCACCCCAGCTTCCTGCTGGAGAGAGCGCGTGGCAGTCAGGAGGGACCACCTAACAAGCCGCGTGAGTGAGAGGGCTCACGGTCGGGGGCGCTTTGTTTGGCAAGCCCCCGTGTAAAGGGTGAGTCTGCAGTGTGCTTATCCTCCTGTGCTTGGTTTGTAGATGGAATTGGTGGTAACGTCATTTTCCTTCTCTCTTTTCAACAGGTGCTGGGATACCAATGACCACAGTGTTCCCTGGTGGGTTATACGAACACCAATTTTAATTTCTATTATAGTAAGTCATTTCTGTATTGAAACGTGAGTTGCCTGCCGGGTTGCACACCTGGGCAGAGAGCGAGCCCAGTGTCTGGTAGTAACTACAAAGGGCCCGTTCTACTGGGTCTTCTGAGACAAGTACCCTGAGGCTGAGCTCTTGCATGGTGGGCTTGGCCCACCTTCAGGACGAATTCTCAGTGAATCGGAGGGCGGGAAAGAGACAGTCCTCCAGGGGAACCTCGGGGGGGGGGGGGGGGGGG
>NW_006790887.1:1520165-1524205 GCF_000442215.2 Lipotes vexillifer | reverse complement strand
CCTGGGGGGGGGGGGTGGAGGGTCAGAGTCAGGTACCCCAGGTGTGCAGCCTTAGAGCAGAACTGGATTTCCACCTGCGGATTTCACGTCTCAAAATTAATTTTCTCAACTCAGCTGCCGCGCCCTGGGGTCGGAACGTATGTGATGCAGCAGAGAGACACTGTCTGGCTCTGACTCGGGGTGGGGGGGGGGCTGGGAAGAGCAAAACCAGGGGGCAGGGTCCTGGTGCTTCTGAAACAGCGGTGCCTGGAGCCCCGTTTAGGGCGGGGCTGAGCCACACATATCCCGGCCACACCACCTCCCTTGCAGGGGGACTTCACACACAAACGTGTCGTCTCTTTTTCGTGCAGGTCAATTTCATCCTTTTTGTTAGTATTATACGAATTTTACTGCAGAAGTTGACATCCCCAGATGTCGGCGGCAATGACCAGTCACAGTACAAGTGAGTATTTGTTTAGATCCAGCTCTGAGCCACCCTCACCAACCTCAGGCAGCCTGGAAACTTTGAGTATATGTGTGGAGAGCAGGAAAACTGGGGTGTGAGAACCCTGCAAACGACCCCAGCTTTTCTCCTTTAGTCGCAGGAGTGTGCTCTTGGCCACTTTACAGGGACCCCCGGGGATGGACTGTCTTGCCCAAAGGCCAGCGTTGCCATATGGCAATTTTTCAAGCCGCGTCCCTCTCCTTCATTCCAGCGTGGATGTCCCTAGAGAGCAGCTTATTGAAGTGTTCTGCCCGCTCTCCTGTTTTGTAATCTGACTTTTTTCTCCTTGGCCACACGTTGTTTGTATTTTATATTTAGTTCTTTCTTCCCCGTCAGACCACAGGGTCCAGGGGACACCTCATGTCGCGCCTTGTACTTAATAATAACTCAAGTGATGTTTGTTGCCTGGATGATGACATGAACATGGCTATCATCATCTCCCTCATGGGGAAGAGAAGTTAAGTAAATCACTCACAACCATCCAGCTAATTAATAAGGGTCTGAGAACTCTGTAAAGGAACTTGAGGGTCATATAAATTTCTATCAAGAATTTATAAAGAAAAGATTAAGCCCACAACTCGAGTATAAAATAAAGCTAGTTTAGTGTGGAGTGGTTGGTCCAGCTGATAGGAGCCTTGGATTCAGGCAGATTGGGGTTGGAATTGCAGCTGCAGAAGCTGCCTGACCCTGGGTGGGTTACCTGACTGCCCCTGCAGGGTGGGCCCCCCCTCAGCTGTCTCCTTCCCTCCCCTCCTTTAGACAGCAGGGTGGACCTGGGGAGACAGACAGGTGGCATCCCCTGTGGTCAGCAGCCCAATGCTGGGTTATGTACCAGCTGGAGGCCTGGGGGAGGTAACTGCACTGCTCTGCCTCGGTTTCCTCACCTGTGAAGTGGAAATAATAATAACACTTGTCACAAGGTTATAAGGACTCTGATAGAGTTAATATTCAAAAGACATTTAGTGGCTGGCACCAGTAAAGTGTTGCAATAGAGTTTGGTAAACATATACATATAACTGTGCCCTGAGGTGTGACAGTCTCTGCCCAGCCCACATTAGAGGTCAGGCCTAGAGATAGGATTCCACGTCAGACCACAAAGGATAAAGTGGTTTCAGCCAAACCTTCCAAGTAGCATTTTTACTGCTCAGGTGAGAAGCCGGGCTGGTTCCTGGACTCACCTCATGCCTGCAGCTCAGGCTGCCCTTCAGACTGAACTTTCAGTTTCTGCGCGTCTTATTCAGGGCCACGCTGATCTTACCTTTGGGCTCTTTGGGAGTGTTCCTAGTGGATCTTAGAGATGGCTGCTTTTATTTTGGAAACAAAATAAAGTGGGGATGATAGAATCTGTTCTTTTTCCAGGATAACAAAATACATCTTTTCTGTGTATCTGTCTCGTAACAGTAGTGGCAGATCTCCAGGCACAGGGCCCCAGGGGTCCAGCTTCTAAATCCCTTTTCTAGAGACTAGCACAACAGCAAATTCCAGATGGATCAATAGTGAGAATCCAGGCAGGTTCTCTCTAACATTTAACTAAAGGGCAGCTCCCTGCAGAATCCCAGCCTTCACTCACTGGGCTGGCAGAGACCCGAGGTAGTGAAGGCAGCAAGTGCGCCGTGGGTGTTGCAAAGTGAAATGTTCAAAGCTGCACGTGGTGGCGGCTGGATGGTCAGTGAGGTCTTCCCTGCCCACCAAGGCCCAGGGCATGCTCACATCTGGTGCAGAGCAGCTGGGATTCAGAGTTTGTGCAGATTGCCCAGTACAGAAGAAATCTTGTTGTAAGTGCCACAGTGCCTCAAAAATATGTAAAGCAAAGGGTGACTTTTTTCCAAGTGTGGTCTGGGGTCCACCAAGCAGAGGAGATGCGGGAGGAGCACGGAGGCGCCTCCCGCCTCAGTTCCCACAGCTCAGAGTTGCCAGGATGAGGCGGGTTGCTGGAGCGGCTGCTGGTTGCTGGGGTCACCCAGGGGCCTGGACATGCACACGTACCACCTGGGGGCCCAGGCCCCTGCATTCCTGACCAGCCCCCCGGTGATCCCAAAGCTCCTGATCCTTAGAACATGCTGGGCTTGCTACACCAAATGTGGCCAGGTTGAGTCACCTGGGAAGATGCTGGGCCACCTGCAGAGACGTGATTTAATTGGATGAGGGGCAGCCTGGACTTGAAGAGGTTGAAAAGCCCCCAGATGATTCTCATGTGCAGCCGTGAGAGTCAGAAGTGGCTTATAGAAGTGGTCCTCAAAGTGGGGTTCCAGACAGCAGCCTCGGCATATCTGGGCACCTGATAGAAGAATTCTCAGGTCTGCGTTTTAACATGACCTCCAGGTGGTTCTGTTGCAGGTGGGGCCTGAGAAGCCCTGACTTAAAGAATGTGACCTGTACCTGCTCGGGGAGCGGGAGGGGCTTCGAAGGCGGGGGGTGGGGAGGATTGAGGTCAGGTATTTTATTTTCAACACCAATGCAGTGAGAAGAAAATCTGCTCTTTGATTAGGGAGGGTAAGAGCTCTTTGATAGGCAGAGAAATTAGATCTGGTCCAGGTTCCCCGATTCCTCAGACTCTGTGCGATCCAGAGCAGGGTCGCCTGCCAGGACCTATAAACAGCCGTCTGCGGGAACACTTTCTGTCACGCTTGTGCTCAGGGGGCCACCCCTGCTGCGTCTGCTCTTTTGATCTGAAAGTAAAACTTGCCCCCATCCTCCAAAGGCTGGGGATGGGTCTCGGCTATTAAAGCCAGTGGCACACGGGGCCATCAGACCCGCTCAAAGCAATGTCATCCTTGGCAAACTCGTCAGGATTTCTTGGAAGAGCTTTGCTGCTTTATGAGGCAAAGTGGTGGCCATCATCGCGTTTGCACACTCAGTCCATACGGGGTGGGGTGGTGTCAAAGCTAGGGGGCCCCTGGGCTGGCCAGCAGGCAGCCGTCGGGTCACCTCGGGAGCTCGGCCACCCCCCCTGTGGTGCAGGAGGCTCACCAAGTCCACCCTGCTGCTCATCCCTCTCTTTGGAGTACACTACATGCTGTTCGCCGTGTTTCCCATCGGCATCTCCTCCAAGTACCAGATACTCTTCGAACTGTGCATCGGATCCTTCCAGGTGCGTGGGAAGGGGCTGGGCATCCCGGGGAGGGGAGGGTGTGAGTGAGCTCTGACCCACCGCCCTTCTCGCTTGCTTGCAGGGCCTGGTGGTGGCGGTCCTCTACTGCTTTCTGAACAGTGAAGTAAGTCCTTTGACCTCCTCGGGAAGCAGAGGTTCTCGGCTTGTGAGGGAGTCCCTGAAACGCCCCTGAAACTGCCCTGCTGTGGGGTCAGTGCCGTTGCCCGGCGCCCGCGGCGCTCAGCTCCGTCTTCCCGCACACCTCGACCGCCCCCGCCGACCCGCAGCGTCCCAGAGCCTGTCCGCCTGCGAGCGCCCGGACAGCCCCGCCCCCGGACAGCCCCGCCCCCAGGGCAGCCCACACCCCCGGCCGCCGCGCCCCGCCCGCCCGCCCGCCGCTTTGCCTCTGCCGCGCCCCGCGAATACCCTCGCCTCACCTGGGCGGCGGCTGCCTCTCCAGCGGCT
>NW_006790887.1:1518131-1519924 GCF_000442215.2 Lipotes vexillifer | reverse complement strand
GCGTCTTCCTTGTCGCCCCGCGCGGTCCCCAGGGTCCCCTCCCTCCAGCGCTTTCCTCGCCTCTTTCGGGGCTGCCAAGCGGGAGCGCCAGCCAGCATCGGCGGCGGGAGTAGCAGGAAACTCCAGGCCGAGGGAAAGCGCCGGCTCTGCTCTGTAAACGTTTCCCATCCCTAAGCCGCACCTCCGCGCAGGGAGTCCTCAGATAGGGGAGGGGCCAGCCTGGAGACCCCTCCGCGCCCAGAACCCCGGCTCTGGACCGCGGGCGGCGGGGAGGCGGGCAGGGGACGCCTGGCTCCCAGCCGGCCCCGCCCCCTGCGCCGGGGCGTCGCGGGTCCTCCGTCCGGGCCCCACCCGGCTGTGTCCAGCCCTCTCCGCTCCCCCGGCAGCGCGGCTTCCTCAGGCCGAGCCGGCGTCTGCTGCGTGCTCCGTGCCTCCCTGTCCCGTGTCGGCTGAGCGACTCCTGCACCTCCCTCCCCTCGTTCTTTCCGGACGCCCGGGAGACAGGGAGCAGAACCAGGACTGTAGGGCAAAGCGCTGGGGCCCCGGCTTCCACGGGAGGTCTTTTCTGGAAAGGCGAATTAGCCCTCTCGGGTTCCGGGTGTAGCGGCCGCTGCCTCTGGATTGAAGCCTTGGGCTCCGCGGTCTGACCTCCGTCTCTTGGTCCCTCGTCCGGTCCCGCATCCTCTTCGCCGCCTCTTCATTCCCAGGCCCGTCTGTCCCCGCCCCGCGCCCATGGATATCACACCCTCCGCGCCCAGAAAAGGGCCGAAGGGGAAGCATTCATCCACGGGCATTCGCCCTAGGGGGAAGCTGGGGTCTCGCTTCCAGCTTGCCCACCGCCTGAGCCCCGCCTGCTCTCGCCCCCGCCCCAGGTGCAGAGCGAGCTGGGGAGGATGTGGCGGCCGACTCTGTGCCCCAGCCGGCCCTCCGGCCGGGACTGCAGGCTGCACAGCTCGTCCGGCTCGAGGAACGGCTCGGAGGGCACCCTGCAGGTCCCCCGCGGCTCCCGCGCCCTGTCCTTCCTGCAGACAGAGACCTCGGTCGTCTAGAGGTGCCTCCACACCGCGGCCCGAGCCCCCAGCCAGGGGTGCCTGGGGTGAATCAGCTCGGACCCACTGGAGCGGGCTTGGCTTATCCCACCTGTGGAACCGGCTTACCCTGTAACCGCCCGGGGTTTAAACCTAACGATTGTTACTCTCCAGCCTTTCGGTAGTTTTGTGCTTTATGTTGTTTGGCCGTGCAGACAAAGAGACCAGGAAAGATCAAGGTGGCAGTAGCCCAGGACTTGGGTCCAGCGACTGTGGAAGAAAACGGGGGATTTTCTGATCTCAGTGCCTGTTCTCAGGGGGCACAGGCCTGGGCTGGGGTGCTGGCCCTGAGTGACGTGGTCACCCTTCCTCTGCATGACCTACATCGCCGGCCTCAGCCCCCAGGTCCCACAGGGCAGCCCTTGTGTGCAGGACACACAGGCGCCCGCTGAAGGCTTCCGTGGAACCCTCCCGCAAGCCCAGGTGGGCCCCGCCTGGCACAGTCATGCTCACACCGCCACCCGGGCTCTTCTTTCTGTGCCGCTGCACTCAGTTCTCCAACCCCTTTATGATACTGGTCCCCTTTAACAATGAGGCCACAGAGTCTTCGTTCTGAGGCATCACAGACCTGAGCGCAAGTGCCAGCGATCGGGATGACTGGCTCCAGGGAGCGGGGCCTGGCAGGCAGGGCCAGACTGGGGCGGGGGGGTGGGCGGACATCCGGGGGCGGGGGGGGGGCGCAGCAAGGCAGTCACCCTGCAGCGT
>NW_006790887.1:1516179-1518059 GCF_000442215.2 Lipotes vexillifer | reverse complement strand
GGGGGGCGCAGCAAGGCCGTCACCCTGCAGCGTCCCTCTGGGGTGTGCACCCAAGTCCCCTGTGAGAGGAGCCTGGTCAAAGAGTGGCAGCGTCCACCCGGAGCCCCCGGCAACCCGGCTCCCCAGCTCAGACGATTTGCTGCGACCAGATCTGCACGACCAACTGAAGAGCCAGCTCCCTGGGTGCCCGGGGCCATTGGTGGAGCGCGGGCGTCAGATGTGCACCTGGATGTCCGTCAGCTGCTGGGAGCCAAGGCCACGGGCCTGGAACGGGGCGGCCTGGCCTGACTGACAGCAGAGGGGAGAGTGAATATCACTCACTGTTAGCAGAGGAGGGGGTGACCAAATAAAATGTTGTAAACGTGTGTGGAATGTCCCCAAGCCGCCATGTGTGACTGCTTGAGTAAAACCTATTTCGTGTCTGTTCACTGGGTGACTCTGACCAGCAAATGCTGAGGCCCCAGGATCTCAAACTGAGGACAATTCAGAGGAAATCTTCCCGTGTCTAAAGCGGAGCCTGGATGGCGTACGGGGTGGGGAGCGGGGCACGTGGCAGCTTGCAGCCTTTGGAAGCAGCCACCTTCCCCAGGGCACTTACGCCGCCTGCCTGGACGTGCTCCTTGCAGCATCCGGTCAGCGGTGGAGGTGATGCATGGGGCGCCCGGCAGCCCTGCGAGGGTGGGGGGGGCACCTGCGGCTCCCAACACACGCACCCCACAGCTCCACAGGACCTGAGAACCTGCTAACTAGGGCCAGGGCTGAGCACACGCGTGCTCGCATATGTGCACGTATGTGTGTGTGCCTTCTGGGAGCTGACCCCTAACTGCATTTGAGATAAAATCTATTTCTAATAAGCTCCATGTTCAACCAAACATTCCAAGAGGAATACCACACACTGCTAAAGGTCAAGCTCTCCAGAAGCTGACTTAGAAATGAGCGGATGGACCAGCCTCCCGGTGAGTTTCTGAGAGCCGCAGGCGCCAGGTGATAGTACGTTGTCAGTTGTCCACGGGTGGAAAGAGCTTCATGAGCATTTGCTTAAGGTAGGAATGCGTTGCATTCGCAAGGAAGGGAAGTGAATAGGTGATGTCGGGACGGGCAACAAGCACCTTCCTTCCTTAGCAAGAATGGCGTTTTTTCAATGGTGCTTTTTTTCAGGTTAGAGAAATTATACAGAGGAGTTACCAAACCTCAGGTATTATAGGCAGATATTACCCAGAAGGTGGAAAAGCTGTGAACTTCGCCCTCCATCTGGCTCTTACTGCTTGAGAAGTAAAGATCAAGAGTGAATGACCTTGTTCCCAATGGTTTCCTCTACGTCTATGCAAACCTCTCTCCCTCCCTCCCTCCCACTCTTTCTTCTTTTTCTTCGTGGAAAGTAGGTCATATTGTATAGAAGTTTCTGCAACTTGCTCTTTTAGTTAATACAGGCTGTGTGGATCTTGCCTGTCTGCACACAGATGTGCTTTCCTTGTAACAGCTGCGTGATGTTCCATGGCACGGGCGCGCTTGGTTTATTCCACACCTCCTGTTGATGAATGTTTGAGCGCTTCTGCATGTGCTGGAGCATCGCCACAGAACAACGTCCCGGAAGTGGGAATGGGTTCCAGGCCTGCGCCTTTGGCTCTGGGCGGGTACGGCCCTGGAAGAGGTGGCCTCAGCGCCGCTCTCACCAAGCTGCAGTAGACACCAGCATCACTGGGGTTCCCATCTCTCTTCGCCCCAATCTGCTGTCTTTAGTCTTGGAGACAGCGAGCGTCTCTTCTTTACGGAAAGCTTTCTCTTTAGTTCTGAGCCTCAGCCTGACCCACGGATGTAGACGTCAGGTAGCCAGGCCCCTGCTCCTCCCGTCGGCTGCCCCACCTGAATGCGGGTCCTGC
>NW_006790887.1:1496212-1516119 GCF_000442215.2 Lipotes vexillifer | reverse complement strand
CCCACCGTGAATGCGGGCCCTGCTGAAAGTTTACAGATTAACTTCCTTATTCGTGGAAATGGGGACAAGACTCTGCAGAGGTTGTGGGCGGTGTGTCATCGTCATCTGTTTGCATCACCGACCACCGGGCCCTGTAAGAGGCCCTGCTTAGCTTGGGGACGTCACAAAGGGTTTAGGGCATCGTTTATACTGAAGAGTGTTCTTTGGAGGATGGAGAGAAAAGGGCCTGTCACTTCCATTATCTTCTCTAAGGGTTTAATGAGGAAAGTGGAGCAGGCACAGGCGGTAGGGGCCCCCACTCGCAGCAGTCCCACCTCCCCCTGCCCAGGGGCGTCCCGGACTGAGCCCTGGATAGCAGGCCTCAGCGCCAACAGTGACCCCAGAGCTGTCACTGGGATCTTTGTGAAAGCTACTTATATTCATTATATTCAACCCCTGACACTGAAGGACCAACAGGAGGAAATAAACTATTGGAATATAATTACAAAATAATGAGGCCAAGTAGCACCAATCTCTCTTTTGGAGATTTAGGACTTTACAAATACTTATATGCTGAGTGCTATAGATAGCAAAGTATAAGAAGCAGCAAGTGAACTCAATACACCTGAAAAACACAAGCTTTCCTGGTTTTAATCATTATAATCATGAATCTAGGATATGCAAATTTTGTGATTTTCAAGTCATAACAAAAATAATTACAATTCATTCAGATTTAAAGGCACACAATATACTAAAACCCCGTCATAAGGTGACTCATCACTCTGCAGACTTTCACATGCATGGGCACATGCGTTCTCCCAAACCACTCAGCCTGCTGTGAAAACCCACGTACCATCTGTTCTGGGCTCTGTAGGAGCCCCATCTCTGTAAGTTTATTCCCAGTCTCTGTGCACGCATGAAACACACTCATGAATGCTGGACTAGGCGTTTCCGGAAGCAGCCCCGGCCGCCTCTCTGAGGCCTTTGGAAAGGGTTTTGGCTGGCTTCCCTCCCCACCCCACCCGAAGAGAGTCCCTCCTTGTCAGACAGGCTTAAGGCTGGGGGATAGAGAAGCTGAAGGAATAGGAGGGGGGCGGAGAGCGTTTACTCTTGGGGGGGCGATGGGGCAACTTAACAGAGCAGTGCTGCAGACAGCACGTCTGTGCGCAGAGCAGGGGTGCAGGGAAAGGGAGCTCAGGAGTTACCGAATCCACCAGGCGCCCGCTTGTACAGAAAGTAGAGAGGGGGCTTCCCTGGTGGCGAGTGGTTGAGGTGCAGGGAAAGGGAGCTCAGGAGTTACCGAATCCACCAGGCGCCCGCTTGTACAGAAAGTAGAGAGGGGGCTTCCCTGGTGGCGCAGTGGTTGAGAGTCCGCCTGCTGATGCAGGGGATACGGGTTCGTGCCCCGGTTCCGGGAGGATCCCACATGCCGCGGAGCGGCTGGGCCCGCGAGCCATGGCCGCTGAGCCTGCGCGTCCGGAGCCTGTGCTCCGCAGCGGGAGAGGCCACAGCAGTGAGAGGCCCGCGCACCGCAAGAAACAAAAAGAAAGTAGAGAGGGACCCAAGTTACTTAAATTACCTTCGTGGACTTCACTGTGGCTCACGGTCCTCGACCGCAGCAGGTCTGCACTGTGTCTCCTTCTCCATCCCTCCATTTGTCCATCTGTCCCTCCATCTGGCCGCGAGACCACGCAGGGCTTTGCGGACAACAACGCCGAGAGCTCAGGAGGGGAAAGAAGGGTCAGAGTGCAGGGCAGAGGCAGTGAGGGGCTTCAAGCCCACAGGAAGGAGAGGTGGCAGGTGGGGACAGCTGTGGCCTGAACACAAGGCTGTGAGGGCTCAGCAGCCCCACACCCTGTTCCCAACTGGCCACTGCTGAGAAAATCTGTGAGGCCGGGGCCAGGCTCGGCGCTCAAGAACCATGACTGGGTGTCCACTCTGTGTCCACCAGCCGGGCAGTTGGAAAGCGCATCCTGGGGCCACCTCTCCCGGCGTTCACCTGCTGGCCCATGCCCTTGTAGCACTTGGAGCAGGGGTCAAAGCAGACTGTCGGTGATGGCACCGACCCCCACCCCACGTGGCCCCATGCCGCCCCCAGACCTTGGCTCCCAGCCTCGCTGGCCTGACGACAGCCTTGCAACGGCAGAGGGAGGCCACAGCCCAGGAGGGAGCGCCCTTGGATGAGGCCACGGGGTAAACGGGCCGAGCTGGCCCTGGGCAGCCCCACCCTCAGCAGCCCGCGGGCCGCGGCACGCCGGTCACTGCAAGCTGCCTAGGCTCTGTTTCAGGTGGGATGTCCATAAAGCACCAGCCCCCCTGTGTGCCCAGCCCCTCGCTCTGGTTCCCAGGCCCTGCCCAGGGCGGAAACTCAGCAGGGGGATGAGAGAGACAAGTGAGGGGGCCTTGGGCTTCCTCAGAGTCTGCGCACCTTCGGGCAGCTCTGAAATCAGGTGATGTGAGTGGCCTCTGCCAACGTGCCTCTGCAACGTCCCAGCTGCTCCAGAAATGCCAGGGCTCAGGACGCAGGATGTCACCCTCCTCTGTGGCTTCGGGCAAATTTCTTGAATAATCTGGGCTTCAGCCATCTTCCCGGCAGAACAGGAGCGGGGGAGGAGAGAGCGCGCGGGGCAGCTTCCCCTAAATGCCCCCAGCGCCCCCACCTGCGTCCCACCCGCTTCCAGGGCCCTCGCATCCCTGCTCACGCCCCCCGGCCCTGTCCCCACACTGATGAGGCCCCCACGGAGACCAGGGGGCAGCTTGCCCACCAGACCAGCGAGGGCTAGACCAAGCCTGGCCTGGCCTGCCGGCGACACTCGAGGCTGCCTGGTAACTGAACCTGGGTCGGCGAGAGGGCTGCTGGGAGGCGTCATGTGCCCCCCCGCTGATCCTGAAGGCACCGTGGTGGGCCGTCAAGAGGGTGACCAGGAAAGGAGGACGTTCCCCACAGCACCTGCTCAGTCCCGGGGAAGCGCAGGGTGACCCTGAGGCAGGTGCCCCCCAGGAGCGAGAGGGCAGGTGACCTCATGTCTCCGTCTGCCCACCCGGGGCTGGGGAAGCATCTCCGAGAATGTTTTCTAAATAATGTTTAAGAGCAAGTTGAAAGGATGCTTGTTTGCAAAATATACCAGAAGAGTGAATGGTGTCCCGGTGGCGTTTGACTATGACTTCATCTGAGCAAAGTTCCCAATGGGCTGGGATTCACGCAAGCCTCAGCCCCCTCCACGCCCCCTCTGGATGGTGCAG
Organism: Lipotes vexillifer; assembly: GCF_000442215.2. NCBI lineage: Eukaryota > Metazoa > Chordata > Mammalia > Artiodactyla > Lipotidae > Lipotes > Lipotes vexillifer. Next base: position 1,512,897 of record NW_006790887.1, on the reverse strand, counting down.
GGGTCCAGGCCATCATGGGGGGTCGGCGTTTGCCCCCAGGCAGCCCCGTTCTGGCCCTTGGCTCTCAGAGGAGCCGGGATAGGACGGGTGCCCAAGCCCACTCCCTCTGTCATCCGGGGACCGCCCCCAGGCCCACCTCCCTCCGGCTGACCAGCAAGGGGCCAACGTAGGGAGCACTTCCTGACAGGCACATGAGGGGCGCACTCTGGCTCCTCCCACACGGGACAAGGACCGCTGTGCTCGTGTGCTGATGAATCTCCCTCCAAGCCGCAGCCTGGGTGTGGGTGGACCGGCAGGCTGGGCCCCGAGTCCACTCCCAGCCTCATGACCTCTGTGGGGACAGATTGTGTCCACTGTGGACGCCCTAGAACCAGCCTGATGCCAGTAAGAGCTAAATAAGTGTCAACCAGCCCCGACTTCTTCTTGTGGCAGAAACTCCATCTCCCCACAAGCTTCTGAGTAAGAAAAGAATCAACACTTAGAAAACTGACTAACAGAAACAGATAATCAATGGTCAAAAATTATAAAAGACAAAAAGGATGAGGAAAAGGTTACACTCCCCGTAAGTAAAATAAAAAACTGGATGCCGTAATTGCCTATAAAAATGGCACTATTCAGAGGTTACAGCTGTATTATGTGGTATGACATTACAAACTTTATATTTAGTGGCTTTATTATACCATAGTATTATCATAATACAATACAACTCATATCATATAGCATATTATTATTCCATATTTACTCTATAAACCTTAAAGATATTCTAACTTTAAAATGTTCATTTCATTTGGCCCAGTAATTCCATTTCTAGGAATTTTTCCTATTTAAGTATTCAGTTGTGCACACGATTTATGTGCAAGAATAGTCATCACGATGTGATTTATGATATCAATGTCAAAGAGAAACAATAGAGACATTCAGTCATTCCAGAGTGATTAGATGTTGCGACTGGACCACAGCGTGGAGACTGAGATGGAAGGCACAGGTGGGGAGCCTCACCAAGTCAGCCAGGAACCGCTGGGTGCTCTTGAAGGACGCCAAAATCCTGGGAAGGAAACAGCTGCATAATCTGAGAGGCCATCAGAGGTAGCCCTCAGAGATGGTCAGCCTGCAGTTCCCACCACCGTGCACCCCTGCTGTAATTAACTCGATCAAGCAAACCACTAATAGTGCAACACAAATTGCATGGTCCAGTTACTCACCTAGCAAGGGTATTTAGGGATAAAGTTTACAACAGCCATGTTTTGATCAAACAAACTGGGGAAAGGAAATGGCCAGCTCATCTCGCACAGGTGGGGTCACTTATAAAGCAGAGACGGGTGTGTCTTCCCTTATGGCTCGGTGTCTCTTCCCGAGATCCAAACTCAAATTTCCACTTGCACATCCGACATCATCCCCTGTTCACCCACATCTTCTTCCCCTTCACGATGATGAAGGGTCGGTTCATCAGGAAGACGTAATAGTCCTAAGTGTGCCAGCACCTGGGGACAGAGCTTCAGGCACACGAAGCAATGGACAGAACTAACAGAAGAAACAGACGCATCTATCACCATAACTGGAGATTTAAACACACTTCTCTGTGACTGATAGAACAAGCCTGCCAAAAAGTCATTGATATAGAAAATGTGAACAAAACATTAACCAAAAATATCACCCAACTTGGCCTAATCAACATATATAGAACATATACATAGAGAGAACATATATATAACATACAAAACATATATAGAGAACACACATATAGAACACATGTGTAAAGAACACACGGAACATATCTACATGTGTAGAACATATATACAGAACATATACATATGGAACATATATAGAACACATCAGCCAACAACTGCAGGTTGTGTATTTTTCAAGTGCACATGGAATGCTCACCAAATAGACCACATGAAAGTCTAGACAAACTTCACAGAAATAAAACCATACAGAGCAGGTTCTCTGTATGAAATTAAGCTAGAAGTTGATAACAAAAGTTAATTAGAAAATATCCAGTATTAAACGTTAAACAACACATGTCTAAATAGATCTGAGAAGAAATCACAAGGGAAATTATAAAATATTTTGAACTGAATGATAACAAAAATACAATGTATCAAAATTTGTAGGACTGAACTAAAGCAATCCTTGGCGGAAATTTTATAACTTGAAATACAGATGAAAAAAAAGAAAATTAAGAAAATCAGTGACCTAAGCTTCCACTTCATGAGAACAGATTAGCGTCTTGCTCCCAGATCGGTTTGTCCCCTCACACTTTCGAGCAGAAGCCCTGGAATCACCCCGTCCTCACAGCCAGGTCATCAGGGTGTCTCGTCGGCTCCACCCACCACCTACCCGACCCCATCCCCTCGTTTACAGCCTCATTTTGTGGGTGTTAACCAGCAGCTTCTTAGCTGGTCTCCCCATGAACCTTCTCCCCCCATATTCTTCCCCAAACCAGCCGCAGGGTGACCTTCCTGAAGTGCAGCTCGGCTCACGCTGTGCCCACCAGAGCAGCTTCCAGGGCCTTCACCCACTTCGGGGGCTCTCGCCGTCATGAACACTCTAGTCCCGTTTTCCGCTGGACTCGAAGTCTCCTGGGACAAATGATGTCTTGGTCACCTCTGCACCCTCCGAACTGAGGCGTCACTGCAGAAAGCAGGTCCCTATTAACTTGCTCCTTGTTAATTTGCTGGTGGTGGCCGAGGCCGCATGCCGCCTACAGAAGTGTGTAGGGATCTGGCCCAAGTTAGAAGTCACCCCTCTCTGCCCATGTCATCAGGACTTGTAAACTCAGGAGGCAGATATTTTGGGACACAAAGAAACAAACGGGCCAAGTGTCTCCTGCCCCTTCTATTTCCAATGAAGGGAAACGTCCAAAGGATTCCTAGACGTTGACCTGCTAGCTTTCCTCTCTGCTTGGAAGTAGAACACCTTAACTCAGTAACAGAATTCCTAGAGATTGGCCCTATTAGATCTTTCCAGGGAATAAAGATCCGGGGGACTCTTAAGCCAGTTCCGTATAAATCTGTCCGAGTCTCAGCACACACAGCACTGCTTGTCTGCACACAGTGGTGAGCAGATGAGGCACCTGAAGGCTTTGAAGGGCCAGAGTAGGGACGGCCTGGCTGGAGGGGGGGAACAGAAGCCTGAGGACTCGCCCCGGGGGCCGGGCTTGATCACCGCCTCTGCTTCTGCGTCCATGGGGTTCTGGGGCGTCATCTCAGTTCATCTACAGGCACCCCATCTGCCTTGGTCTCTCTGGCCCTGGACAAGTTGGTAAAAAAGATGCACTTTAACTGAGCATCATTTAAAAAGAGGTGGAACATTCCCAGTTCGGCAGACTCTATATTTCAAAAGATGTCAACCAGAACCTAATAAATCTAACGGCGTGATTCCAAACAAAAGGCCAGAGGGGGGCCACTCCTGCCGGGCTGGACAAAACAAATCTGACGCTCGCCTGCAAGAATAAGTGCACGAAAGACTGGGACGCTGCTCCAGTTTGCAGACAAAGGAGCCAGATGATCAAGGGCAACGCACTTCGGTGACACGGTGCTGCGCGCGCCGTTTCCGGTGTTGGCGGCTGAGCGCCCGCCGCGCTCCCCTCCTCCCACCCCAGCGGCCGGGGCGGAGGATGCGGCGGCCTGAAACCTGCTCGGCCGGGAGAACTCGCCCCAGAAGTCAGCAAGCCCCACCCATCTCCCGCCGCCCGGCGACCCCTCCCCGCCCTGGGCCCGCCCGGGAGCCCGGCGCCCCAGTCCCTCCGCACCTGCACCCCAAGCCTCCAGGCCCTGACCCGCTTCCCAGGGCCGGCCCCTCCGCGGTCCTTCTCAAAGTGCCTTCCACCAGCACCTGTCAAGAGCCCACATCATCCACGATATTTGCAAAAAGATCCTAGGTTTGGGATTGGAAAACGTGACCTCCACAATATTTACGTGGCTTATTTTGCAAGGAACTTCTCTAAACTTTCAGCGACGTAACGATGACGTGGAAACACGCAGGTGCTCACGGCGCCCACGTCCTGGTTCCCGGCCCCAGGCCCACCTGCACCTCCCTCCTGCTCCCTGGGGGCGGCCCGGGGCTGTGCGGGAGGCACCGAGGCCCCCCGGGAGAGCCCGCACCTCAGGCCCCTCGGAAGGCTCAGCAGAGGGCAGCAACTGGCCCTGCTGGGGGCTGACCCACTAAGTAACGCTGCCCATTTCCATTTTATAAGCGAAGGGCCAGGGACGGAAATGCACGTGGCAGCAAGGGTTTGAGGAGAGGAACTTAGAGAAAAAGCCATTTCCAATGAACCTCTCAACCCGCCATCCACCTTCACCACCACCGACTCAGCCCCTGTGACTCTGACGGGGACCCAGGGACACAGACGTGCCCAGGGACGCGCCACTGTCTGCCCCCTGCCCTCCGAGCTGCTCCAGGAGGTTGGGGATAAAAGGACATTAGCACCGCACACACACAGACCCAACAGACATCACTGCTGCGGCGATAATGCGTAAAGCCACGAACAAATGGTTTTACTCACAAATAAACTTTCTTTCCCCTCAAAGACTAGGACCGAGCAGGCCTCCAGGGAGCCAGTGACCAAAGGAGCAGCACAGACCGGCCGGGCCTGCTCTGAGCCGCGCCCAAGCCTGAACGGCCAGCGGCCTGGAGCTCGGAGGGGAATGAGGCGCTGAGCTGGAGACAGCAGCCAGAGTCCTTGCTGGGGGGAAGCAGAGAGGCCAGGCTGCCCCCAGCCAGAGACTGGGCCACCCTGTGGGCCGAGGGGGCATGTCCATCAGAGCAGCTCTGAAGCCACACGGACCAGACTGGAGCCCCGGCCGCCCCCTCAGAGGCTGTGCTGCTCGGGGCACATGACTTGGGCTCCCAGAGTCACAGCAATGGGGAAAACCCTGCCTCCCTCTGTGGGAGCAGCAAGTGTTCAAGTGGAGGGACAGGCACATCGCGGGGCCCAGTGCACATTGACTCCACGCTATCCCTCATGGCCACTCAGACTTCAACACAGAGAAGCTACAGAGGAAAGGATAAAAGTGCTTCAGTGATGAAACGGTAGCTGACAACTCAGGAAAGAACAGCCATCATCGCCCTCAGATGTGCGCAAAACAATGTCCCATGGTTGAAGGAAACGATCACCCGCCTAGGGACCTCCAAGCCACCGTGGGACCCACCTGTGTGAGTCCGCTCAGGACAGTGGGTGACAGACCACAGAAAGGCGTTTCCCAAGTTCTGGAGGCTGGAAGGCCAAGGCCAGGGCCCAGCAGACTCAGTGTGCAGTGGGCCTCTTCCTGGTTCACAGATGCGACCTCACGGCGGGTGGGGGGTGAGGGACAGGGGTCTCTCTGGGATCTCTTCCTATAGGAGCTCTAAGCCCATTATGGGGGCTCCACCCTCCTGACCTCACCACCTCCCCAAGGCCCACCTTCTGACACCATCGCATTGAGGGTTTGGTTTCAACATATGAATTTGGGGGCACAGACATTCAGCCCACAGCACCAACAAATGTGTAGGGCTGTTAAAGAGAAGGTTCAGAGCAAGCGTGTAGTAAGAGGGAAATGTTTAAGTTGTGGTGTCAAGTGTGAAGACAGATCAGTGCACATGATCCTACGGGGCGCCATCATGAGAAGCCCAGAGGAGCTGTGCGGGACACAGCGGACACCATGCCCAGCTGCGAACCCAGCACTGTCAGGCCGCCTCTCCTGTGGCCTCTTCTCTTCTCTCTGCCGTTCTAAACCTTCTATACTTATGAGCATGAATTATTTTTACAACAGAAAAACAGATAGTAAACAGTTTTAAAAATAAGTTACAATTATAAAGAAAAAAATCAGCTTAGTAAAGAAGTCTGGTTATATAATGAAATGGTAGGTTTCTCACCAACGAAGTCTAATGGGGCTTTTGTAGAAGAGATCCCCCTTCCAATGTTAATATTCTGAAATTCTAACGCACTTTACTTCCTATAATCAGAAAACGCTCCAATGCTTAAAAAAACTACTGTGTAAACTAGAAACATCATTTCCAGGCCGCGGAAACATTAACTGGGGACATCATTTTTTAACATATGCTGCTAATCTGGGATATAAATGCCTTTAATTTGGCATTTCTCTTCCATCAGCTAATCTTAGTTTCTCCCACAGTGAGAGTGGACATTTGCCTTGTGGAGAGAGTTTACATTTACACCAGCTGACAGGAAAGCCTCACGTCAGGGCCAGGAGGAGCCAGAGCTGATATAAGGGTTTGGTGCCGTTTTTAATACAGAAGTTTCTATTATTCTTAGTAGAAGGAGCATACTTTAAATATTAACAACAAAATTACCAACATTAGCATTTTCTCTTTGAGATTTACACACGGTTGTCTTGGCCCTAAACAAGGCATTGCTTTCCTCTTTCAAATCCCATTTCATTTCCTGCCTTTTTTTCCCACACTACTGCATTTTCACAATAAGTTCTCTGGCATCTCAGGCCATCGAAGTGAAGAAACCAGTGTAATTGATTGGTCTGCCTCGAGAAATGATGTAGATCCCAACTTCCCGAACTGAGTCCCCAGACACTGCCTCTGAGACATCAGAAGGTAAGAGGACGGACGGTCCGGTGGTTTAAGGGATTTTCCTTCATCTTGTATCAGTGGATTATTCACACACAGTATCACACATGCCTGTGTACATGCAGCGACATGAATCTCTCATCAATGGATTATTCATGCACAGTATCACACATGCCTGTGTACATACAGCGACATGTTGCTTCATTGTGGGGGTCCTGGACTCCCTCCTGAAGACTCGCTGTCCACACTAAGGCCCTGAAGTCCGGCAGTCAACAAGCTCTTTGTCTTTAGTCCAGTTTTTCCAAACGCACTGTATCTCATTGACTCTAAGAAGCCATTGTTTGAAAACCTATGACCAGTTTATGTACTAAGTAAGAAAGAACAACTAATCACTGCTGATAAACTGACACGCTTGCTATGAATGATAAAACACATCATGACTCTGAAAACGTTAAGATGTTCAAATGAGCATCTTAGGATCTACTGAACTACGTTCCCTCTAGGTGTATATCGCTTACCTACTGCTGCCAAGCACAGCACCCAAAAGTGGCTGGCGTAAACAGTTGTTTTATTTGCTCAGATTCCATGGGTCTGCATCGTGGGCTCAGCAGGTGGCTCCCTTGCCCTCTCCAGGCCCTTCTTACAGCCACGGACACGTGCAACCCCACGGGGATGGCTGGGCCCAGAGCGCCCTCCCTCACGCGTCTGCTGGGAAGCCTGGAAGAGGCAAGCTCAGGACTCCAAAGAGCCGAAAGAGGGGCCCCGGGGTGTGGGGAAGAGCCGGAATGAAGGGAGCCATGTCCAAAGGGCTTCCAAGGCCGATGGAAATCGAGGGGATTCTGGAGGAGAGAAGGGTGAGGAGCCCCCAAGTCTGAGTTTAGTTCCCTCAGACGCTTGCTGAGCCCTGACCTGCACAACAGGGAGGGCCCCACGGGGCGGGGGAGAAGGGGCCCTGGAGACCTGGAGAGCTGAGGGGATGGCACCTCCGCTGGGGCCACGGAGTGTGGATCCGAGGCTCACCAAGCTCAGAGGCTGGGCACTCACTCCCCACTGAAACCCTGGGAGAAACATGCCTCACAGCAAAGATGACCAAGTGGTGCTCGAACCAAGGGGAAACTAAAATAGATCTGTCCTAGCAGGCTGTGACGCCAGCCTCCACAAGTTCAAGACCCTCCAGAACACAGCCCAGCACTCTTCCGAGAAGTTCAGAGAAGCCAGCCTCCAGGAGGTGTCCCTCACAATGCCAAGTAAACAACCCAAAAGTTCCTGCAGAAACAGGAACATGTGACTTATAGTTAAAAGTCAGTCAAGGGCTTCCCTGGTGGCGCAGTGATTGAGAGTCCGCCTGCCGATGCAGGGGACACGGGTTCGTGCCCCGGTCCGGGAAGATCCCACATGCCGCGGAGCGGCTGGGCCCGTGAGCCATGGCCGCTGAGCCTGCGCGTCCGGAGCCTGTGCTCCGCAATGGGAGAGGCCACGACAGTGAGAGGCCTGCATACGCTAAAAAAAAAAAAAAAAAAGTCAGTCAACAGGAAACTCACCAATGACTCAGAGGTTCTAACTAGTAAAAGGGGGCTTTAAAATAACTGTGATAAACCTGTTAAAGATTCTACAGGAAAAAGATAGATAAAATAAGCAGGCAATTTCAGAAGAGATTTAGAAACTTTTCTAAAACGATATTCTAGACATGAAAAATATGGTGTCTAAAATAAAAAATTCATTGATTGGGATCAACATTAGATTAAACATATCAAAATAAAATATTGGTGAATTTGAAAACAGGTCAGTAAAAAAGATTTATTTAAAAATGAAGAAAGGGCTTCCCTGGTGGCACAGTGGTTAAGAATCCACCTGCCAATTCAGGGGACACGGGTTCGAGCCCTGGTCTGGGAAGATCCCACATGTCACAGAGCAACTAAGCCCATGCGCCACAACTACTGAGCCCGCGCGCCTAGATCCCATGCTCCACAACAAAAGAAGCCACCGCAACCAGAAGCCTGCGTACCACAACTAGAGAAAGCCCGCATGCAGCAACGAAGACCCAACGCAGCCAAAAATAAATAAATAGTTAATTAAGTTTTTAAAAATCATATTTTAAAAAGCTATAAAAATAAAAGGAAGAAAGCCCAAATGACCTATAGACAATATCATATGGTTTACAAATGTGCAGTTGGAGTCCCAGAAAGAGAGAGACAGAGACAGAGACAGATAGAGACAGAGAACAAGAGAGGGATGGTGCATAAAAATTACTTAAAGCAAGTGTTGAAGGAAAGAATATTCGATGACACTTGCTAAAGATGGTGAGGGTCCGTCCAGAGGAGCCGACAAGGAACGTCCCCAGACAACAGCTCCCCTCCCAGGCTGCCAGCAGAGGTGCCTCTAAAGGACAAAGTTATCTTAGACTTACCCCTGTTTCTGGGTCAGTGTTTGTTCTTCTGCTGCTGTGGCAACACCCAAACTCTGGATTTTTTTTGACTTAATGAGCAGATTTCTCATGCACAACCCCAAGCCAGAACATGCCAGGGGATCCTGATTTTCATTTTTTCACAGTAAGTAACCATACTCAACCATAACTTACCCATGTTACTCAACCATCACTTATCCAGGCACTCAGCTGTCCTTCAGAACTGACTCAGAATAAGGCTCCCATTTATTCAGTTCTTACCACGTGCCAGGACCCGTGCTAAACGCCCCACGTGGAAGGTGAATCACTTCATTAAACTTGCCCGTCAGCTCCACACAGGGGGCGTCATCACATCCTCTTGCAGAGGGGACAGGAGCACAACCAGACCAGGAGGAGCCCCCAGGCCTGAGAGCAGACGCCAACGCACTAAATGTCATTTAAATCCATGCTTCCTACAAGAACCGAGTGTTGGAACGAGACAGAAAACAGGCCAAAGCAATCACGCTGCAACCTCCCTCAGGAAGTCTGTGTGTCGCTCGTGTCAGAAAGAAACCCGGGTCGGGGGAGGCTCATCAGGGTGCCCCATAATGAAGGTACCACTCGGGGCCTTGCCCAGCAGCCGACCTCAGATAAGACACACACACACACACACACACACACACACACACACACACACACACACACGTCCACGTGTACAAATCCATACAAAGGGAACCATGAAAGTCCCTGGAACCAAGCAGGGTTCAAACACAAGAAAAGCCGTTAAACCCAGGCAGGAAGGTCGGTCACTTCCCCCAAAGCTGTCTAGACAGAACCTGCTCAAGGGCCAGATTATCTAAGAGGCGCTCTTATTCAGAAAACCAGTCGTTCAGTGGTCACCATGATGGAGCACACGAAGAGTCTAGCTCTGCCCACGAGCGGGAGACAAAGGGCTCTGGGAACACCAGCAAGGCACAGGCATGCGCGCACACACACACACACACATGCACACATGTGCACACACACGCACCTCTGGGCAGGGTGTTGGAGCTGGCTCGTAAGTGACCAGGACATCTCGGCACGGTCAGCAGTGTGACTGATTGGGGTCCTCGGGGACCCCAGGACCTGGGATGTGCACTCACCGGGCAGGTGATTCACACACTGCTAATTATACCAAGCTGCCCGCAGCCCGCGGGACCACTGTTCCAATGTCCCCTCGGTCGACACATGGCGTGGACGTCACCTGAGCATGGCCTCTTTTAGGGCCCAGGGTGCCTGTGACCACAGAGGCTGGTATTAATGACCAGAAAGGCTGGCCTGACGTGCTGCTAGGCCCTAGTTTAAGCACAAACACAGTCTTGGCTTTTTGTTCCCTTCCCTCCAGCGTTTGAAGTCTGAGAGCCGGGGCGTCTGCCCCAGGGGTCTTCCAGGCTGGGGCCAGCAGACAGGGACATGCAGTGGGCAGAGAGGTAAGATGACGTCCCTCAAGAAGTCAGGTGAGGGGACTTCCCTGGTGGTCCAGTGGCTAAGACTCTGCACTCCCAATGCAGGGGGGCCCAGGTTCAGTTCCTGCTCGGGGAACTAGATCCCACATGCTGCAACTGCGTTCCCACGCCACACTAAAGATGCCGCATGCCGCAACGAAAAGAACCTGCATGCCGCAACGAAGATCGAAAAGCCTGTGTGCAGCAACTAAGACCCAGAGCTGCAAAATAAATACATAAATAAATATCTTTTTTTAAAAAAAGGAAGTCACGTGTGGACAGTCAGCGACCTGATTTCACAGATCAGGATCCGAGCACGTCTAGGCTGGGGTGAAGCTGCCTCTAGGGGATCAGGCTCACGGCTGGAAGCCCCACGAGCTGACCGAACATTCACCATATTCACCAGGCCAGATGCCAAATGCACCCCAACGCACTTCAAAAGCCACATCCCCTTTGGAGATACAGATTTCCCAACCATGTCCAAAGAGACAGTCATTGGAAGCCGGGAGGGGCCACTCTCCTGCCGCTGGGGTCCCTCCTCACCATGGCCAGCAGGGAGGGCAGCAGCCCCAGGAGGCCAGTCCATGGCTCTGGGGTGACCGGTCACAGCCACCTGGATATTAACAGCCATCCTAAGGGGCCGCACTCCGGAAGCTGGACGGGGCGGGCATGGAGAATCTCGGTCCCAATAGGCAGGCAGAGCCCCTCGGGGGCCTTCTTGGAACCTAGGCCCTTGGCCTCATGGCCTTTTCATTCCTTGTGTGTTTCAGGTTGTTTCTAAACACAAACTCCGGCCCCTCCTGAGGTGAGAGGACCTGGGATTCGCCTCCCTCAGGGGACGGCAAAGGATCGGAGGCTGAAATCAAGAGGGAAAGCATTTATTGTTTCTAGATTTTTTGATGATGGCCATTCTGACCGGTGTGAGATGATATCTCATCGTAGTTTTGATTTGCAGAAGAGTCATGTACCAAAATGTTCATTGCAGCTCTATTTACAATAGCCAGGAGATGGAAGCAACCTAAGTGTCCATCATCGGATGAATGGATAAAGAAGATGTGACACATATATACAATGGAATATTACTCAGCCATAAAAAGAAACGAAATTGAGTTATTTGTAGTGAGGTGGATGGACCTAGAGACTGTCATACAGAGTGAAGTAAGTCAGAAAGAGAAAAATAAATTCCGTATGCTAACACATATATATGGAATGTAAGGGGGGAAAAAAGGTCATGAAAAACCTAGGGGTAAGACGGGAATAAAGATGCAGACGTAGAGAATGGCCTTGAGGACACGGGGAGGGGGAAGGGTAAGCTGGGACGAAGCGAGAGAGTGGCATGGACATATACACACTACCAAATGTAAAATAGATAGCTAGTGGGAAGCAGCCGCATAGCACAGGGAGATCAGCTCGGTGCTTTGTGACCACCTAGAGGGGTGGGATAGGGAGGGTGGGAGGGTGGGAGGGAGATGCAAGAGGGAGGGGATATGGGGATATATGGATACGTATACGTATTCGCTTCAATCTGAGGCAGCTGTGGATGCGCTTGCTGGGGGTCCCTCCTTTAGCAAACAGGAAGGTAAGAGGCACCGTCTGTGTGAAGGTCCAGCGAGAGGCCACTTGCAGACCCCAGGGCGCCGTGTTCGTTCTGGGAAAGGCCTGGCTCTCTGCTCGGCAGGACTGGGCCCCTCAGCGAGAGGCTCCCGGCCTCTGCCCGCGGTGGCCGGCGGTCCGGAAACACACAGACCCGTGTTGCGTGGAGGAGCCTGGTCGGGATCTCCCACAGAGGAAAGGGTTTAGTTCATCTTCAGTGTATCTCCCTCAGGTGCTCCAAGGTGTCATAAAGCACGCGGACTGGCTTCTCCTGGGCCCACAGGATATTGGTCTCGCGAGTGGTCTAAACAGTCGTAAATCACAGGGTTTTAGAGTCAGAAGAAAGCTTGGAGCATCTACGCTGTGTTCAGTGCCTCAGATTTCATGCCAGGGTCGCTCCCTGAGGGCCGGGCCCCCCAGGATTCAGCAGGAAAGGCTCCAATCACCAGGACAAGCCCAGAGGTAGGGGAGGATCGCCCTTAGCGTGGCAAGAGCTGCAGGAAGAATTTTATGTGTAAATGTTTTTACAAGAGGCAGGGAGGCCTTTGGGGATGGACGCAGTTACCGTACAGGTTTTTGGGGGTGGGATTTAGACACAAACATGTCACCCACCCCAGATTATTCTGAGCTTTCTAGACGTGTGAAGCCAAGGAGCTGATGGGAGCAGGACAAGATGGGTATGACATCTGGGCAGGCTCCTGGGATGCCGGCAGCCACTCGAGGCAAGAGAAGGACTCTGACCAGGAGTCCTGGAGCCAGAAAGTAGGCCCAGTGAGGAGGGAAGAGTGACCGTGTTGTGGGTCTCCGGTCGGCAAGTGGTGAGGTGATGCCACGCCGAATTCTCAGGCAGGACAGGCACAGACGTGCTTTCTGAGCCACAGTGTTTGCTACGCTTTGACATTTCCGGAATCAAGATGCAGCTCGTAACCAATGTTAACAGAAATCAAGCAGGGTCGTGTTCACACTCCCAGCACCAGCCCCTCGGCCTCTCGGGGCTTCAGCACCCTACGTCTGTCACACCACACACAGCGTAACTGTAATTTCAATTTTAATCCCCAATTATGACTTTAAGTAGTCTCAAAACATCTTCAGTCTGATGCGTTAAAATAAAAAGTGGGTATACAGTTGGCTACCTGTCATCTGCACAATAAAATTAAAGAAAATTTTCCTGATCTCTCAGAATATGTCACAAAATTTTCAAAATGAAAGTGCTAGTGTGACAAGTTCCTGTAACACAAAACGCATATCCCGACCGCTGAGCAGCTGATGGAGCTGGCAGCGGATGCTGACAGGAGCCATGTAACCCTCCACCAGTTCAGCTGCAGAAACGCGTGGACCTGCAGGACAGACCTCCGGAAGGCAGGTGACACCCATCCCCAGGCAGCATCACCCTCTCCATCCTGAGGGTGCCAAGGAGGCCGAGACTTTCCAGAGACAGCAGCCAAGGCAGGTTCAGGGGATTCAGAGGGCAGGTGTGTGACACCGGGAAGAGGGCTCCCAGGGACGATGACTCGGAGAGGTCAGGGCTGTCTAGAGGGGACGCAAGCCGGCCCTCATCAAGGCTGCGGGAGCCCAGACTTTCTGGAAGACTCCACCTCTGAGAGGTGACAGGGCAGATGGGGGCTAGGAGCCAGAGGAGAGAGGCTGCTCTCCCAAGGGCCCCCAAACTTTCGGGGCCTATTATTATTAAATCACTAGCTGCCCAACAGAGTGAACTCAGGGCAGCTGTGGGTGCAGAGCGAGCTCCCCAGCCCAGTGGACACTGGGTGAGCTGAGGCGCTTCCGCAGCAGACAGAGGGGCCCCCGGGGACGCACAGAAGCGGAGGTGATGGTTGGCGAGTACGGCAGCAGGGGTTCGGAACAGTCCATCTTACTGGAAACCCCGGGGGCAGAGAGGTGGCCCCGGCATCTAAGTTGCCACATACAGTGTCTGTTCAAAACGTGTACATGTGTTGTTTCCTTTCCCCCTGCGATGAGGTTAGTGTGACCCGCAGGCCGTGCGGGGCAGGGGATGTGGTGTCCACCCCTGGGCTGTTGGTGGTCACTGACTCCACTCCAGGTGCTTGCAAAGTCTCCAGTGACCCCTGTGTGGCTCAAGGCTGGTGGCAACGGTTGGGAGCAGAGAGGCAGGGGCCGCAGCTGTCATCCTCCGGGTCAGTCCCATCAGTTGGAGGAAGAACAGCTGGTGACCGCTGGCTCATGGGATGTGTTGGGACGGCAATGCAGATCATGCGTGTGCCAGCCCAGATCAGGGTCGGGGAGAGCCGAGACGGCCCCGCGAGAGTCACCCCTACATGAGCAGGGGCCCCAACATTTGGGAGCTTCAACCACAGGCGACCCCTTGGAAAATGGAATCACAAGAGGATGTTATTACCCCTAAAACTGTAATAAAAGTTTGGATGGTATGAATTTGGGATTTTGCCTATTTTACAAAAGCATAGATTTCTTAGATTTAAAGAAGACAGCAAAAAACTCAGTTGGGTGGGATTAATATGGACCAGAGATAACAAATATAGGACAAATGGCCAAGTCTGGGAGAGGCAGATGTGTTCCAGGGGTCAGCAATGGCATAGACCACAGCCAGTAGGACGAGCTCACACACAGGACGTGGGGGAGACACTGGCCTCAACACTGAAGTCAATAAGCAAACAGAGTTTGGAACCCAGGGTCTGGAAGGGAGAAAGGAGACAAAGAAACTGGTCACAAGGAAGGACCCCAGGAACATGCCAGCAGGTGCCCTCACCTGTCTGCCCCTGGCTTGGCTCAGACAGAAGTCTTGAGCCCCAGTAGAGACAAGCCCACCAGCTGGAGCAGAAGAGGGAACCGAGGAGCCACCCTGCAAGCGTAATAGGCGCCCCAACATCTACCAACACTTCAGAGGTCACGGTGTAGCACACTTGTGGAATCTCACGCCCACAAGTTAAGGAGGAAAAATACATCACTCCCGTTTCAAAAGTGGAATGTAGGGTCTGAAGAAGTGAACTGATGGGGCCAATGACAGGGAAGCTGGGAATCCAGGTCTTGTGAGTCCCCACCATTCATCTTCCCATCTCCTCATCTGCTTTGTGCACAAAGTCCAAGGACACAGAAGGAACATGCGCTTCTCTGGGTGCTGAGAGACCCCATGCTGGCTTCTGCCTAAAGGTTCCCATGTAGGGCTTTGCCCCCGCCCCAGAGTGAGAGGCCCTGACCTTCGGTGGACACATTTCTAGCTTCCCTGCAGGATGGCACACTCCTGAGTGGGAGTGGATTATAGGACGTACCCTACCACTGTAGACGGTACATATGCTCCTGAACAGAAGTGGATTATAGGATGTAATCTACAACTGTAGACGGTACACACACTCCTGAACGGAAGTGGATTATAGGACGAACCCTACAACGGTAGACGGTACACATGTTCCTGAACAGAAGTGGATTATACGGAGTATCCTACAACTGTAGACGGTACACATGCTCCTGAACGGGATTGGATTATAGGGAATACCCATAAATGTAGACAGTACACACACTCCTGAACGGAAGTGAATTATAGGACGAACCCTACCACTGTAGACGGTACACACTATCCTGAACGGAAGTGGTTATGGGACATACTCTACAACTTAGTCTTTACACACACTCCTGAAGAGAAATGGTTTTAGGGCGTACCCTGCAACTGTAGACAGTACACATGCTCCTGAACACTGGTGGATTATAGGGCATACCCTACAATTGTAAACGGTACACACACTCCTTTGGGAACTAAGGGAAATTCTTCCTGCATCTGGACGGATTTGCTTGCTGTTAGAGGCTCTGTTTTTTGGCTGCAGACTGAAATCTTAGTACAGTGCCCGCTGAACTGCAAAGCACAGCCTGGATCACGGCAAATAGATCTGTGCGAACTAGAAACACCTGTGGAAAACAGCTCAAAGGGCGGACACTGCAGAGAACGGGTCAGGAGTTTCCTTCATAAATAACGGGGTTGAGCATTATGGAACGGGTGTGTCAGGTGATTTTATTTAAGAAAAATTATGCTTCACTAAGACAACACTGCCGCCAGCATAATTTGATGCTCTTTTTCTTAAGAAAATAAAAGTAACCTTTCTATATGCCTCTTTGTGATATACATTTAAAAACACAGGATCCTTTGGAAATGTCTTCAAATCTTACTTTCCATCCTCACCTCTACCTCCTAAAATTACCCCAAAATACCAGTCTAGAAGAACTGAATGTCCCACTTGAATGGAGACCTTGGTGTAGCAACACAGAACTATTAACTTTCTCTTGAGGAGAGAGGAGGCTGTCTAAAGATA
Organism: Lipotes vexillifer; assembly: GCF_000442215.2. Taxonomy (NCBI): domain Eukaryota; kingdom Metazoa; phylum Chordata; class Mammalia; order Artiodactyla; family Lipotidae; genus Lipotes; species Lipotes vexillifer. The sequence goes on along the minus strand of NW_006790887.1, from coordinate 1,496,620 downwards.
TAAGAGGGCAGGTGCTCTCTCTGGACCTTGCATGCTGGCGGCTGCTGAGGAGGGATGACCTTCACCAAGGATGGACCAAATACATCTTCAACAACAAAGAAAAGGAACAGGGAGTTGAATTTTCATGTCATGAACAGATTTACTATACACATCCCGACTGCATCCGTGTGTGTGTATATATCTCAGTAAAAAGACCATGGTAGGGGCTTCCCTGGTGGCGCAGTGGTTGAGAGTCCGCCTGCCGATGCAGGGGATACGGGTTCGTGTCCCGGTCTGGGAAGATCCCACATGCCGTGGAGCGGCTGGGCCCGTGAGCCATGGCCGCTGAGCCTGCTCGTCCGGAGCCTGTGCTCCACAATGGGAGAGGCCACAACAGTGAGAGGCCCACATACCGCAAAAAAAAAAAAG